>NC_071524.1:8548147-8848147 GCF_027887155.1 Malaclemys terrapin pileata | reverse complement strand
CTAGCCTCTGACTGCCAGAAGCTGAGGCTGGATTACAGGGAATGGATCACTCAGTAATTGCCCTGTTCTGGTTATTCCTTCTGAAACACCTGCCATTGGCCACTGTTGAAAGACAGGATACTGGGCTAGATGGACCATTGGTCTGACCCAGTATGGCTGTTCTTATGTTCTTATATAATGGTAGCACCCGCAAGAGCACAGCAAGTGCCACTTGTTTGGGTTGCCATAAGGAGGACTATGTCCATTTCACAGAGGCCTCTGTGCCTTAATCTGACCATGGATGGCTTCTTAGACTCCAATGAAGTATATGAATTTACACCACCTGGGAATCTGGCCCATCGACGCCTAAGGAGTTTGCACAGATTTACACCAGTTGGCAGTCTGGTTGCATTGACACTCGTGTTCTGTTCTGATTTACACCAATTGATGATCTGGCCCATTGACTCCAATAGGGTTATGTCAGAGTTCAAGGAGAGAAAGGATTTGCACAGGTGTCTCCCACCACTACAGTGAGTGCTGAAAGCACTGGCCCAGGGGATAGTCTAATGTGGGGCTCCCTTTCACTCTCTCCTGTTGAGCTGTTCCACTGTGTATAAATAACAAAAGAATAATTAGAGCAAGGAGATTCCCAGATCTCAGCGGGGGGAGGGAGCGGGGTTGTGCCCTAACTTGCAGGCTATACACTAATTTCCACTCTCTTGCTCAACAGCTATTTATTTATACACAGTGAAAGAGCTTCAACAGTAGTCATTGATGGAACCACCACCCCATCAGAACAGCCTGTGACCCACTAGCTGGTGCACTCTTCTGAGACACCAGAGATCTCTGCTCAAATCTTTTCTCCCTTCAGGGTAGAGAGAGAAACTGAACCTGGGTTATCCACCTCCCAGGCGAGTATGCTAACCAGTAGGCTATAAGCTCAGCACCACCTCCACTAACAGCAGTGGGATTTTGAATGAGACCTGATCCAGTAGTTGTTTGCAGAGGCTGCCTACTGGATTGAGCCCCACACGGGATTTAGGCAGATGAATGATTGTCTTTCCCTCTGTTTGTGAATCACTCTGTAGCTTAGATAGGAGACAAGTATCCAGACACCTAGAGTGAGACAGCAGAACTTTTACCCTAAAAACTTAGGCACTGAGTGAGTTTAGGCACCTACAGCATTCAGCGAGAGTTTTGTGGATTGCAATAGAACCTAAAACTGGGATTTAAGTACTCAAACCCAAGATTTAGCTGCCTGGGTCTGGGTTTAGGTATCTAAGTACCTTTGTGGATCCCACCTAAGAACCTATGTCATAACTATAAAGGGAAGGGTAACAGCTGTCCTGTGTACAGTACTATAAAATCCCTCCTGGCCAGAGACTCCAAAATCCTTTTCCCTGTAAAGGGTTAAGAAGCTCAGGTAACCTGGCTGGCATCTGACCTAAAGGACTAATAAGGGGACAAGATGCTTTCAAATCTTGGGACGGGGAAGGCTTTTGTTTGTGCTCTTTGTTTTGGGTTTTGCGTTCGCTCTCGGGACTGAGAGGGACCAGACATCAATCCAGGTTCTCCACATCTTTCTAAACAAGTCTCTCCTATTTCAAACTTGTAAGTAAATAGCCAGGCAAGGCGTCTTAGTTTTCCTTTGTTTTCTCAACTTGTAAATGTACCTTTTACTAGAGTGTTTATCTTTGTTTGCTGTACTTTGAACCTAAGACTAGAGGGGAGTCCTCTGAGCTCTTTAAATTTGATTACCCTGTAAGGTTAATTTCCATACTGATTTTACAGAGATGATTTTTACCTTTTTCTTTCATTAAAAGCCTTCTTTTTTAAGAACCTGATTGATTTTTCCTTGTTTTAGATCCAAGGGGGTTGGATCTGTATTCACCAGGAGTTGGTGGGAGGAAGGAGGGGAATGGTTAATTTCTCCTTGTTTTAGATCCAAGGGGTTTGGATCTGTATTCACCAGGGAATTGGTGAAGGTTTTTCAAGGCTTCCCAGGGAGGGAATCCATTGGAAATGGTGGCAGCAGGACCAGAGCTAAGCTGGTAGTTAAGCTTAGAAGTTTTTCATGCAGGCCCCTACATTTGTACCCTAAAGTTCAAAGTGGGGATACAGCCTTGACAACCTACATGGGGAACAAATATTTGATAGTGGGCTTTTCAGTCTGGCAGACAAAGACCTAAGAAGATCCAATGGCTGGAAGTTGAAGATAGACAAATTCAAATTGGAAATAAGGGGTACATTTTTAATGGTGATGGTAATTAACCATTGGAACATCTTACCAAGAGTCATGGTGGATTCTCCATCACTGAAAATTTTAAAATAAAGATTGGATTTTTTCTAAAGATCTGAGCGGGCTGCATGCTTGCCGTGGTATGGCGAGACAAGAGCAGGAGAGCAGAGTTGCAGCGGAAGTGGTGGATGATGACTGTCATATAGAGGACCTGCGAGGTTGATTCATGGCACCAGGAGAGCAGGAGAGCAGAGCTGCAGCAGAAGCGGTTGTTTGACGATGACGGTTAGCAGTCCTACTGCACCGTCTGCTGAAAGCAGTATGGCATCCGCATGGAAAAAAGGCGCGAAACGATTGTCTGCCGTTGCTTTCACGGAAGGAGGGGCGAATAACAATATGTACCCAAAACCAACCACGACAATGTTTTTGCCTCATCAGACATTAGGAGCTTAACCCAGAATTCCAATGGGCGGCAGAGACTGCGGGAACTGTGGTATAGCTACCCACAGTGCAATGCTCCAAAAGCCAACGCTAACCACAGTACAGTGGGCGCACTCCGCCGATTTAATGCGCTTAGTGGGGACACACACAATCGACTGTATAAAATCGCTTCCTAAAAAATTGACTTCTATAAATTTGACCTAATTTTGTAGTGTAGTCATACCCTTAGTCGATGTAGGGAAGCACTAGACATGATAAACCGTGATTTTAGTAAGCCTTTTGAGAAAATTCTACATGACATTCTCGTAAGTAAACTAGGAAAATGTGGTCAAGATGAAACTACTGTAAGGTGGGTGCACAACTGGTTGAAACACTGTACTCAAATAATAGTTATTAATGGTTTACTGTCAAATTGGGAGGATGTATCTAGTGGGGTCCTGCAAAGGTCAGTCCTGAGTCAGGTATTATTCAATATTTTCCTTAATGGTTTGGATAATGGGGTGGAGAGTATGCTTATAAAATTTAGAAATGACACCAAGCTGGAAGTGGTCGGAAGTATTTTAGAGGACAGGTTTAAAATTCAAAGTGACCATGACAAATAGGAGAACTGGTCTGAATTCAGCAGGATAAAATTCAATAAAGACAAGTGCAAAATACATCTATTAGGAAGGAAAAATCAAATAATAGAATCATAGAATATCAGGGTTGGAAGGGACCTCAGGAGGTCATCTAGTCCAACCCCCTGCTCAAAGCAGGACCAATCCCCAACTAAATCATCCCAGCCAGGGCTTTGTCAAGCCTGACCTTAAAAACCTCTAAGGAAGGAGATTCCACCACCTCCCTAGGTAACCCATTCCAGTGCTTCACCTCCCTCCTAGCGAAAAAGGTTTTCCTAATATCCAAGCTAAATCTCCCCCACTGCAACTTGAGACCATTACTCCTTGTTCTGTCATCAGGTATCACTGAGAACAGTCTAGATCCATCCTCTTTGGAACCCCCTTTCAGGTAGTTGAAAGCAGCTATCAAATCCCCCCTCATTCTTTTCTTCTGCAGACTAAACAATCCTAGTTCCCTCAGTCTCTCCTCATAACTCATGTGCTCCAGCCCCCTAATCATTTTTATTGCCCTCCGCTGGACTCTTTCCAATTTTTCCACATCCTTCTTGTAGTGTGGGTCACAAAACTGGACACAGTATTCCAGATGAGTCCTCACCAATGTCGAATAGAGGGGAATGATCACGTCCCTCAATCTGCTGGCAATGCCCCTACTTATACGGCCCAACATGCCATTAAACTTCTTGGCAACAAGGGCACACTGTTGACTCATATCCAGCTTCTCGTCCACTGTAACCCCTAGGTCCTTTTCTGAAGAACTGCTTCCTAGCCATTCGGTCCCTAGTCTGTAACAGTGAATGGGATTCTTCCGTCCTAAGTGCAGGACTCTGAACTTGTCCTTGTTGAACCTCATCAGGTTTCTTTTGGCCCAATTCTCTAATTTGTCTAGGTCCCTCTGTATCCTATCCCTACCCTCCAGCGTATCTACCACTCCTCCCAGTTCAGTGTCATCTGCAAACTTGCTGAGACTGCAGTCCATGTCATTCTCCAGATCATTAATGAAGATACTGAACAAAACCGGCCCCAGGACCGACCCTTGGGGCACTCCGCTTAAAACCGGCTGCCAACTAGACATAGGGCCGTTGATCAATACCCATTGAGCCCGATGATCTAGCCAGCTTTCTATCCACCTTATAGTCCATTCATCCAGCCCATACTTCTTTAACTAGCTGGCAAGAATACTGTGGGAGACCTTATCAAAAGCTTTCCTAAAGTCAGGGAATAACACATCCACTGCTTTCCCCTCATCCACAGACCCAATTATCTCCTCATAGAAGGCAATTAGGTTAGTCAGGCATGACTTTCTCCTAGTGAATCCATGCTGACTGTTCCTGATCACTTTCCTCTCCTATAAGTGCTTCAGAATTGATTCCTTGAGGACCTGCTCCATGATTTTTCCAGGGACTGAGATGAGGCTGACTGGCCTGTAGTTCCCCGGATCCTCCTCCTTCTCTTTTTTAAAGATGGGCACTACATTAGCCTTTTTCCAGTCATCCGGGACCTCCCCCGATCGCCATGAGTTTTCAAAGATAATGGCCAATGGCTCTGAAATCACATCCGTCAACTCCTTTAGCACCCTCAGATGCAGCACATCCGGCCCCATGGACTTGTGCTCGTCCAATTTTTCTAAATTGTCCCGAACCACTTCTTTCTCCACAGAGGGCTGGTCACCTTCTCCCCATACTGTGCTGCCCAGTGCAGCAGTCTGGGAGCTGACCTTTTTGTGAAGACAGAGGCAAAAGAATCATTGAGTACATTAGCTTTTTCCACATCCTCTGTCACTAGGTTGCCTCCCTCATTCAGTAAGGGGCCCACACTTTCCTTGACTTTCTTCTTGTTGCTAACATACCTGAAGAAACCCTTCTTGTTACTCTTAACATCTCTTGCTAGCTGCAATTCCAAGTGTTATTTGGCCTTCCTGATTTCACTCCTGCATGCCTGACCAATATTTTTATACTCCTCCCTGGTCATTTGTCCAATCTTCCACTTCTTGTAAGCTTCTTTTTTGCGTTTAAATAATGCCTATCACCACCAGATAAAGATGGTTAAAGAAAACTTAGTTTGATAGCATCCTGTCTGGCAAAAAATCACTTCTCAATACTTGTGGTTGTGAAACCCTCATTTCTGTATGTTTTATCTTTATGGCCCCACTTTTTTATTGTTAATATGTCTGGTTCTCTAATTTTTTCTGTCTGCTGTATAATTCATTTTGCTAGGTGTAAGTTAATTAGGATAGTGGGATATAATTGGTTAGAGAATTATGTTAGAAGATGTTAGGCTTGGTTAGAAAGATTTCAATAAAATGATTGGTTAAGGTTGTAACAATGCTGGTTCTGGCGGGACCTAACTGAGAGTGCCAATTCAGGACAAATTGCTAAAACAGGGCAGTTACAGCCCAAGGCTGGGTTTTTTTCCACCTCTAAGGTAAACCAAACAGCCAGACTAAGAGGACTTTGGTCTCACCCCACTGGCTAACCAGACCCCTAAGTCACACAAGTAATTCCCTTAGACACTCCAGTTTCCCAGTAACACCACCAGTGCCACTCGTTATGGGGACAAATGGTTATGAAAACCAATACCCCAATAAAAGAAAAAGCTTCTCTCGATCCCAAAGGACCAAGCCCCAGAACCAGGTCAATATACCAATCATATCTTACCCACAAATCACCCTGTTGCCAATCCCTTAGAATCTAAAATCTAAAGGTTTATTCATAAAAGTAAAAAGATATAGATGACAGTTAGAATTGGTTAAAGGGAATCAGTTGCATATAGTAATTGCAAAGTTCTTGGTTCAGGCTTGTAGCAGTGATAGAATAAACTGCAGGTTCAAATCAAGTCTCTGGAATACATCCCCAGCTGGGATGGGTCATCACTCCTTTGTGTAGAGCTTCAGTTTGTAGCAAAGTCCCTCCAGAGGTAAGAAGCAGGATTGAAGACCAAATGGAGGAGAGGCATCAGCCTTTTATAGTCATTTTCAGGTGTAAGAACATTCCTTTGTCCTTACCGTGGAAAATTACAGCAAAATGGAGTCTGGAGTCCCATGGGCCAGTCCCTGCATACTTTGCTGAGTTGCAAGGCATATTTGCCTTCTCTCAGTGGGCCAATTGTATAGCTGGTGGTCCTTAATGGGCCATCAAGCAGGCTAGGCAGAGCTAACACCAAGTTGTCTGGGATGTTTCCCAGAAGCATAGCATAAGTTTGAAATACAGACAGTATAGAGCCAATAACTTCAACTACAAAATTGATACACACATAAAGACAGCATAATCATAACCAGCAAACCATAACCTTGTCTTAGACACCTCATTTGACCCCCTTTATACAAGATTTGGTGCCACTACAGGACTTTGGTTGCAACCATGTTCTATATGGTCCCAGATTATATCAATACTATCACAAAGGTATAGCTGAGAATATTACTATATAAATTAGGGGCAAACAGGAAGGTAGTTGGGATTCGAAAATAAGGAAAAAGGAACTTGGATTTAAGCTTGCTGGAAGTTCACCCCAATAAACATCAAATTGTTTGCACCTTTGGACTTCAGGTATTGTTCATGTGAGAAGGACCAGGGAAGTGGGAGAGTGAAGGAATAAGATCTCTAACAAGGAGTTCTGCAAAGTCATGAGATATAGGAATAGCTAAATAAAAGTGGAAAAATTAGAAGTGTGTTTGTCGGGGGGGGGAGGCCAACTGGGAGTGGTGGGAGGAGCCACTACATCTAAAATGTACATCAGATCTTTCTGACTGTATTTTTCCAAGACCAATTTAAAATTAAAAAGCATGTAAAAGTGCTCCTTAGGGGTCTATACACTCTTAAAAATACAAAAGTTTGGAAATGCTGCAGTTTATGACAAAATCATGTGTTTTCCATTTCAGCAGCAGCTAAATCCATGGCAATTGTCTAATCTGTGCTCCCTACTCCCATACAAAAAGCAGAATAGAAGTAACATTCAGAAAGATATGACACAACATGATACTTGATATAGAGCTTCATGTCCCACAATTAAGGCAGTTCCAGTGCAATTCTTTCAAGTGGGGAAGGAGACCAGTTGGCTGGGCTATTTGGTCATAGTACACAAAGCCTTTTTGTTTTAGAACACAAGTCTCATTCTCCCCAGGTAAGTAATAATAGTATTACCATGTGGCAAAAGTTTGGTTGTCTATGCAAAACCACTTGGTCTCACTGTAGTTCCTACTAACAATTGCTCATATCACAAAATTATCTGTACAACTGATCTCATCCACAGAGGGGTAAAAGCTTAAATGGGCATTGAGCAAACATTCCTCTGAGCTTAAGAGATTCTTCCTCCACATCAGGGGTGAGACATATTGGTGGGGAAGCAGGCACTGTTTGACTGTACCATTTTTTCTATAGAGGAGTGTAGTTCACAATTTTGGGTGGGATTTACAGGACAGTAAATGCTTATGGAGAGTAACATTAAGAAGAACTTGGATTCCCTCTTGTTACTGTGGATAACAATGATGACCTGGGTGTGTCTATGGCTGAATTCCTCAAGTTGCTATAAGTTTATATCTTTATTTTTGCATGCACTAAGGGGCTATTCTTATTTAACCTTGGTCTGTATAATGAAGTGACTGCAGTACAGTGAATGAAATAGTCCCATTATATTCAAACTAAGCAATTGTTCCAAATCTTTTGAGAAGTTGGAACCTGAAAAATGTAAATCATGACTTAGGGTGCAATGTTAAGACTGATCTAGTCTGTTTCTACTACTCATCATCCGGATCTTCATCTGGTGCAAATTGGCAAAATTCTGATGTCAACAGAGGATGCCAATTTCTGCCAGTAGAGAATCTAACATGTTGTCATTACCATTCTGCTGTACTGTGAAAACAAGGGTGGGAAGAATCTATTTCTTCAATGAGCTAAGAGAAAAACATGGCCTGCAGCTCTTGGCTTCTTTATTAGGTCAGGGATGGATCTACAGAGAAGGACAGGACCACCCTTGCAAATGCCATGGTTGCTGCTGCTCTTCTGAGTATTGAAGCATCTTGTGAGCTTCCCTTTGCTGTTCAGTGGTGGTTTCCCTTGAGTTTTTGCTACTTTTCAATGGACAGCACTATGTAGTATTAGTGACATTCCTAATATATTTCCAATAGTCTAGTTAACATGCAGGAAGTTAATGCTAAGAAATGGTAAGTAGTGTACAATGCAGGGTGAAGATACAGAACAAGCACTAGTATTCGTCAAGGTCTATCCTGAATTATCAGCTTTGACACCAATCTATTATAAATGTTTCCTAAGTGAGGAACTTTCTGTACTATATGGTTCCTCCCTCCTTGGCTACCCTCAATAAAATCACACCAAAAAATGATGACACAGGCCCAAGTCCTGCCCCTCTCTGCAGTTGCAATTGGTGCCCAATGCAGTGTCAGTGATGGGAAGGATACAAGATACCACTGCAAAGGATGCCAGGTATCCCTGCAAAGGTGTAGTTTTGGTGGAGTCAAGCCTGGCAGTTTTTTGAGAGACCCAGAGACAGAGAATCAGAGAGGAAGTATGGTCCGGGGTTAGGCATTAGTGTGGCACTTAGGAAACCTGGATTTGATTAGTTGCTCCACCACAATCTTCCTGCATGACCATGGGGAAGTCACATAGCTTCCCCATGCCTCAGTTCCCTGTCTGTAAAATGGGGATATAGTACCTCACAGGAGTGTTCTGAGGATAAATACTTAAAGACTGAGAGGCACTCAGCTGTTATGGTAATGGGTGGGAGGGTGTCATATAATTACCCGAAATAGGATCTGCTTCTACATGGATCATCTGGTCTGCCCAGGCTTTACGACAAGCCTGATGCCTGATCTAATACATGTATTAGTGTAAAGACCGCAGAAAGGCTCTTTGACCTTGGGAGAAGATTCCTCACACCTTTATTTCCACACACTTATTCAGTTCCCACCCTCACACATTGTACTGAATTGTACAAAATGTGAGTGTGTGGCTTAATAATTCTTGGGTCACATTATGGCTTCCTCATGCAGGTGCATTTAGGGGTGAGAGACCAGGTATCCCCTCAGCATGTTCCTCCGGTGCACTCATGCAGAAGGTAACCACAATGCTGGTATAAGGGGTCCTGCTATAGCTGGTGGCAGCATTGCAAACCCCAAAGGGGGCATGGGCAGGGTCGCCATGTTAGTACCAGGACAGTGGGGCTGAAGAGGGCAAAATAAATCTTTTGCACAGGTGTAGCAAGTACATTGCTGAGCATGCTGTCCCCAGCACCTCTGGGGCTGTTCTACGTGCCTCCATCACTATTTGAGCATTACAGTTCTGAGTCTCCACAGCACTCCACTGTCTCAGAACCATCACATAGCCTTTATGCTGAAGAGAAGGAAATGTGACTCTGTTTATCAGCACTGCATGTGCTATAGTAATAAAATATAATTAGATCCCAGTGCACGCAGCCATTTGAACAAAACAGAACTATTGACCTTCATTCTGATTATTAGTGTGCAAAATTCACAACCTCCCATCTGTGAAAACTGTCCCTCATCTCTGAGGTGAGAACAAAAGCAATTTCACTTCTTGCACCTGTGAAAACATATTTTTGCTGAGGGTGAGAATTTTACCCACAGCAGCTCTAGCTAGCAGTAGCAGCATTGCAGATCACTGTACCCGCCTTCTTTTCTCATTTACTTTGTGTAATGCTATCAAACTTGAGGCACCGGTTCCCTTCTAACTGTGGCATATGTTGATAGCAGCATGCAGAAAAACTGCTCCCAGTGATGAAATCCACTCTCATGCACAGGCCAGTGCAGAGCCCCACACAACAGTTATTTTGAAATGGGGAGGTGTCAGGGTAGGGTAAAATGATCATATACCCTACTATAACCAGGACTGTCATAATTTTTTCATATCACGTCCTGGGAAGATTTTTTTTAGGACACCTGAAATGTTCTCCTTTTTATTTAATCCATCTGAACACTTGGATTTCTTATAATACAAACCATTTGTTCAAGATATAATGCTATGGCAAGTGACATTTGATCTGTGTTTACCAGGGGAAAAAATCCAGTGGAATCACTATTAAGTGTAATGAACAGTCTTTGGAGTGAAGAGCAAAACTGAATGAGTTAGCCACTATAAAAGCTGTTCTTTTGCTCAGAATGTATGCTAACTATTCTTGTTCAGTTTCATGATAAACTCATTCTCAAAGCTAAGTTAATAGAAAAACAGCAGCAACAAAAATCCTCTAATCTGAGAAATATACATTCAGAGTCACAAGCCAGAAGTAGTGACAACAGTAGAGATTTAAAAAAAAAAAAGCTCTTTTGTCCATTATATGAGTGAATCATGACTCTCAAAATGTCGAGGCACCCCACTCCCTTAGGCTCCCACAACACTTAAGCACTTTTATAAATTTTACATCCAGTTTAAAGCAGAGAAGCCCACTAAGTCCATAATGAGGAAGCACGAGCAGGAGAGTGCAAGAGGGGAGGACTCCTGTCTCACACTGAGAAAGTGGGACAATCAGTGAGTTATATTAAGTGCCTATACACAAATGCAAGAAGCTTGGGAAACAAGCAGGGAGAACTGGAAGTCCTGGCACAGTCAAAGAACTATGACGTCACTGGAATAACAGAGACTTGGTGGGATAACTCACATGAATTGAGTACTGTCATGGATGGATATAAACTGTTCAGGAAGGACAGGCAGGGCAGAAAAGGTGGGGGAGTTGCATTGTATGTAAGAGAGGAGTATGACTGCTCAGAGCTCCGGTATGAAACTGCAGAAAAAGGTCAGAGTCTCTGGATTAAGTTTAGAAGTTTGAGCAACAAGGGTGATGTCGTGGTGGGAGTCTGCTATAGACCACCATATCAGGGGGATGAGGTGGACGAAGCTTTCTAGCAGAAGTTACTAGATCACAGGCCCTGGTTCTCATGGGAGACTTTAATCACTCTGATATCTGCTGGGAGAGCAATACAGCGGTGCACAGACAATCCAGGAAGTTTTTGGAAAGTGTAGGGGACAATTTCCTGGTGCACGTGCTGGAGGAACCAAGTAGGGGCAGAGCTCTTCTAGACCTGTCACTCACAAACCGGGAAGAATTAGTAGGGGAAGCAAAAGTGGATGGGAACCTGGGAGGCAGTGACCATGAGATGATCGAGTTCAGGATCCTGACACAAGGAAGAAAGGAGAGCAGCAGAATACGGACCCTGGATTTCAGAAAAGCAGACTTTAACTCGCTCAGGGAACTGATGGGCAGGATCCCCTGAGAGAATAACATGAGGGGGAAAGGAGTCCAGGAGAGCTGGCTGTATTTTAAACAATCCTTATTGAGGTTGCAGGAAAAAACCATCCCGATGTGAAGAAAGAATAGTAAATATGGCAGGTGACCAGCTTGGCTAAACAGTGAAATCCTTGCTGCTCTTAAATGAAAAAAGGAAGCTTACAAGAAGTGGAAGATTGGACAAATGACCAGGGAGGAGTATAAAAATATTGCTCAGGGATGCAGGAGTGAAATCAGGAAGGCCAAATCACACTTGGAGTTGCAGGTAGCAAGAGATGTTGAGAGAAACAAGAAGGGTTTCTTCAGGTATGTTAGCGACAAGAAGAAAGTCAAGAAAAGTGTGGGCCTCTTACTGAATGAGGGAGGCAACCTAGTGACAAAGGATGTGGGAAAAGCTAATGTACTCAATGATTTTTTTGCCTCTGTCTTCACAAACAAGGTCAGCTCCCAGACGGCTGCACTGGGCAGCACAGTATGGGGAGAAGGTCACCGGCCCTCTGTGGAGAAAGAAGTGGTTCGGGACTACTTAGAAAAACTGGACGAGCACAAGTCCATGGGGATGGATGCGCTGAATCTGGGGGTGCTAAAGGAGCTGGCGTATGTGATTGCAGAACCATTGGCCATTATCTTTGAAAACTCATGGCAATCGGGGGAGGTCCCGGATGACTGGAAAAAGGCTAATGTAGTGCCCATCTTTAAAAAAGGGAAGAAGTAGGATCCGGGAAACTATAGGCCAGTCAGCCTCACCTCAGTCCCTGGAAAAATCATGGAGCAGGTCCTCAAGGAATCAATTTTGAAGCACTTAGAGGAGAGGAAAGAGATCAGGAACAGTCAGCATGGATTCACCAAGGGCAACTCATGCCTGACTAACCTAATTGCCTTCTATGAATAGATAACTGGGTCTGTGGATGAGGGGAAAACAGTGGATGTGTTATTCCTTGACTTTAGCAAAGCTTTTGATACGGTCTCCCACAGTATTCTTGCCAGCAAGTTAAAGAAGTATGGGCTGGATGAATGGACTATAAGGTGGATAGAAAGCTGGCTAGATCGTCGGGCTCAATGGGTAGTGATCAATTCCTCCATGTCTAGTTGGCAGCCAGTTTCAAGTGGAGTGCCCCAGAGGTCGGTCCAGGGGCCGGTTTTGTTCAACATCTTCATTAATGATCTAGAGAATGGTGTGGACTGCACTCTCAGCAAGTTTACAGATGACACTGAACTGGGATGAGTGATAGATATGCTGGAGGGTAGGGATAGGATAAAGAGGGACCTAGACAAATTAGAGGATTGGGCCAAAAGAAACCTGATGAGGTTCAACAAGGACAAGTGCAGAGTCCTGCACTTAGGATGGAAGAATCCTATGCACTGTTACAGACTAGGGACCGAATGGCTAGGAAGCAGTTCTTCAGAAAAGGACCTAGGGGTTACAGTGGACGAGAAGCTGGATATGAGTCAACAGTGTGCCCTTGTTGCTGAAAAGGCTAATGGCATTTTGGGCTGTATAAGTAGGGGCATTGCCAGCAGATCGAGGGACGTGTTCATTTCCCTCTATTCAACATTGGTGAGGCCTCACCTGGAGTACTGTGTCCAGTTTTGGCCCCCACACTACAAGAAGGATGTGGAAAAATTGGAAAGAGTCCAGCGGAGGGCAACAAAAATGATTAGGGGGCTGGAGCACATGAGTTATGAGGAGAGGCTGAGGGAACTGGGATTGTTTAGTCTGCAGAAGAGAAGAATGAGGCGGGATTTGATAGCTGCTTTCAACTACCTGAAAGGGGGTTCCAAAGAGGATGGATCTAGACTATTCTCAGTGGTACCAGATGACAAAACAAGGAGCAATGGTCTCAAGGTGCAGTGGGGGAGGTTTAGGTTGTATATTAGGAAAAAAACGTTTTCACTAGGAGGGTGGTGAAGCACTGGAAGGTGTTACCTAGGAAGGTGGTGGAATCTCCTTCCTTAGGGGTTTTTAAGGTCAGGCTTGACAAAGCCCTGGCTGGGATGATTTAGTTGGGATTAGGTCCTTCTTTGAGCAGGGGGTTGGACTAGATGACCTCCTGAGGTCCCTTCCAATCCTGATATTCTATGATTCTATGATAATGGACTCTAACTTCTGCCAAGAGAAGTAAAATATTTGTGACACAATTGTTATCTAAAACACAGAATCATAGAATACCAGGGTTGGAAGAGACCATCAGGAGGCCATCCAGTTGAATCCCCCGCTCAAAGCAGGAACAACACCAACCAAATCATTCCAGCCAGGGCTTTGTCAAACTGGGACTTAAAAACCTCTAAGGATGGAGATCCCGCCACCTCCATAGGTAACCCATTCCAGTGCTTCACCACCCTCCTAGTGAAATAGTTTTTCCTAATATCCAACCTAGACCTCCCCCACTGCAACTTGAGACCATTGCTCCTTGTTCTGCCATCTGCCACCACTGTGAACAGCAGAGTTTCATCCTCTTTGGAACCCCCCTTCAGGTTGCTGAAAGCAGCTATCAAATCCCCCCTCACTCTTCTCTTCTGCAGACTAAATAACCTCAGTTCCCTCAGCCTCTCCTCGTAAGACATGAGCCTCAGACCCCTTATCATTTTTGTTGCCCTCCGCTGGACTCTTTCCAATTTGACTACATCCCTTCTGTAGTGGGGGGCCCAAAACCGGATGCAATGCTCAATATGTGGCCTCACCAGTGCCGAATAGAGGGGAATAATCACTTCATTCGATCTGCTGGCAATGCTCCTACTAATGCAGCCCAATATGCTGTTAGCCTTCTTGGCAACAAGGGTACACTGCTGACTCACATCCAGCCCCTCATCCACTACAATCCCCAGGTCCCGCTCCGCAGAACTGCCACTCAGCCAACCAGCCCCCAGCCTGCAGGAAATGTGGAATAACTGGCTAAGTGGTAATAGTGTTAAAAGGTTCTGGGTGTTATAGTGGCTCACAAATTTTATATGTCAACAATGTGATGCAGCTGCAAAAAAGGCTAACATTATTCTGTTGTGTATTAACAAGACTGTTGTATGTAAGACACGGGAGGTAAATGTCCCACTCTTCTCAGCACTGGTGGGGCCTCGGTTGTGTTTAGTTCTGGATGTCACACTTTATGAAAGCTGTGGACAAATTGAAGAGAGTCCAGAGGAGAGCAGAAAAAGTTATCAAGGTTTAGAAAACCTGATGTATGAGGAAAGGTTAAAAAAACTGGGCATGTTTAGTCTTGAGAAAAGAAAATTGAGGAGGGACCTGACAACAGTCTTCCAATATGTTAAAGTCTGTTACAAAGAGGATGGTGAAGGTAGGACAAGAAGTAATGGGCTCAATCTGCAGCAAGGGAGATTTAGATTAGATATTAGGAAAAAGAATCATAGAATCATAGAATTGGAAGGGACCTCGAGAGGTTGTCTAGTCCAGTCCCCTGCACTCAAAGCAGGACTAAGTATTATGTCGACCATTCCTGACAGGTGTTTGTCCAACCTGCTCTTAAAAATCCCCAATGATGGAGATTCCACCACCTCCCTAGGCAATTTATTCCAGTGCTTAATCGCTCTTATAGGAGGTTTTTCCAGGACTTGGTATTTTCACCATGTCTATCAGACAATTTACTGCAGTATGACAATATTTAAGAAATATGGTTGAAGTTTAAATGGAGTATTTGGCCCATAGCTGAAAACTCGTTCATATAAAAACACAGGAGCTAATTATTAAGATGAACTCAAAGGCATATTATTCTGGATTCTATCAAACACTTTAGTCATTACTGTATTACTTTCATGATCCCTATATTATTAGAGGTTGTGCCTAGAGGTCTCAAAACAGCCCATTGGGCTGAGAGCTGTACAAGCAGAAGTGAACAAAGTCCCTACTTAAACCTGAATAGAGGAAGAAAACAAACTGAAAGAAATTGATGATATCAAACAAAAGTTAGAAGTTCAATTCTTGTGGTGTAAAACCTCCTCCTTATGAATCCAGGTTTCCACCAAAGCCTCACACCCACTGCTGACCTCATATGCACCTTTTCTACTCCAAAAACCCAATAATATTTTAATTGTTTGTAATCATCTCTTCTCATTATAGCTGGTTATCTCCCACTGTCCCACTTTTCACTATATTTCCTGCCTAATGTCATTTTAATCTTAAACAGAGGATAGCCCAATCCCACTCCCCATCACATTTTCACTAATCATTTCAGCTTCAACTTCTGCTGGCGGTGCCTGGTTTTAAATCAGTGCTTCTCAAACTTTTTCTATTGACGACCCCTTTCACAAAGCAAGCCTCTGAGTGCAACCTCTTCCCCCCACCCCCCATGCCGTATGAATTAAAACCACTCTTTTTAATATATATTTAACATTATTTTAAATGCTGGAGGAAAAGCAGTGTTGGCGGTGATGCTGGGCTGGAGGGGCTCTGGCTGTCAGCCCCCATAGTCATAGTTTGGGGGCCACTGCTCCTGTGTCCCATGGCTCTGGACTTGCATCCCTGCTTTGGGCTTTGCAACCGGTCACACAGTCACAGCACCCCTCAGGTTTAGCCTACCTGACCCTCTGTCTTCATGATGGAGGGTTGGGCAGGCCAAACCTGAGCTGCGCTACAACCCTGCATGCCAGGTTGCAACTCCTGGAGCAGGAGTGTTACACTTTGATGCACTCCAGAACAGCAAGCCCAAAACACAAGGAAATCAAAGCAAGACAAACAGATAGATGGTCAATCAAAACATGTAATAACCACGAACCAGTTAAGTCAGCCTCGCGTGACCAGATGTCCTGATTTTATAGGGACAGTCCCGATTTTTGGGTCTTTTTCTTATATAGGCTCCTATTACCCCCCATCCCCTGTCCCGATTTTTCACATTTGCTTTCTGGTCAGCCACAGTCTGAACAAACCATAACACTCCAGATGGCAGATATGTAGCTGCAGGACCTGAGTAACTGCACACATCAAATGCTATGTACACACACACACACACATCACTACAATTTCCTTCTCTTTTCCCGAAAAGTTCAGTTGTACCTTGCCAGAGGCACCGGGTGATCCCAGGGCCATAGGTTATACTGTAGGTGCTGCATGGGGGACACATGCAGGGTCAAGTGCACCCCCAGATTTTGGCAAGTCCCAAGCTTTCCTTGAAGGGCTTGCTCTCTTCGGCCTGCCATTGAGGGAGAGCAGCTCTCTCGCTCTCCTGCTGTGCCTCTCCCCTGGCACTTCCAGCTCACTCAGCCCCTCCCCTGATCAGCTGGGCCCAGGCAGAGAGCTGAAGAGGGTCTCTGAAGGTTGCTGTTTGGGAGAGAACCCAGCTGGGGAGTCATTTTTCAGTTTTAGTCTTTCATGGAACCCTTAGACACAAAGCATGGGGAAGTACAAAAGCCTAAGAACAGGATTATCAAAAGCCAGAATGCTGCACAGTGAGCCTCCTAAACTAGCCAATAGCAAATGCCAATGAGAGGGGTGTGTCCTAATCCCCACCCCTCTCTGTGATGTAGGCACTTTAATCCAAGTTAAAGGTAACACCTATCTCTGCTTGGGATCCACAGCCATGAACCCGCTCCTGGGGTAAGGTGTCCAAGCCATTTTTTTTTTTTTTTTTTTAGAAAATAACAGGGAGAGGTGAAGTGGAAAAGGCAGAGGCCCCCTTACAACTTTTAGGCCAGTGGTCCCAGTTCACTTCTCCCCTCTCCTGGAAAAGGGATTTAAACAAGGATCTACTACCTTGTGAGGGCCCTAACCACTGGGGTATGGCATATTCTGAGGCAGAGCTCTCTCCAACTCTCCAGTGGAGGCTGTTCCATTGTGTAGCCATAATTCAGTATGTAATGGGCCAAAGAGAAAGAAAGAGTGACTGTATAGCCCATTGGCCAGAGCATTTACATGAGAGGTGGGAAACCACTTCTCCATAGCAGGCAGAGGAAGGACCTGAACTAGGGACTCTCCCATCCCAAGCAATTGCCCTTATCACTGGGCTAATAGTTATAAGTGAGCACCTCTTCTGAAATGGGCCCCACAGGCAAGAGGGTTTTGAGAATCTTGCTGGGGCTTAGGTGTCCAAGAGCCTGCCTGAGGTGCAGTGTGAATGTTCACAGGCAGAAATTTAAGCATCTAGGGGACATTTACAGGAAAAATCTAGGTGTCCATGGCATTTCAGGCATCTGCAGGGACAGCTGCAGCTGAGTGGGGGTTTTATGAATCTCAGTGATGCCTAATGGAGACCTCAGGAATGAATAAACAAAATGCACAGCTTCAAAATGGGGAAATAACTGCCTAAGCAGTCATAGGTTTCAGGGTAGCAGCCGTGTTAGTCTGTATCCTCAAAAAGAACAGGCGTACTTGTGGCACCTTAGAGACTAACAAATTTATTAGAGCATAAGCTTGTAGCCCATGAAAGCTTATGCTCTAATAAATTTGTTAGTCTCTAAGGTGCCACAAGTACTCCTGTTCTTTTTAAGCAGTCATACTATAGCAAAGTATCTGGGGGGCGGGGTATAGTGGATCACAAAATGAATGAGTGTCAACTGTGTGATGCTGTTGCGAAAAAGCCCAATGTTATTCTGATATGTATAAACAGGGGTGTCATATGTAAGACATGGGGGATAATTGCCCTGCTATACTCAGCATGGCTTCAGCTGGGGTACTGCGTACAGTTGTGCATGCCACACTTTAGGAAAGATGTGCACAAATTGGAGATAATCCAGAGGAGAGCAACAAAAATGATAAGAGGTTTAGACAATCTGACCTTTGAGGACAGGGTGAAAAAAACTGGACATGTTTAGTCAAAAAAAGACTGAGGGGGGATCTGCTAACAGTCTTCAAATATGTAAGAGATTGTTATAAAGAAGACAGTGTCAATTTTGCTCC
Source organism: Malaclemys terrapin pileata (assembly GCF_027887155.1). NCBI lineage: Eukaryota > Metazoa > Chordata > Testudines > Emydidae > Malaclemys > Malaclemys terrapin. The sequence continues at coordinate 8,829,780 of NC_071524.1, read as the reverse complement.
ATGTCCATTCAGAGTAGGACAAGAATTGGCTTAATTAGCAGCAAGGGAGATTGTCAAGACTGTATCCCCACTTTGAACTTTAGGGTACAAATGTAGGGGCCTGCATGAAAACTTCTAAGCTTAACTACCAGCTTAGCTCTGGTTCCGCTGCCACCATCTGTGACAAGACAATGCGGTTCTGGTGGAACCCAACTGAGAGTGCCCACTCAGGACAAATTGCTCAAATAGGGCAGTTACAGCGCAAGGCTGGGTTTTTTTCCACCTCTAAGGTAAACCAAACCAGCCAGACTAGGAGGACTTCGGTCTCACCCCACTGGCTAACCGCAAGTCTCACAAGCAATCTCCTTAGACACTCCAGTTTCCCAGTACTCCCACCAGTGCCACTCGTTATGGAGACAAATGGTTATGAAAACCAATACCCCAGTAAAAGAAAAAGGTTCTCCTGATCCCAAAGGACCAAGCCCCAGAACCAGGTCAATATACAAATCAGGTCTTACCCACAAATCACGCTGCTGCCAATCCTTTAGAATCTAAAATCTAAAGGTTTATTCATAAAAGGAAAAAGATAGAGATGAGAGTTAGAATTGGTTAAATGGAATCAATTACATACAGTAATGGCAAAGTTCTTGGTTCAGGCTTGCAGCAGTGATGGAATAAACTGCAGGTTCAAATCAGGTCTCTGGAATACATCCCCAGCTGGGATGGGTCCTCAGTCCTTTGTTCAGAGCTTCAGTTTGTAGCAAAGTTCCTCCAGAGGTAAGAAGCAGGATTGAAGACCAGATGGAGATGAGGCATCAGCCTTATATAGTCTTTTCCAGGTGTAAGAACACCTCTTTGTTCTTACTGTGGAAAAGTACAGCAAAATGGAGTCTGGAGTCACATGGGCCAGCCCCTGCATACTTTACTGAGTTACAAGGCGTATCTGCCTTTTCTCAATGGGTCCATTGTATAGCTGATGGTCCTTAATGGGCCATCAAGCAAGCTAGGCAGAGCTAATCTCAGCTTGTCTGGGATGTTACCCAGAAGCATTACATAAGTTTGCCATACAGACAGTATAGAGCCAATATTCATAACTTCAACTACAAAACTGATCCACACATATAGACAGCATAATCATAACCAGTAAACCATAACCTTGTCCTAAACACCCCATTTGACCCCCGTTATACAAGATTTGGTGCCACTACAGGACCTTGGTTGCAACAATGATCTATACGGTCCCAGTTTATGTCAATAACGTCACACCATCCCAAGGCTAATTTCCTTCCCTGGGTAGCCTTGAGAGACCTTCACCAATTCCCTGGTGAATACAGATCCAAACCCCTTGGATCTTAAACAAGGAAAAATCAACCATCCCCCCTCCTTCCTTCCACCAACTCCTGGTGAGCACAAATCCAACCCCCTTGGATCTAAAACAAGGAGAAATTAACCATTCCCCTCCTTCCTCTCACCAACTCCTGGTGAATCAAGATCCAAACCCCTTGGATCTTAAAACAAGGAAAAATCAATCAGGTTCTTAAAAAGAAGGCTTTTAATTAAAGAAAAACGTAAAAATCATCTCTGTAAAATCAGTATGGAAATTAACCTTACAGGGTAATCAAACCTAAAGAGCTCAGAGGACTCCCCTCTAGTTTCAGGTTCAAAGTACAGCAAACAAAGATAAACACTCTAGTAAAAGGTACATTTACAAGTTGAGAAAACAAAGGAAAACTAACACGCCTTGCCTGGCTATTTACTTACAAGTTTGAAATAGGAGAGACTTGTTTAGAAAGATGTGGAGAACCTGGATTGATGTCTGGTCCCTCTCAGTCCCGAGAGCGAACACACAACCAAACAAAGAACACAAACAAAAGCCTTCCCCGTCCCAAGATTTAAAAGTATCTTGTCCCCTTATTGGTCCTTTAGGTCAGATGCCAGCCAGGTTACCTGAGCTTCTTAACCCTTTACAGGGAAAAGGATTTTGGAGTCTCTGGCCAGGAGGGATTTGATAGTACTGTACACAGGACAGCTGTTACCCTTCCCTTTATAGTTATGACACGCCCCCCAAATCACAGATAGTGTTGGACGTTCGGTTCCACATTGGCTGTGATTTCTTCCTGGAGTTCTAGGAGAAAACAGAGTTAATAAGACACATGTACCTTTAGACATACTACTGAGTATATAAAAACTAACGGGGCCCTGGTGGACGGCTCAGGAACAGGGATGGGGGTGAAAGCTTGCTTAGCCTGGCTGCGGGTGACTATTCCCACCCTTTTGGCTAGCTTCACATGGTTGGCCAAATCTTCCCCCAGCAGCATGGGAATGGGATAATTGTCATAGACAGCAAAAGTCCACATTCCTGACCAGCCCTTGTACTGGACATGCAACGTGGCTGTAGGCAAGGTTACAGACTGTGACACGAAGGGTTGAATTGTTACTGTAGCCTCCGGGTTGATGAGTTTGGGGTCCACTAGGGATTGCTGGATAGTTGACACTTGTGCCCCAGTGTCCCTCCAAGCGATAACCTTCTTTCCGCCCACTCTTAAGGTTTCCCTTCGCTCCGAGGGTATGAGAGAGGCATTTGGGTTTGGGGATCTTTGGTGTGATTGGGGTGTAATGAACTGTAATCGGTTGGGGTTCTTGGGGCAGTGAGCCTTTATATGTCCCAGTTCATTACATTTAAAACATTGCCCTGCTAAGGTATTACCGGGGCGATGTTGGTTGGTGGAGACTGGTGTGGTGGGGTGAGAAGGCGTCTGGGGTTTTCCTTGGGATGTGGGTGGGGCCTTGGGTTGTCCCCGGTGGTAAGGTTTTGTTTCGGCTTGCCCCTTCTGATATTCGCTCCAACTGCTACTAGGGTTTTTTTTTTTTTTTTTGCCACCTTCACCCATTTGGCTCCAATCTTCCCCGCCTCAGTTACAGTTTTGGGCTTCCTATCTAGGATGTACCTTTCTATTTCCTCAGGAACACCCTCTAAAAACTGTTCCATTTTTACTAGGGAAAGCAGATTTTCCAGAGATTTAACATTTGCTCCTGACATCCAGGCATCACAATTTTTGTTAATGTGGTAGGCATGCCGGGTAAATGACACATCGGGTTTCCACTTTAGGGCTCTGAACCGCCGACGGGCATGCTCAGGTGTTAGCCCCATTTTGAGTCTGGCCTTGTTTTTAAAAAGTTTATAACTGTTTATGTGTTCCTTAGGCATTTTAGTCGCCACCTTTGCTAAGGGTCCACTGAGCTGCGGCCTTAGCTCTACCATGTACTGGTCTGCAGCAATGCTGTATCCAAAGCAGGCCCTTTCAAAAATTTTTAAGAAGGCCTCAGTATTATCGCCTGCCTTGTAGGTGGGGAATTTTTTGGGATGGGAAGTGGTACCTGGAGAGGGGTTGTTGGGATGGGCTGTTGTATCTTGCTTAGCCTTTGCTACTTCCAGTTTATGCTTCCTTTCTTTTTCTCTCTCCTCCATCTCTTTTTCTTTCAGCTCCATCTTTCTCTTGTGGGCCTCCTCTTTGGCTTTTTCTTTTTTTTCTTTTAGCTCCATTTCTCTTTTGTGGGCCCCCTCTTTGGCTTTCTCTTTTCTGTCTTTCAGCTCTATTTCTTTTTCTTTCCGCTCCATAGCTTTCTTGTGGGCCTCCTCTTTGGCTTTTTCTTCTTTTGTAGTCATTTTCCTGTTTTCTTGTGCTGGGTCACCCCCTCTGCAGTTGACTGAAACTGGGAAGATCTCAGCTCTGGCTGCTGCTGAGTTAACAGAGACTTTCTAACTAGCTACTCCCGAGGATGTAAAAAGAAAAAAAAAACAATTCAGCTTGTAAATTCCTTTTACCTTTGTTTGCTCATTTGAACACTTCTCTTAACAAAGGACCTTGTTAAAAAAACTTAACACCTCTGCCTTCAGGCAAGGAGAGATAAGATATGCATCTATCTACCTCCAGCTCTGCTTTCCAAGCAGCTAGAAGGAAAAAAAAATCTCACTGGCTTTTGGGTTTAAAATGATCCCACCTCTGCCACCATGTCAAGGCTGTATCCCCACTTTGAACTTTAGGGTACAAATGTAGGGGCCTGCATGAAAACTTCTAAGCTTAACTACCATCTTAGCTCTGGTTCCGCTGCCACCATCCCAAGGCTAATTTCCTTCCCTGGGTAGCCTTGAGAGACCTTCACCAATTCCCTGGTGAATACAGATCCAAACCCCTTGGATCTTAAAACAAGGAAAAATTAACCATCCCCCCTCCTTCCTCCCACCAACTCCTGGTGAATACAGATCCAACCCCCTTGGATCTTAAAACAAGGAAAAATCAATCAGATTCTTAAAAAGAAGACTTTTAATTAAAGAAAAAAGTAAAAATCATCTCTGTAAAATCAGTATGGAAATTAACCTTACAGGGTAATCAAACTTAAAGAGCTCAGAGGACTCCCCTCTAGTCTCAGGTTCAAAGTACAGCAAACAAAAATAAACACTCTAGTAAAAGGTACATTTACAAGTTGAGAAAGCAAAGGAAAACTAACACGCCTTGCCTGGCTATTTACTTACAAGTTTGAAATAGGAGAGACTTGTTTAGAAAGATGTGGAGAACCTGGATTGATGTCTGGTCCCTCTCAGTCCCGAGAGTGAACACACAACTGAACAAAGAACACAAACAAAAGCCTTCCCCGTCCCAAGATTTGAAAGCATCTTGTCCCCTTATTGGTCCTTTAGGTCAGATGCCAGCCAGGTTACCTGAGCTTCTTAACCCTTTACAGGGAAAAGGATTTTGGAGTCTCTGGCCAGGAGGGATTTGATAGTACTGTACACAGGACATCTGTTACCCTTCCCTTTATAGTTATGACAGAGATTTACTTAAGATATGAGGAATATCATTCTAACTATAAGGATAGTTAAGCATGGAACAGATTACCACAGCAGGTTGTGGAATCTCCATCATTGGAAGCTTTTAAGAACAGGTTAGACAAACACCTGTCAAGAGATGGTCTAGGTATGTTTGATCCTGCCTCATCGTAGGAGGAAGGACTAGATGATCTCTAAAGGTACCTGCCAGCCCTATTTTTAGAATTGTTCTATTCTGTGGAATTTGTTTGGATTTTTATATAATGTGGTCTCACCACATTCCTTTGGATACCCCCGACGTTTCAATATGCAAATGGGAACAGAAATAAAATATCTTAAAAAGTCCCATTAAAAGGAAAATCCTGGGGCTGTCTTAGCTTTCAGCAACTCACAATAGAGAACAGGATGGATTTCAGTTAGTAATAGACTTAGTGGTGTGATGTGCTCAGGTTGCTAATTAATGGAGATGAAGGACTGGAGCGTATTTTCCTCAGTAATATTCACACACTGATTTCCAGAAACATTCTGACAATAGGGATTGTATTCTTCATGTGCTTAAAGTTAAGCACATGCTTAAGTGTTTTGCTGAGTTGAGGTCTTGGGGAAGGGGTGTCACAAAGATGGCTGAACACCCTCTTTGATCTACCCTATTCCTTGGAACTGTGTGGGGATCCTCTGGTCCCAAGCATACATGAAACAGCTCCATGACTTCTTTAGTTGACACCTATTGGTAACGGCCCTATAGGGAACAAAGGAAAGCTGGAGTGCAGCAGTACTGTAGCCATATTCCCTTCCCTCTGGGCACATCTCTGTACACCCCCTACACTAGGAGATGACATGGCATTGCTGATGTTGGCTTTTCACCAGACAGAGATTTCACCACAGGAGTTTCCTCCTGCAGCCCCTTTGTTCCATAAGAGGATGCAAAGGGACTGTAGTCCACTGTCCTTCAAAGAACTTTAAGTACGAGATATGACTGCAGTCAATACACAGTAAAATAAATAAATAAAGCACATTATTCCCCTTCTTTACATCAATTTTTATTGCTAAGAAAATTTCAAAGATACACCAGTATAACAAAAGTAGTGATACGATTGTAAGACAGAGGCCTATATATGAAAAGTGGACCTAAAATTGTGATTTTTAAGGTAAAAGACTTTTTTATCCTGATGGAGTTAAAGTCTAAGCTTTCACTCAGAGTTTGATGTTAAAGCAACTGTTCAAAGTTAGGCAGTTAACAGCACCAATCAATAAACTGAAACATCTGCCCTCAAAATATACATACCTTTTTTTTTTAGTTTTAATATTGAGGAACTTTCCTTTCTGTTTATGGCTAAATGATTATGAGTGATTGTTTTCCTGCTAGAAATTAGCTGGAAATCTAAAAAATTGTCATCTTTATTTATAATTGTGTGCTTGTTAAATATAAGGACCATTACCCTGAATTATTTTGAAGATTCTATATGGATTAAGGATTAATATAGGATTAATATAATTTATCCACTGAAATCTTGGAGGCAGCTCATTGTCAACATTTAATCTATGTTTCAAACATCAGATTTAGCTTTTGGTCTGGTTTGCTTCCCTTTGCCTTTGGCTGGAGTACAAGCTTAGACCTAACTGGGACAAAGTCCAAATAGGTTTGGCTGCCATCACCTCAGATTGTTAAGATATATAGAGGAGTTATTTGATATAGTTTTGAATTGATTAACCTGATAATTGGATTGATAAAATAATTTTGTTTGAACTCATTTTATTTTAGCTATATTTGTATCTTTTTTATTAGTTTCTCTTCCCTTTCCCCCATTACTTAATTTAATTAATACATTATATAACAATGGAAAACTGAGTTGTTCAAATATTTCTTCCCCAGATATCTGGGGGATAAAGAACAAAATTATTTATGAGGTTTCCTAGTGGTTGTTAACCAGTGGTTCATGGACTTTATCCTTCTCTTCTGTAGTTCTCACCACATTTTAAAACGATTAATCTTCTTTTATACAACAAATTCTCATTGATGTTTCTTTGTGGGAATTTTTAAAGAATGGATAAACCTCTCCTGAGAATGAACAGTCATTAAATGTGAACAACACAGACATGTCAGTTACATTGAAAAAGGTCACCTGCCTCTCTTGGTAACTAAGGTAAACTCCAATTTTCTTGGGCTTTTTCTTCACTGTGACCCGGGTCCATGGATCTGTTTTTGCCCAGTAATCTCTCCCACTCTGACCCAGAGCCCAGATTCCCTCTTTAGGGGACAGGAAAAGTTTTCCTTTTCTCTGGTTTGATTTTCTGGCCACCCCCAGATCCCAGTCAGTGCTGCTCCCAATATCCACCTCCCAGTAATGCTTTCCAGAGGAGAATCCTTCAGAGCCCAGCACACAGACAGTTGAATCAAACCTCTCTGGAGTTGATGGAACTTTTTGAGGTTGGGATTCGTGTTTCAAACTCTTCTTATCCCCAGCAATGGAGAGGTTGGGGTGGGCTGTGTCTGCATCAAGAGTGATATCATCTGCAAAGAGAGAGTTTTAATTCTAAGAATCACTGGTATAATGGCAGCTTGAGCTGGGAGAAGGGGAAATATTGGGCCTAATCCTTCAGTTTCAATAGCATTTTCCCCTAAATTAGGCTTGCAGGACTTAGTCCTTTCATCTTGTACATTGGACAATTTAGTGTAGAGTTAAAACATTTCAGAAATTTGTTTGAAGTTTACGTAAAGTATTTGACCCATAACTCAGAATTAGGATGTGACGTTCATTTAAAAGCACAGGAGCTGATTATTTAAATGAATTCAAAGGACACATTGTTACAAACTCCCTCAAAACCTACTATTGTTACTTATGTATCACTGTCATGATCCCTGTATTATCAGTAGTTGTGCCCAAAGGCCTCAGAACAGATCAGTGCACATTATACTGAGTGCTGCATGGACAAAGGTGGACACAGTCCCTGATAAAAGAGATCACAAGCTGAATAGACAAGGAAGACAGACTGAAAGAGACAGATAACGTCAAACAAAGGGTGAGAAATTCACTTCTTGTGCCACATAAGCCTCCCCTCATCAGCCCAGATCTTCACAGTTGGTTAGGAAGGATTACACTCTTACTGACCAACTGTACCCCTTTTCTGTTCAACCCAACAGTATTTTAATTATTTCTAACACACACTTCCCATTATAGGTGGTTATCCCCACTTTCCCCTGCATTTCTTGCCAAAATCATTTTAATCCTAAGCAGCTCCCAGCTCCAAGCCCACTGCCCATCACACTTTCACTAGTCATTCCATTTTAAACTTCTGCTGGTGTTTCCTGGTTCTAAATGGTCATGAGCCTCTCAAGGCCTGACCCCAGTTCCAACCCTGGTGCTGTTCCAGATGTGGCTGCTTCTCTTAGGAGAACAAGGACTTGTTGGGACCTCTCAAAGGAAGGAGGCTGGAGGGCTGGGCTTACATGTGCTTAGGGGACATAGAGACCTCAGAGTACCTCAGACTGAAAGTCTAGGGTACAGGGGGACTCAGAGGAATGGCTGGCCTGCTAACATTAACCCAATGCCGCTCCAGCTTACAGTTTTCAAACCACTGTCAATACCACTATGTGCTTCATCATCCATAGTCACCAACATCTCCAGCATCAGTTTAATCATATCCACCATCACCATCATCAGAATTGTGAGCATCAATCACCATTATCACCAGAGCACCATCTCACCACTGCTGTCATTTTCTCTTCAACTCCCACTGCCAGAAACCCCACCATTATCCCTTCCACCATCACCAGCATCATTGCAATCACCATTCCTGCTACCACATCCTCTGTGCCTTCATTGTGGCCCAAACCCTAAGGTCTTTGTTCAACCAAAACTCACGGCAGACCTGATTCTGATCTCACTGACCCCATGTAATTCAGCAGTAACTTCACAGAAGTCACTGGAATTACACCAGTGTGAAGCTGCTGAGAGATGAGAGTCAGGCCCTAAAATAAATGGAAGATTTTCTGAAGTGATGGACAAAGCAAGTGGTGGCCTCAGGATTTGGCTCTAAGATGACAAGAGTTTGTGACCCAGATGCTGAGCTGAAGGTGAGGCGCCACATGTGTGTCTGACCTACCTGAAGTATTGAGATATCTGTCATTGGCCCACATGTTAGAGCAGCCTCTAGGCTAGTCTAAACTACAGCAGCTACACAGGATCCAATTGGCTGCCCTGCAGCTGGAGATCACTAGGACATAGGAGGGACCCATATCCCATTTTCTCAATTGTACCTGCCACAGGCTGTATCTGAAACCAGGATGGAGGTGGCAAAGAATTAGTGTGAATTACCAGGTACTGGGGGAATTATGCAAGGACTGAGCTGGCTTTAGGGTTGCTTTGAGCCATTATAACAATTCAAAGAAGCCTGATTGCACTAAAGGATCTTAATTCCTTATTCTGTTCAGGATCTCACACTGCACTTGTCAGTGTAGTAACTCGGTGCTCTCTGTGTGTATTCTGTTACCTGCATTGTTGCGAGCCCTTCTCCAATCTGAAATCAAAATAAGAAACAAACATTGACTGAGAAGATGCACTTACTACATATTGTTTTCATTCTAGCTGAAGGAATCTTTCAGACTGAGGGTAAGGAAGATGTCAGACACAGCATTGGGCAATTTACTTGTGCAATATGGAAACTGCAGAAATTGAAATACTCAAAAATAACACTTACATATTCACACACACACACACACACACAACCAATATACATGCACATTAAGAACATAGGAATTGCCAGAATGGATCAGACAGGGATGCCCATCTAGCCTGGTATCCTGTCACCAATAGTAGCTAGTACCAGCTGCTTCAGAGGAAGGTACATTTTCCATCCCAGTAACAAGTCAATGGGACCAGATGGCATTCACCCAAGAGTTCTGAGAGAACTCAAATGCGAAATTGTGGAACTATTAACTATGGTTTGTAACCTGTCCTTTAAATCAGCTTATGTACCCAATGACTTGAAGATAGCTAATGTAACGCCAATATTTAAAAAGGGCTTTAGAGATGATCCTGGCAATTACAGACTGGTAAGTCTAACGTCAGTCCCAGGCAAATTAGTTGAATCAATAGTAAAGTATAAAATTGTCAGACACATTGAAGAACATAAATTGTTGTGCAAAAGTCCACATGGTTTCTGTAAAGGGAGATCATGTCTTACTAATCTATTAGAGTTCTTTGAGGAGGTCAACAAACATGTGGACAAAGGGGATCCAGTGGACATAGTGTACTTAGATTTCCAGAAAGCCTTTGACAAGGTCCCTCACCAAAGGCTCTTATGTAAATTAAGTTGTCATGGGATAAGAGGGAAGATCATTTCATGGATTGACAACTGGTTAAAAGACAGGGAACAAAGTGTAGGAATAAATGGGAAATTTTCAGAATGGAGAGTGGTAACTAGTGGTGTTCCCCAAGGGTCAGTCCTAGGACCAATCCTATTCAACTTGTTCATAAATAATCTGGAGAAAGGGGTAAACAGTGAGGTGGCAAAGTTTGCAGATGATACTAAACTGCTCAAGATAGTTAAGTCCAAAGCAGGCCATGAAGAACTTCAAAAAGATCTCACAAAACTAAGTGATTGGGCAACAAAATGGCAAATGAAATGTAATGTGGATAAATGTAAAGTAATGCACATTGGAAAAAATAACTCCAACTATACATACAACATGATGGGGGCTAATTTAGCAACAACTAATCAGGAAAAAGATCTTGGAGTCATCGTGGATAATTCTCTGAAGACATCCATGCAGTGTGTAGCAGCAGTCAAAAGAGCAAACAGGATGTTAGGAATCATTAAAAAGGGGATAGAGAATAAGACTGAGAATATCTTATTGCCTTTATATAAATCCATGATATGCCCACATCTTGAATATTGTGTACGGATGTGGTCTCCTCATCTCAAAAAAGATATACTGGCATTAGAAAAGGTTCAGAGAAGGGCAACTAAAATGATTAGGGGTTTGTAACGGGTCCCATATGAGGAGAGATTAAAGAGTCTAGGACTTTTCAGCTTGGAAAAGAGGAGACTAAGGGGGGGATATGATAGAGGTATATCAATTCATGAGTGATGTGGAGAAAGTGAATAAGGAAAAGTTATTTATTTGTTCCCATAATATAAGAACTAGGGGCCACCAAATGAAATTAATGGGCAGCAGGTTAAAAGAATAAAAGAAAGTTCTTCTTCACACAGCGCACAATCAACCTGTGGAACTCCTTGCCTGAGGAGGTTGTGAAGGCTAGGACTATAACAGATTTTTAAAAGAGAACTGGATAAATTCATGGAGGTTAAGTCCATTAATGGCTATTAACCAGGATGGGTAAGGAATGGTGTCCCTAGCCTCTGTTTGTCAGAGGATGGAGATGGATGGCAGGAGAGAGATCACTTGATCATTACCTGTTAGGTTCACTCCCTCTGGGGCACCTGGCATTGGCCACTGTCAGTAGACAGGATACTGGGCTAGATGGACCTTTGGTCTGACCCAGTATGGCCATTTTTATGTTCTTATCCTTCCCTGCACTGTTCACCGCTGTATTGACTATGATCTAATACACAATTATTAGAGCACAGTTTACTTTATTTACTGAAAGTGCATTTTTCTTACCTAATTCAGTTCTTAGTTTTTTCATTTCTGAAAGAGAGACAGTCAAAAGGTCAAAAAAACTGAATTTATACATAAGTTTTCTGGTTCACAGTTAAGTCAATGGAAACAGTAAGGCCCTGTCTACACAAGGGAAAATTCCCACCATAGCAATATTGAAATAACAATTCCACAATAGCTATTACAGTAACACTTAGCTATTCCAGAATAACTCCTACATGTAGCCACTGTATTCCAAAATAAAAATGATTTCATTCTAGAATAATTACTCAACTTCCATAGCAGAGTAATTATGCTGGAATAAAGTCATTTGTGTTTTGGAACAGAGCATCCACAGAGGGAGTTATTCTGGAACAGCTATAGCAGAATTGTTATTGCACTATAGCTTTGTAAGTCAATTCCCCCATATAGACAAGCCCTCAGAGCCACTATTGAGGCCAACGGAATTGCAGGATCTTAGAACACAGAGGGAACCTTCTCCCACACTGGGGACTCCTGACACAAACTGGAATTTCCCTAGAGGATTTAATGATACTGCAAGTTAGATGCTGTCCTGTAGCACCCATGTCAGTAACACGTTTAGTAATGCTGACAAAGTGATGTAATCAGTGTGTATGTGGGTATGTGCATGTGCACTAATCATTTTTTTACAATTACTAACAACTCATTTTACTGCCATTTGAAAACTGGCAACACAGATAACATTTCTATTTTCCTTAGGATTGACATTGTTTCAGCAAAACAAACAAACAAAAAATAACCAAGACGAAACATCACACAACATCACAACATTTAAAGCTGCTTCTTCCCCTAGAGTGGCAGATATTCATGTGACTTCTCATCTGTTTTCTCACTATAGCAGTGAGAGACTTGACCCTTATTGGTACTTTGGTGGAGATATAGGAAATCTTATCTGTTTCAAAGTGATTTTCAGTGTCTAAATGAAGAGAAGCAAATAGATAACATTTCTCAGTGATTACATGGATGTTTCTTCCTTTTTCAGGACAAACACTGTTACATTCACACACAGCCCAGTCATGCTCCCATGGAAGTTGATAAAATCCTGTTGACCTCAATAGCAGCAGGGTTAGGTCTATCTGTGGAGTCAAATAACCACAGGACTATCAGTCTTCAGCTTACAGTATACACATCATTTCTCTGATATTGTTTTCATAGAATCATCGAATATTAGGCTTGGAAGAGACCTCCGGTGGTCATCTAGTCCAATCCCCTGCTCAAAGCAGAACCAACACCAACTAAATCATCCCAGCCAGGGCATTGTCCTGCAATAACTAAACCTTGAAAACCAATCAAACAAAACACAATAACTTAAACATCAGTAGTGTTCTTTGTGAAGGGTGTGGGGAAAAAAGAAATACTTTTTTGCGGCAGAAATGCTGTAGACAGTGGGGGACAAGTGGTGATTGCCTTCCCTCCCCTTTTTAAACAGGGGCACCACTTTTGAGAACATGGGCACTTGGTGGCCGCTCAGTATGGAGGAGGCCTGGGACACTGAAACTGGGTTTGTGCAGCAGATCAAGGGCCGGGGGGGGGGGGAGGAGCTGCCGAGAGCCCAGGGCAGAGCTGGAGTTAGAAGATGTCAGAAGCTGGGTAGCAGGATCGACAGATAGCAGAGCCCTTTGCCGGGAACAAGAGAAGGACACAAGTTGGAGGAGTTTGGAGTCGGGCTCTGCAGGGAGTCACCGCTAATCAGCTGGGCCTCCTTCAACCATCCCCTCCCCCACACACTTTAGGTTATTTGCTCTCCCCCGCCCCCAGTTTTCCAGGCCTTCTGCACCACTGTGTTGTGGTGACTTTTAGGATATGGCCCCACTAGAAACTCAAGTTGACCTATATTAGCTCAATTTACAGCCGCCACAGTTACTATTGTGATGGTATATGTCCACATTACCCTCCTAGGGTGGGTGGTGTGCATCCTCAGCAGAAGCACTTCTACTGACCTTAGAGGGGCAGTGTTAGGTGCTGAAAGCCTGGGCTGTAGTTGTCCGGCATGTTTGTCAACTTCATAGCTCATCTTAATTAATTAGCCTCTTAGAGTTGGTAGGGCAACTCCCACCTATTCATGTTCTCTATATGTATATGTATCTCCTCAATATATGTTCCATTCTATGCATCTGATGAAGTGGGCTGTAGTCCATGAAAGCTTATGCTCAAATAAATTTGTTAGTCTCTAAGAAGCCACAACTCCTGTTCTTTTAAAAGAAAGGTGAAGGACCAAAGAGGAGTCAAGATCCTGAGACTCAAAGGACCCAGGAATAATGGGAAGAGGGCAGCGCTCCAAGTCAGCTGCCAGATTGCTGCATTGAACAGCACAGTGTGGGGAGGAGGTGAGCAGCCCTCAGTGGTGAAAGAACAGATTAAGGGCTATTTAGAAAAGCTGGACATGCACAAGTTCATGGGTCCAGATCTAATGCATCTGAGGGTGCTGATGAAATTGGCTGATGTGATTGAAGAGCCATTGGGCATTATCTTTGAAAAGTAGTGGCGATCAGGGGAGGTCCCAAATTATTGGAAAAAGGCAAATATAGTAGTGCCTATCTTTAAAAAAGGGAAGAAGGAGAACCTCGGGAACTGCAGACCAGTTAGCCTCACCTCAGTCCCTGGAAAAATCATGGAGCAGGTCCTCAAGGAAACCATTTGGAAGCACTTGAGGAGAGGAAGGTGATCAGGAACAGTCAACATGAACTCACCAAGGACAAGTCATGCCTGACCAACCTGATTGCCTTCTATGATGAGATAACTGGCTCTGTCGATATGGGGAAAGTAGTGGACGTGATATTTCTTGACTTTAGCAAAGCTTTTGATACAGTCTCCCACAGTATTCTGGCCAGCAACGTAAAAAAGTATGGATTGGATGAATGGACTATAAGGTGGTGTGGCAAAGTACCTTCTTCTCCTCAGCAGGATCAGTCCTTTTCAGCCTTGGAGACACAGGCTTGGGCAAGGCAAATCCTTACAGGTAGCACAGGGTCCGGCTATTCCTTTCCCCAGTCAGTCCCTTGTGCTTGTTTTCCTTCCCTTCTGGGGAGGGAGTGCATCCTTCCTTCCTGGAAGGGTTCAGTGTCTTGCTGCACCCAACCTACTGGCAGCTTCCCTGCTTCTCTCACTCTCTCAGCCCCTCCCTCCCCCTTCCACACAGGGGAGGGTTTAAAAAGGTCTCAAGCAGTTGGAGCCAGCTGAACCTAATTATTTTCCTGGTGACTCAGTTCCCTGGTGACTCCTTTGCCAGCTGAACCTTATTTCCCCATGGTTATCTCCCCTCAGTGGATTGAGAGAGGCCTTTTAACCCCCTGGGACCAATTACTACCCCCCTTTGTAGCCATTTGTCCTGGGTTTGCCACATATCCCCCTCCCCCACTCAACACTAAGGGTTGGGCTATTTGGGTCGGAAAGCAGTGCACTCTCGACAGGCCATCCGCATTGCCATGTTGGGTTCTAGACCTATGTTGTACTGTGAAGTGGAAGCATTGAAGCAACAGGAAACATCTTGTTACTCTCATGTTTTTGTCCTTGTTTTGGTGCATCCACTGCAGAGGGGCATGGTCTGTGGCAAGGGTAAACCTCCGTCCAAGTAGATAGTAGCAGAGGCTTTCTATGGCCCATTTTACTGCCAGGCATTCCTTTTCCACTACAGTGTATTTCCGTTCCCTAGGTAGGAGCTTCCTACTGAGCAAGAGGACAGGGTGTTCGTCATCTCCTACCATTTGTGAAAGTACTGCCCCCAGCCCTACTTCAGAGGCATCAGTTTGTAGAATAAACTCTTTCCCTCAGTCTGGGGCTACTAGTACAGGGTCTGTGCAGAGGGCCATCCTCAGATCTGCAAAAGCACCTTCGGCTGCACCAGACCATTTTACTATGTCTGAGCCCCAAGCTTTTGTTAGGTCCATTAATGGGCATGCCCTGGTGGCGAAGTGGGGAATAACCGCCTATAGTACCCCACTAGTCCCAGGAATGCTCTGACCTGTTTTTTCCAGAGTCGTCGGGGCCACTTCTGTATAGCTTCTAACGTGTTGAGTTGGGGCTTCACCACGCCCCTCCCTACTATATACCCAAGGTACTTGGCCTCAGCTAACCCAATCAAACATTTGGAGGGATTTACAGTCAGCCCCACCTTCCTCAGGGTGTCCAGGACAGCTTCCACCTTCTCCAAGTGCGTCTCCTATATATGATGACGTCGTCGAGATAGGCTGCCACGTACTTGCCATGGGGTTGCAACAGTTTGTCCATTAGCCATTGGAAAGTAGCGGGAGCCCCATGCAACCCAAAGGGGAGAACAGTGTACTGATACAGACCTTCTGGAGTTGCAAAAGCTGTCTTCTCTTTGTCGGCCTTGGCCAGGGGGATCTGCCAATAGCCCTTGGTCAGGTCAAGGGTAGACATAAACCATGCTTTTCCCAGTCTGTCAATTAGCTGATCTATCCTGGGTATAGGGTACCCATCAAATTGGGATACCTCATTCAGCTAGCAGAAGTTGTTGCAGAACCTCATACTGCCATGAGGCTTAGCACTAAAACCACAGGACTTGATCATTGGCTATGAGATTCTTTGATGACTCCTAAGGCCAGCATTTTCCTGACCTCTGTCCTAATCTCTTCTCTTTTGGCCTCCGAGATCCAGTATGGCTTGATGATCAGCTTCACTCCAGGTTCTGTGATGATGCGATGTTGAAGCTCAGTAGTCCTGCCTGGCTTTTCCAAGAACACATCCTGGTTGCATTTGATCAGGCTGATCTCTTCTGATCGTTGTTCCGGAGTCAACTCTGGAGCTATTCCCACCTGGTTGGGCTGGTGGTTTTTAGGGGATGGTGCCCCCAGCGCAACCACCAGAGCTTCTCTATCCTGCCAAGGTTTCAGCAGATTTATATGGTAGATCTTCTCCAGCTTCTGGCGACCCAGCTGTCAGACCTTATAGTCGATTTTTCCTATAGCTTCTATTATCTCATACAGCCCCTGCCACCTGACCAGGAGCTTGCTCTCCACCGTGGATATGAGCGCCATCACCTGGTCCCCCACCTGGAACTTCCTGGTCGTTGCTTGGTGATTGTAGTATGTCCATTGTGTCCCTTAGGCCTTCTCACAAGGGGTTGAATTGGACTATTCTGTCTTTCATCTGCAGCACATGTTCAACAACGTTTCTCCCAGGGTTCGGCTGTTCTTCCCAGTCTTCTTTAGCCAGGTCCAGTATGCCCCTGGGGTGGCAACCATATAACAGCTTCAAGGGGGAGAATCCAGTGGAAGCCTGAGGAACATCCCATATGGCAAACAGCAAGTAAGGCAGCAGGGCGTCCCAGTCTTTCCCTTCGCGAATAATCACTTTCCGTAACAGGTTTTTCAATGTCTTATTAAAGCGTTTGACAAGGCCATCGGTCTGGTGATGGTAGACCGATGTCCTGAGGGTCCGTACATGGAGCATTGTACATAGGTCCTTCATCAGCTTAGACACAAAGGGGGTCCCTTGGTCCATCAGGATCTCCTGAGGTATTCCTACTCTGGAAAAAATCTGGACTAATTCTTTGGCTATGGTCTTAGACATGGTATTCCGTAGAGGTACGGCCTCGGGGTATTGGGTGGCATAATCTAGTACTACCAGAATGTACTGATGGCCCCGGGCTGACTTCTCCAATGGCCCTACTATGTCCATAGCTATTCGCTTAAATGGGGTCTCAATAATTGGCAGAGGTACCAAAGGGGCCCTTATGTGTGGTCGGGACACATGTATCTGGCATTCCGGACAGGATGTACAATATCGCCGGACCACTGCATAAATGCCAGGCCAAAAAAACCTCCATAGAATCTGATCAAGGGTCTTATCTACCTCTAGATGGCCTCCGAACAGATGGCTGTGGGCCAGATCTATTACGGCCCTCTGATGCTTCCGTGGGACCAAGAATTGTTCTACGACTTGCTCTTGGACCCGGACTACTCGATATAGCAGATCATTCTTAATCATATAATATGGCCCAGGGCCCTTAACTCTCCCCTCTACGGGGACCCCATTTACCTCGACTACTTCTTTACGAATATTGTGGTATATGGGATCTTTGGCCTGATCCTGACCAAAATTCCCGAGTGTGGTCCTCATTTGTCCAAACTCAGGGGGGTCTACCTCTGTCTCCCCCTTGGGGAAACCTCCTGGGGAACCAGGTCTGGCGATAGGGTTGTGGATCGCCGATCCAGTCCCGCTGTTGGTTGAGCCCCCTCTTTCCCCTACAAGCGTAGACTTCTGGTATCCTCGTCCCCCTCCTTTTTATCCGCCCTCCGTTCCCTCCGAGTCTTCCTGGACATCCCCGGTGGTGGGTAGTGATCAACTGTGCGATGTCTAGTTGGCAGCCGGTATCAAGCGGAGTGCTCCAGGGGTTAATCCTGGGGCCAGTTTTATTCTACATCTTTATTAATGATCTGGATGATGGGAAGAATTGCACCCTCAGCAAGCTCGCAGATGACACTAAGCTGGGGGGGGAGGTAGATACGCAGGAGGGTAGGGATAGGGTCCAGAGTGACCCAGACAAATTGTAGGATTGGGCCAAAAGAAATCTGATGAGGTTCAACAAGGACAAGTGCAGAGTCCTGCACTTAGGACGGAAGAATCCTATGCTCTGCTACAGGCTGGGGACCGACTGGCTAAGCAGCAGTTCTGCAGAAAAGGACCCGGGGATTACAGTGGATGAGAAGCTGGATATGATTCAGCAGGGTGCCCTTGTTGCCGAGAAGGCTAAACGGATATTGGGCTGCATTAGTAGGAGCATTGCTAGCAGATTGAGGTAAGTGATTATTCCCCTCTATTTGGCACTGGTGAGGCCACATCTGGAGTATTGCATCCAGTTTTGGGCCCCCCACCACAGAAAGGATGTGGAAAAATTGGAGAAAATCCAGCAGAGGGCAACGAAAATGATCAGGGGCCTGGGGCACATGACTTACGAGGAGAGGCTGAGGGAACTTGGCTTGTTTAGTCTGCAGAAAAGAAGAGTGAGGGGGGATTTGATAGCAGATTTCAACTACCTGAAGGGGGGTTCCAAAGAGGATGGAGCTCAGCTACTCTCAGTGGTGGCAGATGACAGAACAAGGAGCAATGGCCTCAAGTTGCAGTGAGGGAGGTCTAGGTTAGAAACACTATTTTACTAAGAGGGTGGTAAAGCACTGGAATGGGTTACCTAGGGAGGTGGTAGAATCTCCATCCTTAGAGGTTTTTAAATCCCGGCTTGACAAAGCCCTGTCTGGGATGATTTAGTTGGGAATTGGTCCTGGTTTGAGAAGGGGATTGAACTAGATGACCTCCTGAAGTCTCTTCCAATCCTAATCTTCTATGATTCTATGATTAAACAACGTATTTTTAGCATCATTTTATCAGGCACAGATACCACTAGGAACAGTCTTGTAATCATGTAGCTGGGACTACTGAGGGTGCAATGATTGCAGATAAGCTGTTCAATAATACTCTGTTTAAATTGGAAAAAATATGTGATGTTTTCAAAGAGTTAGCTCAGGCCTTCTAATTAACAGGTTTTAAAACATGCATATGCACCTAGCATAGACAGATTTTAACACCTTAATGACGTATTAGCATTGTCCACAGCCAACTAATATATTTTAAAACACAACCTATGGTAGGTATGCCCTAACAGGTGAATTAGAATGGTGATCCCAGGGGTGGAGGTAGTGAGGTTGGGCACATAGTCTAGTACAGACTTTTACGTCTGCACCAGTCTTAGAGAGAACTCCTGGTTCTACCAGTATTCTCTGGTGTAGACAGTGGGAATCCCAACCCAATAGACTCTTTCCAAAAGGAAGAACAATGGTGAATGTAACTGTTGTAGCTAATGTTTATGACTGGGAGTTAGGACTTCTGGGTTCTATTTGCACATCTTTCACAGGTTCCTGTATCACCCTGGGCCACTGACTGAAACTCCATGAATCTCTAAAATGAGAACAATAATACTCACTGCCTCACCAGGACATTAGGAAACTCCATTCACTAATGTTCAAAAAAGTGTTTTGAGCTCCTTGTGTTATGGCTGATTTTGATGGGATGAAATCCCTCACTGGAAGAAGGGAAGAGAACCTGCCTTAGATGGAGGGCTCTTTAGATGATACTTGTTAGGAGGTAGGTGTAAAGTTTTGAGCTTAGCTGGCTTCTGGTGGGGAGGATTTATTCATAGTTTCATAAATTCTAGGACTGGAAGGGACCTCGAGAGGTCATCGAGTCCAGTCCCCTGCCCGCATGGCAGGACCAAATACTGTCTAGACCATCCCTGATAGACATTTATCTAACCTACTCTTAAATATCTCCAGAGATGGAGATTCCACAATCTCCCTAGGCAATTTATTCCAGTGTTTAACCACCCTGACAGTTAGGAACTTTTTTCCTAATGTCCAACCTAGACCTCCCTTGCTGCAGTTTAAACCCATTGCTTCTTGTTCTATCCTTATAGGCTAAGGTGAACAAGTTTTCTCCCTCCTCCTTATGACACCCTTTTAAATACCTGAAAACTGCTATCATGTCCCCTCTCAGTCTTCTCTTTTCCAAACTAAACAAACCCAATTCTTTCAGCCTTCCTTCATAGGTCATGTTCTCAAGACCTTTAATCATTCTTGTTGCTCTTCTCTGGACCCTTTCCAATTTCTCCACATCTTTTTTGAAATGCGGTGCCCAGAACTGGACACAATACTCCAGCTGAGGAGCTGAATTGTTCTCCACAATGACTTGGAGAAAACATGGCTTGTTGGGCCTTGAAGTCATTGGTACATATCTCAGACCCTATTACACAACTGATGTGTAATGTCTCATGTATTATAACTGTCCAGATATAAATGTTGAGTTTTCTCCCTGACCTCCAATCTTTCCCATTCAGCTTAATTTCAGTCCTTTCCCCATAATGGATGAGAGATACTATCTGTAATGCTCTCTTGTTGACTTGTCTTAAATACATTCCAATTCTTCCTTTTGAGACCAATCTTTTCACATAACCAACAGTTCATTCAACTGGTTCCTTTTTGTTTCTTTTTTCTTCTTTTTTTGTGACAAATCATTTTGTTTTACAAGCTTTCTATGTGATATTTTATCAAAGTGTGATAAACACCTGGAACCACTTTAGAAATGAAGGTTACTTACCTGTAACTAGAGGTCTTAGAATGGCCTCTGAACATTCACAATTATGTGATGCCCAGGCAGTGCAGCCTGAACTAATAGAACCTTCCAGAAGCAGTGCCTGTTGGAATGCCCTTGTGCCCTCTGCCCTGATAGCTCCAAACACTCTTGAAATGTTAGGAGGTCTCGGAGGAAGGGTGGGAAGGGAGTGTGAATGTGCAGAGGCCATCTTGAAGAACTCCAGTTACAGGTTAGTAACTCTCTTTCCTTGTTCCATTGGTCTCTGCACATTCCCACTCTGGGAGTTTAGGAAGCAGGATTGTGTGATGAGGAGATTGTAGCACCTCTTTTCCAAATTAGGCATCCATTCTAGTTAAAATATAAATTGAGCTTCACACAGCAACTCGGCAGAAATCTATTCTCTCTAAGGTAAGCCATGGGATTGGCTTTTGTTCTAGCTGAGTGTGCTCTAAGCCTTCTGGGAGACAGAATGAGATCTTTTTATAACATTTGTGAATAAAAAGCTTAATCCACTTAGATAGACATTCAGATATATTTGTATTTTACAATTAAATGAATGAATATAAACAAAAACAGTCTAGGTGACTTTAGATCTCTTTAGGTAAAAAGCTAATGTTCTATTTTTATTTTTATTTTTATTTTTATTTAAGGTGTGTAGTTTTGATTCTCTTATTTGGGAGTAAGGTCTAAAGAATATTGGCAATTTCAGAGGCTGATTGAGATGAAACTTTCTACCACTAGGAGAAGGAAATTAGGGTGAAGATGAAGGACCACTTCATCCTTGTGAAAGATCATAACTGGGCTGTCAGCCATAGGAGCCTGTAGTTTGCTCACTCTCCTAGATGATGTGGTGTCTGTGATAAGGGCTGTCTTGAGTGACAAACGAAACAGGGAAGATTCTTCCATGAATTTGAAAGGGAGTTGCATTTAGGGTTGGCTGGAAAACAAGAATTGGATGGAAAAAAATGAGGTTTTGACATTTGCTTTCATTCTGATGGGGAAGAAATCTGAGACCTTTCAAATATTTTCACATCTGATAAGCCCACACCAGAATAGCAAATAGCCCTGTAGTTATAGTATTCACCTAGGATGTGGGATACCCACATTCAAGTCTCTATTCTACCTCATTTTGACTAGGGACTTGAACTTGGTTTTCCCATATTCCCAGTGAGTGTCTTAATGACCCAGCTATTGCCTTTTCTGGAGTGGGAGGCTAGCATTCTCTTGCTTTCCTTCTCTAATTTTGAAGAGCAGTTCCATTCTAGACTTGAGAAACATTCCCAATGAAAGTTTAGTTGTAAATTAAAAGTTTAAATGTTGACAAAGCAGTATTCATTAGCTCTAATTGCATGTGTTTAGTGAGAACCAGATTATGGGTTCCTAACTGGAGAGTACATATTAACTAGCCCTTCTGAGAACATTTTCATCACATCATGGTTGAACATAGTCTTTCGCTCAATTAAAATATGATGAGTAGAGATTACTGTGAGGTGTACTTTCATGGATGAGATAGAAACTCCCAAAGATATTCAAATAAGGCCTTCAGCTGTCCCTCGATGCAAGGATGATGTCTGCCAAAGGGGTTAATTGGTGGGTTTTTAAGTGGCTGAGGAGCCTAATTCGTGACTTGCAGATTTTCCCATAGAAGTGACAGGAGTAATCTTGGAGGAGACATAGTCTTTGGCTGGAATGTTGTGCCCTTTCTTTCCTCCTTTGTCGCTTCTCTGTCTCACATCTGTTCTCCTCAAAGTGAGCTGTGGCTTGGTGTATGCTGTGGTGCGACTGTGTTCTCTTCCGCGCCAAGTCCTCCCAGTTTGTTGGGTTGAGGCCTCCCTTTTTAAGGGGTACTTTCAGTATGTCTTTGAATTGCTTCTCTGCCCTCCGCGAGCCCTTCTTCCCTGATATAACTGAGAGAAGAGTACTTGCTTTGGGAGGTGAGTGTCAGCCATACGTACACAGTGGCTAGCCCAGCGGAGTTAGTGTTTCATGACCTGTGCTTCTATACGGCTTATGTTGGCTGCAGAGAGAATGCTGATGTTAGTGTGTCTGTCTTCCCAGCTGATCCCGAGAATCCTCCTGAAGCAGCACTGTTGTAACCACTCCAGCTACTTGAGATGTCGTCTATAGGTTACCCAGGTCTCACACCCATAGAGAAGGGTGGGGATGACAACTGCCTTGTAAACCAAGAACTTGGAGCCTGTTTACAGATCCCTATCATTGAAGACTCATTTGTGTAGTCTTCCAAAAGATGTGCTGGCACAGCGGATCCTGTATTCCATTTCTGTGTCAATGCTCACTGTTTGGGAGAGGTGGCTGCCAAGATATGGAAAATGGTTCACATTTTCCAGGGGTTCTCTGCTGGTGGTGATTTGTGGAGTATGAAGAGTAGTTTGTGCAGGTGAGGGCTGATAGAGAACTTTGGTTTTCCCAATGTTGAGAGAGAGACCCAGGCTGTGATAGTCATCTGCAGAAAGATTTAGGATACTTTGCAGGTTGGCCTCTGTGTGTGCAAGAATGATGCAGTCATCTGCATACTGAAGGTCAGTGATGCTAATTTTTGTAATCTTAGATTTTGATTGGAGACATCAGAGATTGAGAAGTTGGCCATCCCAACAATATTCAATGCAGATTCCATCAGGAAGTCAATCACGGATGAGAATCAGGATCACAGCAAGGTAAATGGAGAAGAGCGTTGAGCAATGACACAGCCCTGATTGACACCAATGCAAATGATGAATGGTTCAGTCTCTGAGCCATTGCACAGAATGGTGGCAGTCATCCCATCATGGAGTAGTCTAATGATGGAAATGAATTTCTGTGGACAGTCAAACCTACACAGCACCTTCCATAGGGCATCATGATTGACAGAGTCAAAGACCTTGGTTAGATAGATGAATATCATGAACAGTTCCTGGTGTTGCTCTCTGAACTTTTCCTGAATCTGTCGTGCCACAAAGATCAAGTCAGTTGTGCCTCGGGATGGCTTGAAGCCACACTGTGATTCAGGGAGGAGTTCCTCAGCAAGGGGAGAAGGCAGTTTAGTAGGATCCGGGCAAGGATGTTCCCTGCAATGGAGAGGAGGGCAATACCTTTGTAGTTCCTGCACAAAGATTTGTCCCCTTTCTTGAATATTGTAACAATGTTGGTGTTCTTAAACTCAGGTGGAATTTCTTTGGAGGTCCAGATTTTTGGAGGAGTTGGCAAAGTTTGTGGTTGAGCATTGTTCCACCAGCTTTAAAACCCTCACCTGGGACACCATCTGGGCCTGGTGCCTTATAATTTTTTGTTCGGGTGATGGCACACCAGACTTCCTCAGAAGATGGGGGATCAACAAGTTGTTCCATTACTGAGCATTGTGGAATAGACCCTATGGTGTCTTCAGAGACCATGGATTCATGGTTTAGTAGGCTCTCAAAGTGCTCCTTCCAGTGTTGTTTAATGGCTGCATTGCCCTTGAGGAGGGTGGAACCATCCTGGGAATGTAAGGGGGTTGGGACTTTGGAGATTGGCCCATATATAGCTTTTATTGCTTGAAACGAGCTTCCATGTCATCCTGGTCTTCGAAACCCTTGATCTCAGAGGTCTTCTCTTGCCACCACTTATTTTTGATGTCATGTAGCCTTCTTTGGACTTCGGCTTTGAGCAGATGATAAGCCTCACATTTTCATTGATTAGAGGAATCATTTTGCCAGTTACAGAATGCATTTCTTTTCTGTTGAATTAATGCTAGGATTTCCTTGTTTTGTCAAATCAGGCTTGGTGCCAATGGGTGGAATATCTTATAGTTTCAGCACATGCACTGTGAATGGTATTTCTAAGTTGATCCCGGTGCTCTTGGATGTCAATGATGTTATCAGGCAAGTTAGAGAGTTTCTTAGACAGGTGTTGCTGGAACGTCTCGCAGCTGGCTTTGTCCTGAAGTGCTTTGATGTTGTACTGCTTTCGCTTAGTCTTTGGGTGTTTGCGGTGTGGTGGAGGGAGCTGCAGGTACATGACTGATCTTATTAATCAATGGTTTGTCCAACAGTGATCTGCACCTCTCATAGCTTGTGTTATAGGGATGTCGGTATAGTCTTGGGCTCTGACTATAACACAGGCAAGGAGGTGCCAGTGTTTGGACTGAGGATGTTTCCATGTGGTCTTAAATGTATTACTTTGCCTAAGATGGCATTTGTGATGAGCAGGTCATGCTTCACACATTTTCTGAGGAGGAGAATCCCATTGGGGTTTACATTTCCCACCCCATCTTTGCCTATTGTGCTGCTCCAGAGTTGGGAGTCCCGTCTGACTCTGGCATTGAAATCTCCCAGGAGGATGAATTTGTCTGCCTTATGTGTGGCTGTGAGGACTGCATCAAGAGTGCTATAAAACTGCTCCTTGTAGTTTTCTTCATCATCATCATGTGTTGGGGTGTGTGCACTGATGACCATGGCATATTGGTTGTTGCTGAGCTTGAGCCGAAGAATCCTGAGGCACTCTATTACCACGGAACCTCCAGAAGCTGACTTGCGATCTTATTTTTGATGGCAAAGCCAATCCTGTGAATGTGTCTCTCTTCAGGTGGCTTTCCTTTCCAAAAAAACATGTAGCCACCTTCATCCTTCTTTAATTGGCCCTCATTGGCCCAGTGGGTCTCACTAAAAGCTGCAATGTCAATGTTTGAATCTTGCCAGTTCTCTGGCAATTATGGCAGTTCTTCTTTCTAGACATTCACTGTGCTGAGAGTCCATAAGGGTGCAGATATTCCAGGTGGCTAAATTCATTCTCTTATATCTCTTGTTTTGGCCGCAGAGTTGAGTGATCCCACTGGATGTGGCCATCTAGTCGGAAGAGTGAGAGATAGCATATGTTTGGGGCACATTTTCTAGCCCCCTTCCCCCCCCCCCGCAACTTGGGGTGAGCAGAGGGGATCCTAAAAAGGCCTGATAAGTCACAACTCTGCTGCCTAAATGCACTTCTATCACATCCAAGCACAAGACGACCATCACACGGCTGCTGCCTGCTTGCAGATTTGTGACTAAAGACTCCCAGAGATCACTGCTCCTGTCTTCACCATCACTCGTATGTCGCTGCAGGGCTTTGTGCAGGTGTGAGCCCTTTAGCAGAGGCCTGTTTGTGAAATCTTTTAATGTGAGGAAACCGGTGCGTAGGCAATGACCACATGAGATTTGACAGGAGGAAAACCCTGACCCTGTGGCAAGGAGATCCAAGACAACCAGGGGCCTCCCTTCTGCTGCAGCCCTCATCCACATGACACTGCCCCTCTCCCAGGGGCATCTATATGCATCTGATCCACCACTGGGGTCTTGTGAAGTTTGGACTTCAGTTAGTGAGGAGCTTCACCTCAGACCTGCTTGCAAACCTCTCCACCATAACAAGGTTGCATTTCATCAGAGTAAATAAGTAAGTACCAAATAAGTATCCCATGAGAGACTGGCTAGGAGCTGAAGTTGGGGACAGGGCAGAGATCTACAAAAGGACTTAAGCACCTAGCTACCATTTTAGGTGCCCAAGAAGTTAGGGGAAAGGTGGATATGAAACACAGAGAGGAAACTGGCACACCATTTATCATTCTTTGTTGCCAAAGGCTGAGCTGATGAAGGTGCAGCCCAAATCACTTTTGCTGACTCAGGCAACCCATCTAACGAAGGGAGTGTGACTCTCTGGTAGATGGTCCCAGAATGTCAAATACAGGATGTGAAGATTCTTCACTAGAAACTGACAGATTATATAATGTCCTTGTCATCCAAACCACCAACTCAGAGAACAGCACCACATCTTCCAATGGTGGTGAAGCTGATGTCACCCCAACATTCTCCTCCAGAGAGGTTCTCCCGTCCAGAGTCTGGATCAGGCTCTTGAAGCTCCACTGACTCTTCCTCTTCTGAGAAGGTCTCTCTTACTACTATTGGAGACCTATCAGTACTCTGACATATCATACCAAACCCAGCACTGAATCTGCTTGCAAAATCTCTTTTCCAGATCAGTATCTGGCCAAAGCCCATTCTTGATATCGTTAGTTTCTTCAGAACCAATTTAAGATTAATAAAAGAGATCAGAGAAAAGCTCTTATCTGGGGATCCTGACGGAGTCTTAGGAGGCTGAAGTTTAAGAGAAATCATAGTAGATTGAGTAGCCTTACTTCAGATCTTTCCCTTTACTTCAAGATCCCTTAGTGCTCAGTACCTAAAAGGAAGAATTAACTTTATTCACTCCAGACGTACTCAAAGCTCATGCTGGTCTACAAGGCTTTTGCAAAATCTGTGATCACTTTTTTACAGATAAATTCTCTGACAAAGCTTCTTGGAGTAAAATTGCCTGAAGAACTTTCTGCTCTCTCCTTCTTTTGCATCAAGAACATCAAACATTTTGATGAAAAATTACCCTCACCCAAGCATGCCAGACATCTAGTATGTGTGTCAGATGCTGGGAACACAGCTGAGTATTACACACATCTAGTTGTATCCCATATGTGGGAATATGCAGTGGACACTAGAAGAAGGTGGTTCTACCAGTCCGAGCTGCTTCAGTTTAACCTCATGAGTGGGAATACGCATAAGTTGTCTGAAGATGAACCTCCATTTATTATCCCACAAAGCATATAGACATATACATATACAAAAGGTTGATATTATTTATTACTAGTTTGTATCACCATGGGGCCTAAGGACCCCAGGCACAATACAGGGAGACATTATGCTAGACAGTGTAATGCCAGAGGTCTTTCAGAAATAAGCAGATAACTTTAATCTGGGCTTCTATAAGAGAACAGAGGATATTTTTAAAAACATTTATTACCTGAGTTCTCTTGTGGCTCCACACTGCTGAGGTTCGGGGTGGACTTTGATATTATGGATTGCTTCTTCAGGCACTTTTCCTGCTGCAACTCATCTTTGTTAGCAAACTGCAGGGTAGCTAAAGCTTCATGCTTCTTCTCTGCTTCCTGGGAAACATTTTCATCAATGGAGGACAATCTCGTTGTGAGCTGTGTAATCTGTGTTGCCAGATGTGAGAGGGGATTTTGTAGCTGGGTTTCTAATTGTGTCTGGACACTTTTTAACTTCTCATCCAATAAAGTCTTCCATTCCCACAGACTGGTTTCGATCTTGACCTTCAGGAACTTTTCCATCTTCTTTTCTAATTGAAAGTAAAAAAAATAATGATAATAAATTGAGTTTCTCTCGGTTAACTTAATGTGTCTGTAATTGGTGCATTTCTTTTCAAGGAGGGAGGGAGAAAAATAAGCGTGTCTATGAACAGCATAATATTCATAGATTCATAGATTCTGGGACTAGAAGGGACCTCGAGAGGTCATCGAGTCCAGTCCCCTGCCCGCATGGCAGGACCAAATACTGTCTAGAGCATCCCTGATAGACATTTATCTAACCTACTCTTAAATATCTCCAGAGATGGAGATTCCACAACCTCCCTAAGCAATTTATTCCAGTGTTTAACCACCCTGACAGTTAGGAACTTTTTTCCTAATGTCCAACCTAGACCTCCCTTGCTGCAGTTTAAGCCCATTGCTTCTTGTTCTATCCTTAGAGACTAAGGTAAACAAGTTTTCTCCCTCCTCCTTATGACACCCTTTTAGATACCTGAAAACTGCTATCATGTCCCCTCTCAGTCTTCTCTTTTCCAAACTAAACAAACCCAATTCTTTCAGCCTTCCTTCATAGGTCATGTTCTCAAGACCTTTAATCATTCTTGTTGCACTTCTCTGGACCCTTTCCAATTTCTCCACATCTTTCTTGAAATGCGGTGCCCAGAACTGGACACAATACTCCAACTGAGGCCTAACCAGAGCAGAGTAGAGCGGAAGAATGACTTCTCGTGTCTTGCTCACAACACACCTGTTAATACATCCCAGAATCATGTTTGTTTTTTTTGGAACAGCATCACACCGTTGACTCATATTTAGCTTGTGGTCCACTATAACCCCTAGATCCCTTTCTGCCATACTCCTTCCTAGACAGTCTCTTCCCATTCTGTATGTGTGAAACTATTTTTTTCTTCCTAAGTGGAGCACTTTGCATTTGTCTTTGTTAAACTTCATCCTGTTTAACTCAGACCATTTCTCCAATCTGTCCAGATCATTTTGAATTATGACCCTGTCCTCCAAAGCAGTTGCAATCCCTCCCAGTTTGGTATCATCCGCAAACTTAATAAGCATACTTTCTATGCTAATATCTAAGTCGTTAATGAAGATATTGAACAGAGCCGGTCCCAAAACAGACCCCTGCGGAACCCCACTCGTTATGCCTTTCCAGCAGGATTGGGAACCATTAATAACAACTCTCTGAGTACGGTTATCCAGCCAGTTATGCACCCACCTTATAGTAGCCCCATCTAAATTGTATTTGCCTAGTTTATCGATAAGAATATCATGGGAGACCGTATCAAATGCCTTACTAAAGTCTAGGTATACCACATCCACAACTTCTCCCTTATCCACAAGACTCGTTATCCTATCGAAGAAAGCTATCAGTTGGTTTGACATGATTTGTTCTTTACAAATCCATGCTGGCTGTTCCCTATCACCTTACCACCTTCCAAGTGTTTGCAGATGATTTCCTTAATTACTTGCTCCATTATCTTCCCTGGCACAGAAGTTAAACTAACTGGTCTGTAGTTTCCTGGGTTGTTTTTATTTCCCTTTTTATAGATGGGCACTATATTTGCCCTTTTCCAGTCTTCTGGAATCTCTCCCGTCTCCCATGATTTTCCAAAGATAATAGCTAGAGGCTCAGATACCTCCTCTATTAGCTTCTTGAGTATTCTAGGATGCATTTCATCAGGCCCTGGTGACTTGCAGGCATCTAACTTTTCTAAGTGATTTTTAACTTGTTCTTTTTTATTTTATCTGCTAAACCTACCCCCTTCCCATTAGTATTCACTATGTTAGGCATTCCTTCAGACTTCTCGGTGAAGACCGAAACAAAGAAGTCATTAAGCATCTCTGCCATTTCCAAGTTTCCTGTTACTGTTTCTCCCTCTTCACTAAGCAGTGGGCCTACCCTGTCTTTGGTCTTCCTCTTGCTTCTAATGTATTGATAAAAAGTCTTCTTGTTTCCCTTTATTCCCGTAGCTAGTTTGAGCTCATTTGGTGCCTTTGGCCTTCTAATCTTGCCCCTGCATTCCTGTGTTGTTTGCCTATATTCATCCTTTGTAATTCAAAGCACAATCTTTTCATTTGGGGAAAAAAATTGGCTCATGGCATGTCCTGCCTTACTGAGCCAACACCAAATACTCAGTAGGGCTGCAAAAAGGAAGGCATTTGCACAATACATTACATTCTCCAGTTTTGCTGGAAGATGTCTGAAGATACTCAGAATATGCATATTAGCAACGCTTACTCATTAATTGAAGGGTGAGTTCCATGGTTATCACAGGATTGTTTCCTGTAAAATGTTATTGAGTTCTGGAAATTCATTAAGTGTTTAATGGCAAGAGAGAAACAAAACAAAG
Organism: Malaclemys terrapin pileata; assembly: GCF_027887155.1. Classification (NCBI taxonomy): domain Eukaryota; kingdom Metazoa; phylum Chordata; order Testudines; family Emydidae; genus Malaclemys; species Malaclemys terrapin. Next base: position 8,799,757 of record NC_071524.1, on the reverse strand, counting down.
TGAAACATTATGAAAGTTTCTGAGTATAAATCCCTCCCCTTTCAATTACTGCAGTTTCAATCTCTTGACTTGTGTAATGTCACCATTTTACTACTTTTAGTTCTCCCATTATCACAGAAACTACTAAGACAAGTGCCTTGGTTACACAGCTGATTTCCCCTCTTTCCGCTCTCTGAGTGGTCCTGTCAGGCAGTAGGCCTCATGCCCTCAACTATCTTGGGGCGGAATTTCACATTTGTACCCTAAAGACCAAGGCCTGGATTCACAAAGGGACTTATGTATTGCAACACTTTTTTTAAAAAATCATTGGAATTCACAAAACCTAAGCTAGGCACTGAGGCTCCCTATACAATTGATGGGGAAGAAGAGGTGCCTGACAATGGCATCCACAAAAGCCAAGATACTAGGCAGGGAACTATCTAAGCAAGCCAATGGGAGATGCTGACAAGAGGGGGCATCCTTAGTGCTGCCCCTCTCATGGTTTTTGGTATCCAAACCTAGGGGGCAAGGAGGCCTCTGTCTCTAATGGTGACCCAGTGCCAGAAAGCTTCTCCTGCAGTCAGGTGGCTTAGGCGCCTAAGTCATTTTTTGCAAGAATGGCTTAGGAACCTACCTAAATCCACACAAAATGGTGGCTATGTCTACAGCAGGAACTAAGAATGTGTTTTCCAGCTCACATAGGCTTGTAAGTAATCTAAAATCTGAACAGTTACTCAGATTATTTTGAAAATGGGTGTGTCTGAAGGGGCTCTGGGATAGAATTAGTGATCCAAATTTGGGGTCATTTGACTGTGGCATTCCCAAATTATAGTCCCCCACCACCCAAAAAAAATCCCCAACTGTTTCCTTTTGGTGCTTTGTACTGTTAAACTGAGAGGTACTAATGACTGGATGAATCACAGATGTCATTGAGATTGATGGCTGTGAACACATCCTTCAAGACAAAAGGAGTTCTTGGACTGAGTGGATGTAGGTTGCTACAATTTGTGGGGGATAGTAATCAAAATATTTGGGAAACAAATTAGACATGTGAAAGCTTCCTGGGAGGGGAGGGGCATTAGGGATGGAGGAGTGGGACACTGGGAAGAGAGATGAATGTCAGGACACTTGGGGGAGAATAGGAGCAAGTGCATATGTCAGCCCCACATTTCCATCCTCCCCATGGGTGTGCCCACATATGGGGGGGCTCTTGCTCTTCTGTTGCTGTCTCAGCCCCTCTCATTGCCCCATGTGAGTGCCAGGATCTAGGGAGGGCATACCCATCTTCAGGGGTTGACCCTGCCATCCCCAGTATGAGGTGGATTCCAAGGGGGGCTTGCCCTCTGAGTGGTTTTGAGGACTCCTCCATGCCTCCTCTGTGAACAGGATCTTGGGACATTAAGTGCTCTTGTACCTCGTAGCACAAGGCAGCCAAAGTTGTTCCACCTTCTTCTGTCTAATGTCATGTTTCTTACTTCACTATAGTCTGTTTCCATGCCAGTGACATCTTCCTCAAGGGTTTCCTTATATGCCAGTGCCTGCTGGAACACAATGCACACCCCTTCCCCTCCCCTCAGTGTCTCCACTGCCTCATTTCCTTCCACTGACAACCCAGAAAACCATGGCAGGACTCTGAGAAAGAGGAGAAGGTGGTCAGGAAGTGTGAGTAGGCAGAATTATCTCACAGGACTGTGGTCACAAGTAAGTAACCTCCATTACTTCTTAGAGTGGCTTGGCATATTGTCACTTAAGGGTAGTTTGACAAGCAGTGCTGAAAATCCCAGAAGTGGGAACAAAGCCCTAATGAAAAATGATTATAACACTACTCTGCCAAATGTGACATCCACTTTGAAGCAAGATCCAGTGCATAATGTTTAGTGAATATGTGCACTGACTTCCAGCTAGCTGCCTTGCCAATTTCCTTAAATATGAACATGGTTAAATGGAGCAAAAGTTGCTCCTACAGTTCTAATAGAATAAGACTGTACAATAGAAGTTTCAGGAAATTGAGCTAACCCGTAACATTACACAATGCACTATTTAACTCATCTGGAAGTAGTTGAAACGGACACATTATGACCCATATTATCCTTAGCATAAGAAACAAACCATCTAAAACTCTCAGTTCTGTGTAAGTAGTAAGCAAGAGCTCACTTAACATCTAAAGTATGTAACACAGACTCCACTTTATTAGCACAAAGTTTGGCAAAAAAAATCCTGCACTTTAATAATCTGACTGATGCTAAACTCAGACACTATTTTTGGTAAATACCTGGGATCAGGTCTAAGAACAATTTTATCTTTGTTAAAATTAGTAAATGGCAGGTCAGTCATCAGGATGTGCAATTCTAGCTGATGTAATAGCAGTGATGAAGGCAACCTGAGACTGTGGGGCCACTGTTCCCCTTAACTCACTAATCTGGGTTGTCTCTCACAATGCCTTACTGGTAACAAGCGGCAAACCCTTCAGGTGCTGTTACCACTCAGTATAAGCACATGTGGAGCCCCACACCCAGCTAGATTGCATGAATGCTCCCAAAGTTACTCATGAATCACACAGAGAAAGGCACCAGCCAAATCCCCCCAGCTCAAGACCCTTTCTTGAGAAATGCAAGTTTATTCATTGATTCACCACTTCATCAATGGAAAGTGGACATACGCCAGCCTTTGCACGTGAGCAAATTTACTCAGTCAAACTCACTGGTAAGGATAAACATTAGAATAAGTTTATTGATTACAAAAATAGACTTTAAGTGATTGTAAGTGATAGGCAGAAAGTTAGAGCAGTAACAAAAAGAAAATAAAAGATAAGCATGCAGTTTAAATTCTCAACTTCACTAAACTAGCCAATATCTAGACTAAGCAGTTTTTCTCATCCTACTGGATACCGCAGGTTGGTTACAATCTTTCATATGCAGGCTCTCCCTGTTAGCCTGGGGACAAGTCTCCTCAGCTCCAGCATACTCATTGCCTTCAGCAAGGGTGCAGGAGGAGAAAGGACAAACCATGCAGCCTCTGGCTCTGACCCCTATTTTATACCCTCAGTCCACGTGCTTGGAGAACACAAATCCAGGCATGTCTGATGGGCATTGCTGAGTCACCAGACAAGGTTGAGCAATTCCCCTGGTGTGGCCTTGTGCAAGTGAGTCATTGAATTGTAACACCCTTGCTGGACAATGTCTGTTGATGGTTGTTCGACACCAGCCCAGGCACAGGTTGCCTCCCTTATTGTTATCTCTGGGGAGCTAATATCTGGGTAATTCCCCAACTCACAGTATATTTTAGTGACAAAAACACAACACAATCTCATAACTTCGTATGCACTAATGATATACATATTTAGATAGAACAATGGGTTTCAGCAGATCATTACCTTTCCCATGATACCTTACATGGCATGTTTTATATGGCATATCACAATTATATACAAAGTACAAATATGGGGGTTGCAGGGCGCTCCCCTGAGGTTATAGAGAGGTATAGAGAGTCACATATAGATAATAGCAAATTAAGGTCCCAAGATAGGACAGGATATCCCCAAAAGGAGGATAGATGTTGGATAACCCCTTCATAAGCCTTCTCACAGAATTATGTACAATTAATGATCTATCATTCACTGATTTTTGATAAACTGAAATAGCAGCCAGGTGAACTCTTGAAGAAGAATTAGACAATCTTTCAGATTTAAAGTACATTAAAAACTCCAGACTACTGGGTTCAGAACTGCCACTGGAGAATCATATTTTCCTTCCATCCAAGCAGCAAATCCAGCCCATTTTAATTGGGAACACTTTCTTGTCAATATTTGTCTAGAACTGATCAGTATGTTCAGTACCAAGGAAGAACATGGCAGTTTGGGCCATTGGACTTTGGCTAGTCTTGACTAGTCAGGGAGTTAGTTAAACCGAAATTAAAAGGTTCAGTGCCAAAAGTGAAATCCCTGCAAACTGCATGGAAACTTTTTAAAGACACCATTCTAGAGACTCAATTTAAATGTATACCCCAAACTAAAAAAAAACATAGTAAGAGAACCAAAAAAGTGTCACTGTGGGTAAACATCAAAGTAAAAGAAGCAGTTAGAGGCAAAGAGGGATCCTTTAAAAAGTGGAAGTAAAATCCTATTGAGGAAACTAGGAGCATAAACTCTGGCGAGTGAAGTGTAAAAATATAATTAAGAAGCCTAAGAAAGAATTTTAAAAACAGCTAGCCAAAGACCTTAAAAATAACAGCAAAAAATTAAGTACGTCAGAAGCAGGAAGCCTGCTAAACAACCAGTGGGACCACTAGACAATCAAGATGCTAAAGAAGCACTAAAGGATGATTAGGCCATTGTGGAGAAAATAAATGAATTCTTTCCATCGGTCTTCACTGTTGAGGCTGTGAGGGAGATTCCCAAACCTGATCCATTTCTTGTTATGACAAATGTGAGGAACTATCCCAAATTGAGGTGTCATTAGAGGAGGTTTTAGAACAAATTGATAAATTAAACAGTAATAAGTCACCAGGACCAGATGGTATTCACCCAAGAGTTCTGAAGGAACTCAAATGTGAAATTGCAGAACTACTAACTGTGGTATGTAACCTATCATTTAAATCAGCTTCTGTACCAGATGACTAGAGGATAGCTATTTTGATGCCAATTTTTTAAAAAGGCTCAAGAGGCTTTTACAGGCCAGTAAGCCTAACTTCAGTACCTGGCAAGTTGATTGAAACTATAGTAAACACCAGAATGATGAGATACATAGATAAACGTGAATTGTTAGGGAAGAGTCAAATGTTTTTTTATAAAAGGAAATCATGCCTCACTAATCTATTAGAATTTTTAAGGGGGTCAACAAGCATTTGGAGAAGGGTGATTCAGTGCATATTGTGTATTTAGATGTTCAGAAAGCCTTTGACAAGGTACATCACCAAAGGCTCTTAAGCTAAGTAAGCTGTCGGGGGTAAAAGGAAGGTCCTTTCATGCATCAGTAACTGGTTAAAAGATAGGAAACAAAGGTTAGGAATAAATGATGAGTTTTCAGAATGGAAAGAAGTAACTAGGGTCTGTACTGATCTCAGTACTATTTACCATATTCATAAATTATATGGAAAAAGGATAAATGGTGAGGGGCAAAATTTGCAGATGATGCAAAACAACTCAAGCTAGGTAAGACCTTTCAGGAGTTGAGCTGGGTAAAATTTTGATTTCCAAATCATTTATTTGAATAAAAAACAAACTGTTTCATTGGAAAATTCATGATGAATTTGGTGAATAGTTTCAGCCAAATTAAAATGTGAAATTGTTCAGAAAGGGTGAAAACAGTTCATCTTGGCATTTCCAAAATAATTAATAGAGCATAAGGCCAGAAGGAACCATTGTGATCACCTAGTTTGATCTCCTGTCTAACACAGGCCATAGAGGGTCCAAAAATAGTTCCTGCTTGAACTGAAGCAGATATTTAAAAACAAACAAACAAAAAAATCCAATCTTGATTTTAAAATGGTCAGTGATAAAGAATCCACTATGACCCTTGGTAAATTGTTCTAGTGGTTAATTACCCTCACTGTTAAAAATGTAAGCCTTATTTCCATTATGAATTTCTCTAGATTAATCTTCCAGCCACTGCATCTAGGTATACCTTTGTTTGCTAGACTCAAGAGTTCATCATCAAATATTTGTTTCCCATGTAGGGACTTATAGACTTTGATCAAGTCACCCCTTAACCTTCTTTTTGTTCATCTAAATATATAGCTTCAATGAACTCTAGCACTAGAAGGCATATTTTCTCATTCTTTGATCATTCTCATGGCTCTTCTCTGATCCCTGTCCAATTGATCAACATCCCTCTTGAATTGTGGGCACCAGAAATGGACATAGGATTCCAGCAGTGGTCACACAATTGTCACATTCAGAGGTAAAATAACCCCTCTACTCTGACTCAAGATGCCTGGTTTATGCATCCAAAGATCACATTAGCCATTTTGGCCGCAACCTCACAATAGGGGCTCATGCTCCCTGATTATCCACCATGACCCCAAAATATTTTTCAGACTCCCCCCATCATGTATGGATGGCCCACATTCTTTGTCCTAGATGTATGCATTTACATTTAGCCATATTAAGATACATACAGTTTCCTTCTGCTCAACTTACCAAGTGATACAGATTGCTTTATTAATGACCTGGCCAATTTTTGTGTACTCTGCAAACATTATCAGTGATGTTTTTAATGTCTTCCACCAGGTCATTGATAAAAAAATAGTAAATAGTGTGGGGCCAAGGATCAATCCTTCTCTGACCATATTATAAACACACTTAAAATGATAATTCCCTATTTACAATTACTAAGGTGTCTGGGGAAAATCTCAGCTTGTTAACCACAAGTGAAGGCCCTAATCACTTGGCTGAAGGTTATAAGAGAAGTGTGGAGCTATGGCTTAAGAACACTCAAGATCTTCCCACCTTGCAGGACACTGCAGCTGGAAGCATCCTCTAAACTGTTCTCCTTACCAACAGATCCCATGGGTATTCTGTTTTGGCCAGTTTTCATCCCCCCACTACAGAAAGGGTGTGGACAAATTGGAGAGAGTCCAGCGGAGGGCAACAAAAATTATTAGGAGGCTGGGGCACATCACTTATGAGGAGAGGCTGAGGGAACTGGGATTATTTAGTCTGCAGAAGGGAAGAGTGAGGGATTTGATAGCAGCCTTCAACTACCTGAAAGGGGGTTCCAAAGAGGATGGAACTAGGCTGTTCTCAAGTGATGGCAGATGACAGAACAAGGAGCAATGGTCTCAAGTTGCAGTGGGGGAGGTCTAGCTTGGATATTAGGAAAAACTATTTCACTAGGATGGTGGTGAAACACTTGAATAGGTTACCTTGAGAGGTGGTGGAATCTCCATCCTTAGAGGTTTTTAATGCCCAGCTTGACAAAGCCGTAGCTGGGATGATGTAGTAGTGATTGGTCAAGCTTTCAGCAAGGGGTTTAACTAGATGACCACCTGAGGTCTCCCAACCCTAATTTTCTATGATTCTAGAAGGCAGGTAATATGAATGATGATACGTGTCCCCTTTTTCCTGTCCACACTGTGACATTGTCTAATTAAAATATAACCATGCAAATCATTATTGCTACCACTGTTATATAATTGCAACAAATCTTATTCAAAATATGTCATGACCAGATAGGGTTAAACAGCTTGCAGGCTGAATGATTCAAAGCCAACCTCTAAAGTCATGTTATAAAGGTATGCAAATGGTAATTAGGGCCATTCGTGGTAGATAGGCTAGAACTTTGAAATGCAAACCTATATTGTTAGAAGTTAGAATAGATACTAATTGTGTGTATCTAAAATGCTAGCTATGTGAACAGACAGTTCCGGTCAGTTACTATAACTGTTAATTCAGAAATCAAAAGGGAATATCAACATTTAGATGAATCTTGGGTGAAATAATGTCATTGTGAATATGTCTCTTTTAAGTTTGTGATGATAGTCTGCCTAATGAATAAATTGCCCTATGTTAAATTGTGTAACTAATTACTGGTGGTGTTTAGGAAACAGAAGGTAACATGAAAAGCCTATTGTTTACCCAGGACTGTATGGTCAAGTGTAGGCTAAAAAACTGTATAAAAGACCATTGGGTCCTGATTCTTTCATCTCAGGTCTGTTTGAGGTTTCATGCTGGGGAAGCCTAAGTCACAAGGACTGAGATGCCAGTTCTGACTGGATCACCCTGAAATATAAACATTGTCGTATAATTATAATCTATGGATTATTTCTGAAATAACTCTTTGCAGCTACAAAACTCACCATCTCTGCTATGAATCTGAATCTTAAGAAATAAACTCATATCTGTATGTGTGCTGATCTTTTAATCATATTCTCTCTCTTTTCTTTTTTAATAAATTTTTGTTTAGTTAATAAAAAGTGGATATAAGCATGTATTTGGGTAAGATTTGGAATACTCAATAACTTGGGAAGTAATGTGTACAATCATTTGGGATTGGTAAAACCTTTTCTTTTATATGATGAAATATAATTTTCAGAAATCTTCATCATATTTGACTTGCATACCTGGATGGAGGCCTGAGGCTGGGTTACTTTAAGGGAATTGTGTTTTGGGTTTCTGGGCAACCAGTGAGGTAATAAAGAAGCTGTTTAGTGCTGGTTTGATAAATCTAAGTATTGAAATATCTACCAGGTTTGGGGATTATCTGCCCCATTCTTTGCAGTTCACCCTAATTGAGTGACCTCAGCTGGCCCCCACTGGGACCCCAGTCATAGTGGCATAGTTGGCAGGATACACATTACCACAGATTAATTGGGTTGTTGGATCAGAACCACATGCTTCTCAAAAAATAATTTTGATATTGGAGAGTTTAAAGGTTAAAAACCAGTTACAATTAGTGAGCAAGGATTCTATGAAGATCTTGATAGAAAAAGCCTGGAAGAATTGTGCTCACAGAGGGTATTGACTTTTAGGAAAAAATTCCCAGAGTAGGAACTGAAAAATCTGTTAATGGCCAATGATTAGAAGGCAGGGACATCGCCCTCACCTGATATAGCAGAAGTAATTAGAATGCAGAAAGCAGAAAATGAGCAGCAACTTGAACATGAACAGAAAATGGCTGAATTAATGAAAGAAGTTGCTGAAAGAGAGAAAGAAGCCCCTGCAAGGCATAAGGAACCACTGGGTGCCAGGGGAAGGGCTGCCAGGCTTCAGCTCCAAGTGTTGGAAGAGCAGAGAAAGTCACCGCTGCTGGAACTCCACTTCCCTGCCACAACAGGAAAAACTGGGAAAGGATTTGCCCCATTTACACTGATACAGATGACACAGGTGGATAATTTTTGTCCACCTTTGAATGCCTATGCTTCCTGCACAAGGTCCTGAATGAGCAGCGAATGCCTGTCCTGCAAAGCAGATTGACTGGCAAGGCCAAGGAAGTATTTAATGAACTGAGGGAACAAGAAACTTTAGATTATGTGCTGTTTAAAGATTCTGTGTTAAGGTGATTCAAGGTCACTCCTGAAACTTACAGGGTTAAGTTTAGAAAGTTTAAAATGTCTAATGATTGTACTTTTGCGGAATGTGCTCAAAAGCTAATGGTTTTTTTTAAAAAGTGGGTTGTGGGAGCAAAAGCACATGGGAATTTTGAAAAATTGCTAGATTTAATCACTTTGGAACAGTTTTTAGACATTGTTCCTGAAACTATTAGAGCAGCTGTCTGTGATAGGGAACCTGATTCAATCCTACGTGCTGCAGAAATTGCGGATATGTATACCCAAAATAGGATTCGAGAAGGGTGAAAACCCCATGGAAAAAATAAGCACTATTCACCCCAGTTTAAAAGAAAGGAAGGGTTTAAGAATAAACCTAACCTCAACTCTGATAAAGAAGGTCATGGAAGCCTAAAGCAGAGAAACTCATACTCTAAGGGATGACAAGTGGTATGTCATTTGTGTGGTATACCTGGACACATCAAACCAGAGTGTCCAAATGTAAAAAATAAAACAGCAAGCCCAGTAAATGCTAATCAAGTTTTTCTAGACACACAGGTGAACCAAATAGAGCCCAGTGCCACCTTATGTGCTAACACTGTTACTGTTCTCTCTGAGGGCAGGTCTTCACTACAGGGGGGGGTCGATTTAAGATACGCAAATTCAGCTACGTGAATAGCGTAGCTGAATTTGACATATCGCAGCCGACTTACCCCGCTGTAAGGACGGTGGCAAAATCGATCTCCGCGGCTTCCCGTCAACGGCGCTTACTCCCACCTCCGCTGGTGGAGTAAGAGCGTCGATTCGGGGATCGATTGTCGCGTCCCGACGAGACGCGATAATTCGATCCCCGAGAGGTCGATTTCTACCCGCCGATTCAGGCGGGTAGTGTAGACCTAGCCTGAGGGACTTGAACTCAAAAGTCATATTAAAGCTAAATATGGGAACAATAGTGCAGAGTTTATTAGCAGTGTAGAAGTTAATGGAATAAGGTGTATGGCACAAATATTACATTGGTTAAAGCAAGTTTTGTCAGGGAGGAAGATTATTTGCCAAATGAAAGTGTAACTGTTGTAGCCTTATCTGATTATTTTGTAAGTGTGCCTTTGGCTAAAATCCACCTTAAATGGAAGGGATTTGATGGCACCATAATTGTGGGAGCAAAGAATGCAATTCCTTCAATCTTTTAATAGGGAATGATATTAAAGCTTTGTTCAATCACGTTGACATTCACTAGTCATGGGAAAGAAGTAATCCTGAATTTGGATCTATTAGGGATAATGCTTTGCCTATGGAGGGTTTCTCCAAATGTTTGTCTGTGGAGAAAAGCAGTGTATATGTGGAAGGAAATTCTGAGTGTCTGTCTAATATCTCAGAAGTGAATCTGGCATTAGATAAGGCTCAGAAAAATGTTTCTGTAAAGCATATTAAAATTGGTAATCAGGATAAAACCCTAACTGAGACAGTAATTTGCTTAAAGTAGCCCAGTATGAGCCACTGTCTCTGGAAAACAGAAGTTTGTCTGTTGGGAGTGGCATCTTGCCTGTTAAGGAAGCTGTCCCACTCTCCAAGCTTTTGTCTGTGAACAGCCATAAGTGCTGCGACAAGGGACATGATATCCCAAGCTGTTTGTCTGTTAAAGGGGAATGTTTCTCCAGCTCTTCATCTGTAAAACAGACAGAAGAAGCTTGTCAGCCTATGATGGTAGAAAATTTGTCAGTTCTCTCAGAGCTGACTCTAGATTTAACTGAATCCCAGGATGTAAAACTTCCTAAGTTTGCGTCTACTAGGGATAATGACATTGTAACAAAGTTGCATCCAGTTGATGTCATAAATAGCTCCCAGGAAATAAGCAATTCTGATACTTCTAGTTTGCCTGTTGCTAGTGTATTGCTGGGTAAAGATATGACAACCTTGTCTGATCATGTTGATATCATAGCCAGGGCACAAGGAAAGCATGAAGGTTATTTGACTATGTTACCCACTGACAGTGTGGAAACTTGTAACAAGGAAGAGAATGCTTCTAATTTTTGATTATGAAGTCTAGCAGCTTGCCTGAAAGGGGGTTGTGTAAAAATCCTGATGGGCCAGAGGTGATTCTGAAAGTAAGTAAAACTCAGAAGGAGTTTGCTGCCTCTCAGGGTGCTCATCAGTCCTGAAAATTTCTCCTCTAGGCAGATTTCCGCTTGTTGCAGATCATTTTTGGTAGCAAGCTCTGTGCTGGACCAAGCTTTCTCCCTTCCCATTCCTTGGACAACTTCATCGTCTCTGAAGGTCAAGCTGCTGCTCACCTCTTCAATCTGTTTAGCCAGCTCTGAGAGGGGATCCTGTAACTGGCTTCGGACACCTTCTAACTTCTTATCCAATAAGGACATTACTTCTAGGTGACTGGACTTGATGTCTGCCTTGAGGTTCTCTCTCCATAGGGAAAGTTCTTCCATCTTCCGGACTAGTATTTAAAAAGACAATACTATTAATGAAGCAGCTATATCAGCTACAAACAGATGGAGTTGGAATTGGTGCATTTCCTATAGGGTGTGGAAGGAGAACAGCAGCGCTGCACTTCTACTAATATCCTAGTATTATTTTTTGTGTGTTAGAAACCTGTGCCCCATTGTAGCCTGCATACAAGTGACTCCAGAAGAGAGATCAGTTCTGGCTGGAAAAGGAAGGAATTCACCCAGTAACATTAAATTAATCATTTTCAACAAATCTGCATATCATCCCATCTCTGGATAAAAGTCAGTTCAGAAGAACCCAATTTCGTCTTAAACTGCAATCTATTTTCCGAGAACTTCTAATGCCTCAGTGCTCCACCCAGTCACCTACAGGGGACAGAAGGGATATCTTTACCTGATTCACTGTAGTAATCTGGGGACAGAGAGGTGGGAACAGTTTTGGCTTCCTCTGAAGTATCAGGAAAAAAAATGCTGCTAGAGATGGATAGCGGTTGAGTGGCCAGTGCAGTGCGGCTCTGTAGATCCTCTTTGCTTACATGCTGTGGGTCCAAATGATTCACAGATTTGGGGTCAGAAAGCAATCTTCCCCCAGATCATATTGGCAGGGAATAATGGAGTGGGCAGGTGTTCCGGGGTGTTGGGGACTCCTGCCCACCCGAAATTTGTTCCTAGATATCAGCTCACAGTGAATGCCTTAGCCCTAGAATGAGCTCCTAACTGCAACACAGCTTGAGTGCGGAATGTTCCTTCTGTGCTACTCCCAGCTTCCACCCTTGCGGTAGGGAGCTTGTTTATGAACCGGGGAAGAATATTTAAGATAAAAAAGATGAGTCATTGAACTAAATTAAGCATTGCTAGATGATCCAGAAAGCATTTCCAGTCATTCCAGTAAAAAGAGAGGAAAAAGTATAGGAATAAATATTCAGATTTCAGAATTGAGAGGTAAATAGTGGCATCCCCCAAGGGGTCTGTACTGGGACCAGAACTCTTCTACATATTCATAAATGATCTGGAGAAAAGAGTAAATAGTGAGGTGGCAGAATTTGCAGATGATACAAAACTGCTCAAAATAGTTAAGTGCAAAGATGATTGCGAAGAGTTACAAAGGGATCTCACAAAACTGGGTGACTGGGCGACAAAATAGCAGATGAAATTCAATGTTAAAAATGCAAAGTGATGCACATAGTAAAATATAATCATAAGTATGCACACAAAATGATGGGGTCTAAATTAGCTGTTACCCATTAAGAAAGAGATCTTGGAGTCATTGTGGATAGTTCTCTGAAAACATCTGCTCAATATTTATTGGCAATCAAAAAAGCTAACAGAATATTGGGAGTCATTAGGAAAGGGATAGATAATAAGATAAAATATGTCATATGGCCTCTATATAAATCCATTCTGCCCCATCTTGAATATTGCATGCAAGAAGGGTAATCACATCTCAAAAATGCTATATTGGATTTGGAAAAGGTACAGAGAAGGGCAACAGAAATGATTACGGGTATGGAACAGCTTCCATATAAAAAAAGATTTAAAAGACTGGGACTTTTTACCTTGGAAAAGAGATGGCTAAGGAGGAATATGACAAAGGTCTATAAAATAATAAACGGTGTGAAAAAATTTAATAAGGAAATACAATTCACTCCTTCCCAAGACACAAGAATTAGGGGTCGCCCAATGAAATCGACAGGAAGCAGATTTAAAACAAATAAAACTAAGTATTTCTTCAGAGTCAACCTTTGCCAGGGGATGTGGTGAAGGTCAAAACTGTAACAGGGTTCCAATAAGAAATAGATAAGTTCATGGAGGATAGGTCCATCAATGGCTATTAGCCAGGATGGGCAGGGATGAAAAAGTATGTTCTGCACATCAATAGCCTTGGTTTTGCCAGAAGCTTTGAACTGGTGACAGGGGCTGGATCACTTGATGATTTCCTGTTCTCTTCATTCCCTCTGAAGTACCTGGTATTGCCCACTGTTGGAAGACAGGATATTGGGCTAGATGGACCAATGATCTTGTCGAGTATGACCATAATGCTGTTCTTACATATAACCCACATATATCTTGCCCCCACTGTAAGCCATTAGATTCCCCTCTCCTCCCAGAGCTGAGAGAGAACCCTATCTCCCCAGAGAGTTAGTAACAAAGTAAGAATATACATTAAAATTTAAAAATAACCAGGGTTCCTTAATTGACTTTCCATGAGATGTCAGAACATGTTGTTATTACAGCTGAGTGGGTCTAATATTTCTTTTATTTTATTTCGGTCACATAGGAATTAGACACAGTTCTCCTCTCAGCTAATTACTAAGTTATCTGCCAAAAAACAAGAGTTTTCAGATGACTAAGTCATCCCCACTACCGAAATCTGAAATGGTGCCTCTCAAGAAGGAGAGCGGATAGCATTCCTGAGCATCATGTGCCCTGCTTTGCTTGCTGGGATCATGCCAGCATGTCTCTTTCAATTATTCCCTCGCCTAGCGGGAGCCTCAGCTTCTGATGCTTCAGTGCTTCACCTGATCACCTATAGGGGTCAGAAGTATTTGTTTCACCTGATTCACAATAGTAATCTGGGGAGAGAGGAGTCGGCACCGTTTGGGCTTCCTCTGAAGCATGAGAATTCAGATGCTGTTCGAGACGGGATAACAGTTGAGTGCCCAGTGCAGTAAGGTGCTATTGATGCTATATTTTAAAAATGTGGCAGGTGTGTTTTGCCTATGTGCTGCAGCTCCAACTGAGTCCCAGATTTGAGGTCAGGGAGCAGCCTGCCCCCAGGTCATATGGGAAGGCACTTTTGGTGGAAGAGATGAGCAAGGGAGTCACTTTCCTCTTCAGCATGTGGCCTGGTTTGCTTGCTGGGATCATGTCAGCATGTCTCTTTCAATTATTCCCTCGCCTAGCGGGGGCCTCAGGCATTGGTCGCCCTTCTTTCTCTCCTGTTATCCATCTCTGGCACAAAGCAGTTTACTGTTCTGAGGTGTAATATGTTTTGGTTTACTTGAAGTCATCAGGCACAACGGAGGGGAATTTGGGTGAAATGTATGGCCTGTGACGTGCTGGAGGTCAGACTTCATTGGGCAGTTGTCCCTGCTGGCCTTGCACCCTGCAAATATGAGCAGGTGCCCTCTTCTCAGTTTTTTATGGTGCCTAAGGAAGGCCAGGAAGCTGTATACCTCCCTGCCTGATTCCAACTTATAACTCTTAGGACTCTCAGTTCTGGTATTTCCTGGAATTACTGCCGGAGATGTTGGCAGTTTCTGAGACTCTGCATTCATGTGCCTCATTCCTTTCCACAGGGCTTGGGTGCGATGACTGATTAGCAAGAATTTCATCTACAGAGAGGTATTCATTTTTTCCCAAGAGGTGTAGGACAAGTAAACAACAGAATGTAAAGAAAGACAAATACACCATGGATCTGAAGCACCCTGAGGAAAGAACATTGCTTCTCTTCCTAATTGCAGAGTGTTCACTCCCTAGATTCTTTTGATATCACCATTTCATTAGTCTGGTGTTCTAGGCACCAGAGCATCTTCCAAGGAGACAGGATCAGAATTTCAAACCTACCTCTACAAAGGGTGGAGGGACCTTTCAAGCCTCCTTCTGATATCAAAGGGAAACAAACTGTGAAATATAAAATAGAAGGCAAGGTAAGGGCACCACTCCACTCCTTTGGGTGATCTATCAATAGATCGAAAGAAGCCTCCTAAGCAGATGGTTCCTCAAGGTTAGATTGAAGTCTTTTCTTTTACTGCAACTAGAACAGTCTGGTCTTTCCTTCCTGGGCGTCAGGGAATAAGAAACAAGTCAGAAAGACATTTTCAGTGCCCTCTCTTACCCAGTATCTCTTGTTGTCCCAGCTTCTCATCCGCGCTGCTGCCTCTCAGGGTGCTCATCAACCCTGAGATTTTCTCCTCTAGGCAGATTTCCAGTTGCTGCAGATCCCTTTTGGTAGCAAGCTCCGTGCTGGACAAAGCTTTCTCCTAGAGAATCAGAGAATATCAGGGTTGGAAGGGACCTCAGGAGGTCATTTAGTCCAACCCCCTGCTCAAAGCAGGACCAATTCCCAACTAAATCGTCCCAGCCAGGGCTTTGTCAAGCCTGACCTTAAAAACCTCTAAGGAAGGAGATTCCACCACCTCCCTAGGCAACCCATTCCAGTGCTTCACCACCCTCCTAGTGAAAAAGTTTTTCCTAATATCCAACCGTTACCATTCCTTGGACAACTTCATCATCTCTGGAGTTCAAGCTGCTGCTCACCTCTTCAATCTGTTTAGCCAGCTCTGAGAGGGGATCCTGTAACTGGCTTCGGACACCCTCTAACTTCTTATCCAGTAAGGACATTACTTCTAGCTGACCGGACGTGATGTCTGCCTTGAGGTTCTCTCTCCATGAGGAAAGTTCTTCCATCTTCCGGTCTAGTATTTAAAAAGACAATACTATTAATGAGGCAGCTATCTCTGCTACACGTGGATGGAGTTAGAATTGATGCATTTCCTACAGGGTGGGGGAAGTCAAACAGTACCGCCACACTGCTACCAATATCCCAGTATTAAAAACTTATTTTCTTATGTACGAAACACTGGTGCCCCATTGCATCGTGCCTATAAGAGACTCAAGGAGAGAGATTGATTTGGGTGGGAAAGGAAGGAAGGAATTCACTCAGTAACTTTAAATTATTGGGTTGCAATCAATCTGTATTTCAGCCCATCTCTGGATAAAACTCAGTTCACAAGAACCCAATCTAGTCTCTCAAGAGAGAAGCGGCAATGTACTTTTTCAAGAACTTCTGATGCTTCAGTGCTTCACCTGATCACCTATAGGGGTCAGAAGTATTTGTTTCACCTGATTCACAATAGTAATCTGGGGAGAGAGGAGTCGGCACCGTTTGGGCTTCCTCTGAAGCATGAGAATTCAGATGCTGTTCGAGACGGGATAACAGTTGAGTGCCCAGTGCAGTAAGGTGCTATTGATGCTATATTTTAAAAATGTGGCAGGTGTGTTTTGCCTATGTGCTGCAGCTCCAACTGAGTCCCAGATTTGAGGTCAGGGAGCAGCCTGCCCCCAGGTCATATGGGAAGGCACTTTTGGTGGAAGAGATGAGCAAGGGAGTCACTTTCCTCTTCAGCATGTGGCCTGGTTTGCTTGCTGGGATCATGTCAGCATGTCTCTTTCAATTATTCCCTCGCCTAGCGGGGGCCTCAGGCATTGGTCGCCCTTCTTTCTCTCCTGTTATCCATCTCTGGCACAAAGCAGTTTACTGTTCTGAGGTGTAATATGTTTTGGTTTACTTGAAGTCATCAGGCACAACGGAGGGGAATTTGGGTGAAATGTATGGCCTGTGACGTGCTGGAGGTCAGACTTCATTGGGCAGTTGTCCCTGCTGGCCTTGCACCCTGCAAATATGAGCAGGTGCCCTCTTCTCAGTTTTTTATGGTGCCTAAGGAAGGCCAGGAAGCTGTATACCTCCCTGCCTGATTCCAACTTATAACTCTTAGGACTCTCAGTTCTGGTATTTCCTGGAATTACTGCCGGAGATGTTGGCAGTTTCTGAGACTCTGCATTCATGTGCCTCATTCCTTTCCACAGGGCTTGGGTGCGATGACTGATTAGCAAGAATTTCATCTACAGAGAGGTATTCATTTTTTCCCAAGAGGTGTAGGACAAGTAAACAACAGAATGTAAAGAAAGACAAATACACCATGGATCTGAAGCACCCTGAGGAAAGAACATTGCTTCTCTTCCTAATTGCAGAGTGTTCACTCCCTAGATTCTTTTGATATCACCATTTCATTAGTCTGGTGTTCTAGGCACCAGAGCATCTTCCAAGGAGACAGGATCAGAATTTCAAACCTACCTCTACAAAGGGTGGAGGGACCTTTCAAGCCTCCTTCTGATATCAAAGGGAAACAAACTGTGAAATATAAAATAGAAGGCAAGGTAAGGGCACCACTCCACTCCTTTGGGTGATCTATCAATAGATCGAAAGAAGCCTCCTAAGCAGATGGTTCCTCAAGGTTAGATTGAAGTCTTTTCTTTTACTGCAACTAGAACAGTCTGGTCTTTCCTTCCTGGGCGTCAGGGAATAAGAAACAAGTCAGAAAGACATTTTCAGTGCCCTCTCTTACCCAGTATCTCTTGTTGTCCCAGCTTCTCATCCGCGCTGCTGCCTCTCAGGGTGCTCATCAACCCTGAGATTTTCTCCTCTAGGCAGATTTCCAGTTGCTGCAGATCCCTTTTGGTAGCAAGCTCCGTGCTGGACAAAGCTTTCTCCTAGAGAATCAGAGAATATCAGGGTTGGAAGGGACCTCAGGAGGTCATTTAGTCCAACCCCCTGCTCAAAGCAGGACCAATTCCCAACTAAATCGTCCCAGCCAGGGCTTTGTCAAGCCTGACCTTAAAAACCTCTAAGGAAGGAGATTCCACCACCTCCCTAGGCAACCCATTCCAGTGCTTCACCACCCTCCTAGTGAAAAAGTTTTTCCTAATATCCAACCGTTACCATTCCTTGGACAACTTCATCATCTCTGGAGTTCAAGCTGCTGCTCACCTCTTCAATCTGTTTAGCCAGCTCTGAGAGGGGATCCTGTAACTGGCTTCGGACACCCTCTAACTTCTTATCCAGTAAGGACATTACTTCTAGCTGACCGGACGTGATGTCTGCCTTGAGGTTCTCTCTCCATGAGGAAAGTTCTTCCATCTTCCGGTCTAGTATTTAAAAAGACAATACTATTAATGAGGCAGCTATCTCTGCTACACGTGGATGGAGTTAGAATTGATGCATTTCCTACAGGGTGGGGGAAGTCAAACAGTACCGCCACACTGCTACCAATATCCCAGTATTAAAAACTTATTTTCTTATGTACGAAACACTGGTGCCCCATTGCATCGTGCCTATAAGAGACTCAAGGAGAGAGATTGATTTGGGTGGGAAAGGAAGGAAGGAATTCACTCAGTAACTTTAAATTATTGGGTTGCAATCAATCTGTATTTCAGCCCATCTCTGGATAAAACTCAGTTCACAAGAACCCAATCTAGTCTCTCAAGAGAGAAGCGGCAATGTACTTTTTCAAGAACTTCTGATGCTTCAGTGCTTCACCTGATCACCTATAGGGGTCAGAAGTATTTGTTTCACCTGATTCACAATAGTAATCTGGGGAGAGAGGAGTCGGCACCGTTTGGGCTTCCTCTGAAGCATGAGAATTCAGATGCTGTTCGAGACGGGATAACAGTTGAGTGCCCAGTGCAGTAAGGTGCTATTGATGCTATATTTTAAAAATGTGGCAGGTGTGTTTTGCCTATGTGCTGCAGCTCCAACTGAGTCCCAGATTTGAGGTCAGGGAGCAGCCTGCCCCCAGGTCATATGGGAAGGCACTTTTGGTGGAAGAGATGAGCAAGGGAGTCACTTTCCTCTTCAGCATGTGGCCTGGTTTGCTTGCTGGGATCATGTCAGCATGTCTCTTTCAATTATTCCCTCGCCTAGCGGGGGCCTCAGGCATTGGTCGCCCTTCTTTCTCTCCTGTTATCCATCTCTGGCACAAAGCAGTTTACTGTTCTGAGGTGTAATATGTTTTGGTTTACTTGAAGTCATCAGGCACAACGGAGGGGAATTTGGGTGAAATGTATGGCCTGTGACGTGCTGGAGGTCAGACTTCATTGGGCAGTTGTCCCTGCTGGCCTTGCACCCTGCAAATATGAGCAGGTGCCCTCTTCTCAGTTTTTTATGGTGCCTAAGGAAGGCCAGGAAGCTGTATACCTCCCTGCCTGATTCCAACTTATAACTCTTAGGACTCTCAGTTCTGGTATTTCCTGGAATTACTGCCGGAGATGTTGGCAGTTTCTGAGACTCTGCATTCATGTGCCTCATTCCTTTCCACAGGGCTTGGGTGCGATGACTGATTAGCAAGAATTTCATCTACAGAGAGGTATTCATTTTTTCCCAAGAGGTGTAGGACAAGTAAACAACAGAATGTAAAGAAAGACAAATACACCATGGATCTGAAGCACCCTGAGGAAAGAACATTGCTTCTCTTCCTAATTGCAGAGTGTTCACTCCCTAGATTCTTTTGATATCACCATTTCATTAGTCTGGTGTTCTAGGCACCAGAGCATCTTCCAAGGAGACAGGATCAGAATTTCAAACCTACCTCTACAAAGGGTGGAGGGACCTTTCAAGCCTCCTTCTGATATCAAAGGGAAACAAACTGTGAAATATAAAATAGAAGGCAAGGTAAGGGCACCACTCCACTCCTTTGGGTGATCTATCAATAGATCGAAAGAAGCCTCCTAAGCAGATGGTTCCTCAAGGTTAGATTGAAGTCTTTTCTTTTACTGCAACTAGAACAGTCTGGTCTTTCCTTCCTGGGCGTCAGGGAATAAGAAACAAGTCAGAAAGACATTTTCAGTGCCCTCTCTTACCCAGTATCTCTTGTTGTCCCAGCTTCTCATCCGCGCTGCTGCCTCTCAGGGTGCTCATCAACCCTGAGATTTTCTCCTCTAGGCAGATTTCCAGTTGCTGCAGATCCCTTTTGGTAGCAAGCTCCGTGCTGGACAAAGCTTTCTCCTAGAGAATCAGAGAATATCAGGGTTGGAAGGGACCTCAGGAGGTCATTTAGTCCAACCCCCTGCTCAAAGCAGGACCAATTCCCAACTAAATCGTCCCAGCCAGGGCTTTGTCAAGCCTGACCTTAAAAACCTCTAAGGAAGGAGATTCCACCACCTCCCTAGGCAACCCATTCCAGTGCTTCACCACCCTCCTAGTGAAAAAGTTTTTCCTAATATCCAACCGTTACCATTCCTTGGACAACTTCATCATCTCTGGAGTTCAAGCTGCTGCTCACCTCTTCAATCTGTTTAGCCAGCTCTGAGAGGGGATCCTGTAACTGGCTTCGGACACCCTCTAACTTCTTATCCAGTAAGGACATTACTTCTAGCTGACCGGACGTGATGTCTGCCTTGAGGTTCTCTCTCCATGAGGAAAGTTCTTCCATCTTCCGGTCTAGTATTTAAAAAGACAATACTATTAATGAGGCAGCTATCTCTGCTACACGTGGATGGAGTTAGAATTGATGCATTTCCTACAGGGTGGGGGAAGTCAAACAGTACCGCCACACTGCTACCAATATCCCAGTATTAAAAACTTATTTTCTTATGTACGAAACACTGGTGCCCCATTGCATCGTGCCTATAAGAGACTCAAGGAGAGAGATTGATTTGGGTGGGAAAGGAAGGAAGGAATTCACTCAGTAACTTTAAATTATTGGGTTGCAATCAATCTGTATTTCAGCCCATCTCTGGATAAAACTCAGTTCACAAGAACCCAATCTAGTCTCTCAAGAGAGAAGCGGCAATGTACTTTTTCAAGAACTTCTGATGCTTCAGTGCTTCACCTGATCACCTATAGGGGTCAGAAGTATTTGTTTCACCTGATTCACAATAGTAATCTGGGGAGAGAGGAGTCGGCACCGTTTGGGCTTCCTCTGAAGCATGAGAATTCAGATGCTGTTCGAGACGGGATAACAGTTGAGTGCCCAGTGCAGTAAGGTGCTATTGATGCTATATTTTAAAAATGTGGCAGGTGTGTTTTGCCTATGTGCTGCAGCTCCAACTGAGTCCCAGATTTGAGGTCAGGGAGCAGCCTGCCCCCAGGTCATATGGGAAGGCACTTTTGGTGGAAGAGATGAGCAAGGGAGTCACTTTCCTCTTCAGCATGTGGCCTGGTTTGCTTGCTGGGATCATGTCAGCATGTCTCTTTCAATTATTCCCTCGCCTAGCGGGGGCCTCAGGCATTGGTCGCCCTTCTTTCTCTCCTGTTATCCATCTCTGGCACAAAGCAGTTTACTGTTCTGAGGTGTAATATGTTTTGGTTTACTTGAAGTCATCAGGCACAATGGAGGGGAATTTGGGTGAAATGTATGGCCTGTGACGTGCTGGAGGTCAGACTTCATTGGGCAGTTGTCCCTGCTGGCCTTGCACCCTGCAAATATGAGCAGGTGCCCTCTTCTCAGTTTTTTATGGTGCCTAAGGAAGGCCAGGAAGCTGTATACCTCCCTGCCTGATTCCAACTTATAACTCTTAGGACTCTCAGTTCTGGTATTTCCTGGAATTACTGCCGGAGATGTTGGCAGTTTCTGAGACTCTGCATTCATGTGCCTCATTCCTTTCCACAGGGCTTGGGTGCGATGACTGATTAGCAAGAATTTCATCTACAGAGAGGTATTCATTTTTTCCCAAGAGGTGTAGGACAAGTAAACAACAGAATGTAAAGAAAGACAAATACACCATGGATCTGAAGCACCCTGAGGAAAGAACATTGCTTCTCTTCCTAATTGCAGAGTGTTCACTCCCTAGATTCTTTTGATATCACCATTTCATTAGTCTGGTGTTCTAGGCACCAGAGCATCTTCCAAGGAGACAGGATCAGAATTTCAAACCTACCTCTACAAAGGGTGGAGGGACCTTTCAAGCCTCCTTCTGATATCAAAGGGAAACAAACTGTGAAATATAAAATAGAAGGCAAGGAAAGGGCACCACTCCACTCCTTTGGGTGATCTATCAATAGATCGAAAGAAGCCTCCTAAGCAGATGGTTCCTCAAGGTTAGATTGAAGTCTTTTCTTTTACTGCAACTAGAACAGTCTGGTCTTTCCTTCCTGGGCGTCAGGGAATAAGAAACAAGTCAGAAAGACATTTTCAGTGGCCTCTCTTACCCAGTATCTCTTGTTGTCCCAGCTTCTCATCCGCGCTGCTGCCTCTCAGGGTGCTCATCAACCCTGAGATTTTCTCCTCTAGGCAGATTTCCAGTTGCTGCAGATCCCTTTTGGTAGCAAGCTCCGTGCTGGACAAAGCTTTCTCCTAGAGAATCAAAGAATATCAGGGTTGGAAGGGACCTCAGGAGGTCATTTAGTCCAACCCCCTGCTCAAAGCAGGACCAATTCCCAACTAAATCGTCCCAGCCAGGGCTTTGTCAAGCCTGACCTTAAAAACCTCTAAGGAAGGAGATTCCACCACCTCCCTAGGCAACCCATTCCAGTGCTTCACCACCCTCCTAGTGAAAAAGTTTTTCCTAATATCCAACCGTTACCATTCCTTGGACAACTTCATCATCTCTGGAGTTCAAGCTGCTGCTCACCTCTTCAATCTGTTTAGCCAGCTCTGAGAGGGGATCCTGTAACTGGCTTCGGACACCCTCTAACTTCTTATCCAGTAAGGACATTACTTCTAGCTGACCGGACGTGATGTCTGCCTTGAGGTTCTCTCTCCATGAGGAAAGTTCTTCCATCTTCCGGTCTAGTATTTAAAAAGACAATACTATTAATGAGGCAGCTATCTCTGCTACACGTGGATGGAGTTAGAATTGATGCATTTCCTACAGGGTGGGGGAAGTCAAACAGTACCGCCACACTGCTACCAATATCCCAGTATTAAAAACTTATTTTCTTATGTACGAAACACTGGTGCCCCATTGCATCGTGCCTATAAGAGACTCAAGGAGAGAGATTGATTTGGGTGGGAAAGGAAGGAAGGAATTCACTCAGTAACTTTAAATTATTGGGTTGCAATCAATCTGTATTTCAGCCCATCTCTGGATAAAACTCAGTTCACAAGAACCCAATCTAGTCTCTCAAGAGAGAAGCGGCAATGTACTTTTTCAAGAACTTCTGATGCTTCAGTGCTTCACCTGATCACCTATAGGGGTCAGAAGTATTTGTTTCACCTGATTCACAATAGTAATCTGGGGAGAGAGGAGTCGGCACCGTTTGGGCTTCCTCTGAAGCATGAGAATTCAGATGCTGTTCGAGACGGGATAACAGTTGAGTGCCCAGTGCAGTAAGGTGCTATTGATGCTATATTTTAAAAATGTGGCAGGTGTGTTTTGCCTATGTGCTGCAGCTCCAACTGAGTCCCAGATTTGAGGTCAGGGAGCAGCCTGCCCCCAGGTCATATGGGAAGGCACTTTTGGTGGAAGAGATGAGCAAGGGAGTCACTTTCCTCTTCAGCATGTGGCCTGGTTTGCTTGCTGGGATCATGTCAGCATGTCTCTTTCAATTATTCCCTCGCCTAGCGGGGGCCTCAGGCATTGGTCGCCCTTCTTTCTCTCCTGTTATCCATCTCTGGCACAAAGCAGTTTACTGTTCTGAGGTGTAATATGTTTTGGTTTACTTGAAGTCATCAGGCACAACGGAGGGGAATTTGGGTGAAATGTATGGCCTGTGACGTGCTGGAGGTCAGACTTCATTGGGCAGTTGTCCCTGCTGGCCTTGCACCCTGCAAATATGAGCAGGTGCCCTCTTCTCAGTTTTTTATGGTGCCTAAGGAAGGCCAGGAAGCTGTATACCTCCCTGCCTGATTCCAACTTATAACTCTTAGGACTCTCAGTTCTGGTATTTCCTGGAATTACTGCCGGAGATGTTGGCAGTTTCTGAGACTCTGCATTCATGTGCCTCATTCCTTTCCACAGGGCTTGGGTGCGATGACTGATTAGCAAGAATTTCATCTACAGAGAGGTATTCATTTTTCCCAAGAGGTGTAGGACAAGTAAACAACAGAATGTAAAGAAAGACAAATACACCATGGATCTGAAGCACCCTGAGGAAAGAACATTGCTTCTCTTCCTAATTGCAGAGTGTTCACTCCCTAGATTCTTTTGATATCACCATTTCATTAGTCTGGTGTTCTAGGCACCAGAGCATCTTCCAAGGAGACAGGATCAGAATTTCAAACCTACCTCTACAAAGGGTGGAGGGACCTTTCAAGCCTCCTTCTGATATCAAAGGGAAACAAACTGTGAAATATAAAATAGAAGGCAAGGAAAGGGCACCACTCCACTCCTTTGGGTGATCTATCAATAGATCGAAAGAAGCCTCCTAAGCAGATGGTTCCTCAAGGTTAGATTGAAGTCTTTTCTTTTACTGCAACTAGAACAGTCTGGTCTTTCCTTCCTGGGCGTCAGGGAATAAGAAACAAGTCAGAAAGACATTTTCAGTGCCCTCTCTTACCCAGTATCTCTTGTTGTCCCAGCTTCTCATCCGCGCTGCTGCCTCTCAGGGTGCTCATCAACCCTGAGATTTTCTCCTCTAGGCAGATTTCCAGTTGCTGCAGATCCCTTTTGGTAGCAAGCTCCGTGCTGGACAAAGCTTTCTCCTAGAGAATCAGAGAATATCAGGGTTGGAAGGGACCTCAGGAGGTCATTTAGTCCAACCCCCTGCTCAAAGCAGGACCAATTCCCAACTAAATCGTCCCAGCCAGGGCTTTGTCAAGCCTGACCTTAAAAACCTCTAAGGAAGGAGATTCCACCACCTCCCTAGGCAACCCATTCCAGTGCTTCACCACCCTCCTAGTGAAAAAGTTTTTCCTAATATCCAACCGTTACCATTCCTTGGACAACTTCATCATCTCTGGAGTTCAAGCTGCTGCTCACCTCTTCAATCTGTTTAGCCAGCTCTGAGAGGGGATCCTGTAACTGGCTTCGGACACCCTCTAACTTCTTATCCAGTAAGGACATTACTTCTAGCTGACCGGACGTGATGTCTGCCTTGAGGTTCTCTCTCCATGAGGAAAGTTCTTCCATCTTCCGGTCTAGTATTTAAAAAGACAATACTATTAATGAGGCAGCTATCTCTGCTACACGTGGATGGAGTTAGAATTGATGCATTTCCTACAGGGTGGGGGAAGTCAAACAGTACCGCCACACTGCTACCAATATCCCAGTATTAAAAACTTATTTTCTTATGTACGAAACACTGGTGCCCCATTGCATCGTGCCTATAAGAGACTCAAGGAGAGAGATTGATTTGGGTGGGAAAGGAAGGAAGGAATTCACTCAGTAACTTTAAATTATTGGGTTGCAATCAATCTGTATTTCAGCCCATCTCTGGATAAAACTCAGTTCACAAGAACCCAATCTAGTCTCTCAAGAGAGAAGCGGCAATGTACTTTTTCAAGAACTTCTGATGCTTCAGTGCTTCACCTGATCACCTATAGGGGTCAGAAGTATTTGTTTCACCTGATTCACAATAGTAATCTGGGGAGAGAGGAGTCGGCACCGTTTGGGCTTCCTCTGAAGCATGAGAATTCAGATGCTGTTCGAGACGGGATAACAGTTGAGTGCCCAGTGCAGTAAGGTGCTATTGATGCTATATTTTAAAAATGTGGCAGGTGTGTTTTGCCTATGTGCTGCAGCTCCAACTGAGTCCCAGATTTGAGGTCAGGGAGCAGCCTGCCCCCAGGTCATATGGGAAGGCACTTTTGGTGGAAGAGATGAGCAAGGGAGTCACTTTCCTCTTCAGCATGTGGCCTGGTTTGCTTGCTGGGATCATGTCAGCATGTCTCTTTCAATTATTCCCTCGCCTAGCGGGGGCCTCAGGCATTGGTCGCCCTTCTTTCTCTCCTGTTATCCATCTCTGGCACAAAGCAGTTTACTGTTCTGAGGTGTAATATGTTTTGGTTTACTTGAAGTCATCAGGCACAACGGAGGGGAATTTGGGTGAAATGTATGGCCTGTGACGTGCTGGAGGTCAGACTTCATTGGGCAGTTGTCCCTGCTGGCCTTGCACCCTGCAAATATGAGCAGGTGCCCTCTTCTCAGTTTTTTATGGTGCCTAAGGAAGGCCAGGAAGCTGTATACCTCCCTGCCTGATTCCAACTTATAACTCTTAGGACTCTCAGTTCTGGTATTTCCTGGAATTACTGCCGGAGATGTTGGCAGTTTCTGAGACTCTGCATTCATGTGCCTCATTCCTTTCCACAGGGCTTGGGTGCGATGACTGATTAGCAAGAATTTCATCTACAGAGAGGTATTCATTTTTTCCCAAGAGGTGTAGGACAAGTAAACAACAGAATGTAAAGAAAGACAAATACACCATGGATCTGAAGCACCCTGAGGAAAGAACATTGCTTCTCTTCCTAATTGCAGAGTGTTCACTCCCTAGATTCTTTTGATATCACCATTTCATTAGTCTGGTGTTCTAGGCACCAGAGCATCTTCCAAGGAGACAGGATCAGAATTTCAAACCTACCTCTACAAAGGGTGGAGGGACCTTTCAAGCCTCCTTCTGATATCAAAGGGAAACAAACTGTGAAATATAAAATAGAAGGCAAGGAAAGGGCACCACTCCACTCCTTTGGGTGATCTATCAATAGATCGAAAGAAGCCTCCTAAGCAGATGGTTCCTCAAGGTTAGATTGAAGTCTTTTCTTTTACTGCAACTAGAACAGTCTGGTCTTTCCTTCCTGGGCGTCAGGGAATAAGAAACAAGTCAGAAAGACATTTTCAGTGCCCTCTCTTACCCAGTATCTCTTGTTGTCCCAGCTTCTCATCCGCGCTGCTGCCTCTCAGGGTGCTCATCAACCCTGAGATTTTCTCCTCTAGGCAGATTTCCAGTTGCTGCAGATCCCTTTTGGTAGCAAGCTCCGTGCTGGACAAAGCTTTCTCCTAGAGAATCAAAGAATATCAGTGTTGGAAGGGACCTCAGGAGGTCATTTAGTCCAACCCCCTGCTCAAAGCAGGACCAATTCCCAACTAAATCGTCCCAGCCAGGGCTTTGTCAAGCCTGACCTTAAAAACCTCTAAGGAAGGAGATTCCACCACCTCCCTAGGCAACCCATTCCAGTGCTTCACCACCCTCCTAGTGAAAAAGTTTTTCCTAATATCCAACCGTTACCATTCCTTGGACAACTTCATCATCTCTGGAGTTCAAGCTGCTGCTCACCTCTTCAATCTGTTTAGCCAGCTCTGAGAGGGGATCCTGTAACTGGCTTCGGACACCCTCTAACTTCTTATCCAGTAAGGACATTACTTCTAGCTGACCGGACGTGATGTCTGCCTTGAGGTTCTCTCTCCATGAGGAAAGTTCTTCCATCTTCCGGTCTAGTATTTAAAAAGACAATACTATTAATGAGGCAGCTATCTCTGCTACACGTGGATGGAGTTAGAATTGATGCATTTCCTACAGGGTGGGGGAAGTCAAACAGTACTGCCACACTGCTACCAATATCCCAGTATTAAAAACTTATTTTCTTATGTACGAAACACTGGTGCCCCATTGCATCGTGCCTATAAGAGACTCAAGGAGAGAGATTGATTTGGGTGGGAAAGGAAGGAAGGAATTCACTCAGTAACTTTAAATTATTGGGTTGCAATCAATCTGTATTTCAGCCCATCTCTGGATAAAACTCAGTTCACAAGAACCCAATCTAGTCTCTCAAGAGAGAAGCGGCAATGTACTTTTTCAAGAACTTCTGATGCTTCAGTGCTTCACCTGATCACCTATAGGGGTCAGAAGTATTTGTTTCACCTGATTCACAATAGTAATCTGGGGAGAGAGGAGTCGGCACCGTTTGGGCTTCCTCTGAAGCATGAGAATTCAGATGCTGTTCGAGACGGGATAACAGTTGAGTGCCCAGTGCAGTAAGGTGCTATTGATGCTATATTTTAAAAATGTGGCAGGTGTGTTTTGCCTATGTGCTGCAGCTCCAACTGAGTCCCAGATTTGAGGTCAGGGAGCAGCCTGCCCCCAGGTCATATGGGAAGGCACTTTTGGTGGAAGAGATGAGCAAGGGAGTCACTTTCCTCTTCAGCATGTGGCCTGGTTTGCTTGCTGGGATCATGTCAGCATGTCTCTTTCAATTATTCCCTCGCCTAGCGGGGGCCTCAGGCATTGGTCGCCCTTCTTTCTCTCCTGTTATCCATCTCTGGCACAAAGCAGTTTACTGTTCTGAGGTGTAATATGTTTTGGTTTACTTGAAGTCATCAGGCACAACGGAGGGGAATTTGGGTGAAATGTATGGCCTGTGACGTGCTGGAGGTCAGACTTCATTGGGCAGTTGTCCCTGCTGGCCTTGCACCCTGCAAATATGAGCAGGTGCCCTCTTCTCAGTTTTTTATGGTGCCTAAGGAAGGCCAGGAAGCTGTATACCTCCCTGCCTGATTCCAACTTATAACTCTTAGGACTCTCAGTTCTGGTATTTCCTGGAATTACTGCCGGAGATGTTGGCAGTTTCTGAGACTCTGCATTCATGTGCCTCATTCCTTTCCACAGGGCTTGGGTGCGATGACTGATTAGCAAGAATTTCATCTACAGAGAGGTATTCATTTTTTCCCAAGAGGTGTAGGACAAGTAAACAACAGAATGTAAAGAAAGACAAATACACCATGGATCTGAAGAACCCTGAGGAAAGAACATTGCTTCTCTTCCTAATTGCAGAGTGTTCACTCCCTAGATTCTTTTGATATCACCATTTCATTAGTCTGGTGTTCTAGGCACCAGAGCATCTTCCAAGGAGACAGGATCAGAATTTCAAACCTACCTCTACAAAGGGTGGAGGGACCTTTCAAACCTCCTTCTGATATCAAAGGGAAACAAACTGTGAAATATAAAATAGAAGGCAAGGAAAGGGCACCACTCCACTCCTTTGGGTGATCTATCAATAGATCGAAAGAAGCCTCCTAAGCAGATGGTTCCTCAAGGTTAGATTGAAGTCTTTTCTTTTACTGCAACTAGAACAGTCTGGTCTTTCCTTCCTGGGCGTCAGGGAATAAGAAACAAGTCAGAAAGACATTTTCAGTGCCCTCTCTTACCCAGTATCTCTTGTTGTCCCAGCTTCTCATCCGCGCTGCTGCCTCTCAGGGTGCTCATCAACCCTGAGATTTTCTCCTCTAGGCAGATTTCCAGTTGCTGCAGATCCCTTTTGGTAGCAAGCTCCGTGCTGGACAAAGCTTTCTCCTAGAGAATCAGAGAATATCAGGGTTGGAAGGGACCTCAGGAGGTCATTTAGTCCAACCCCCTGCTCAAAGCAGGACCAATTCCCAACTAAATCGTCCCAGCCAGGGCTTTGTCAAGCCTGACCTTAAAAACCTCTAAGGAAGGAGATTCCACCACCTCCCTAGGCAACCCATTCCAGTGCTTCACCACCCTCCTAGTGAAAAAGTTTTTCCTAATATCCAACCGTTACCATTCCTTGGACAACTTCATCATCTCTGGAGTTCAAGCTGCTGCTCACCTCTTCCATCTGTTTAGCCAGCTCTGAGAGGGCATCCTGTAACTGGCTTTGGACACCCTCTAACTTCTTATCCAATAAGGATATTACTTCTAGCTGACCGGACGTGATGTCTGCCTTGGGGTTCTCTCTCCATGAGGAAAGTTCTTCCATCTTCCGGTCTAGTATTTAAAAAATACAATACTATTAATGTGGCAGCTATCTCTGCTACACATGGATGGGTTAGAATTGATTCATTTCCAATAGGGTGTGGAAGTTGAAAGTAGTGCCACACTTCTACTCCTATCCTAATATAATTTTTTTTTTATGGGTTAGAAACCTGTGCTGCATTGCATCCTGCATAGAAGTGACTCCAGAAGAGCAGTCAATTCTTGCTGGCAAAGGGAGAAATTCACCCTGTAGCTTTAAATTAATCTTTTGCAACTGATCTGCATATCATCCCATCTCTGGATTAGTAACCCAGTCCAGTCTATACTTAAACTGCAATCTATTTTCTGAGAACTTCTAATGCCTCAGTGCTCCACCCAGTATCCTACAGGGGACAGAAGGGTTATCTTTACCTGATTCACAGTAGTAATTTGGGGACAGACAGGTGGTAACAGGGTTGACTTCCTCTGAAGCATTGAAATAAAATGCTGGAGGAGATAAGATAGTGGTTGAGTGGCCAGTGCAGTGAAGAGCTCTAGATCCTCTTTATTAAAAAATGTGGCAGGTATGTTTTGTTTACATGCTGAGGGTCCAATTGATTCACAGATTTGGGGTCTGGAAGCAATGTTCCCCCAGATCGTATTGGCAGGCACTATTGGTGTGGCAGGGGTTCCAATGTGTGTGAATGTTGGGGACTCCTGCCCATCCCAAATTTGTTTCCTAGATGTCAGCTCACAGTGAATGCCTTAGCCCTAGAATGAGCTCCTAACTGCAACACAGCTGAGTGTGTAATGTTCCTTCTGTGCTGCTCCAAGCTTCCATCCTTGCAATAGGGAGCTTGTTTATGAACCGGGGCAGAGTATTTAAGATAAAAAAAGATGAGTCATTAAACTAAATTACACATTGTTAGATGATCCTGAAAGCATTTCCTGTCACTACAATAAAAAGAGAGGAAAGAAGTTTAGGAATAAATGGTCAATTTTCACAACTGAGCGGTAAATAGTGTTTTCCCCGAAGGTTGTACTGGGACCAGAACTCTTCTACATATTCATAAATGATCTGGAGAAAAGAGTAAATAGTGAGGTGTGAGAATTTGCAGATGATACAAAATTATTCAAAATAGTTAAATAAAATATAGTCCTATGTATGGAGAGAAAATGATGTGGTCTAAATTAGCTGTTACCCATCAAGAAAGAGATCTTGGAGCCATTGTGGATATTGGGAATCATTAGCAAAGAGATAGATAAATGACAAAATATATCATATGGCCTCTATATAAATCCCTGGTATGCTCCCATCTTGAATATTGCGTGCAAGTATGGTAACTACATCTCATAATAGCTATATTGGATTTAGAAAAGGTACAGAGAAGGGCAACAGAAATGGTTAGGTGTATGGAACAGCTTCTGTATGAGCAAAGATTTAACCGACAGACTTTTTAGCTTGGAAAAGAAATGGCTAAGGAGGAATATGACAAAAGTATATAAAATCATGAATGGTGTGAAAAAATTTAATAAGGAAATTTAATTTACTGCTTCCCATAACACAAAAATTAGGCATCACCCAATGAAATTAATAGGCAGTTGATTTAGAACAAAGAAAGCAAAGTATTTCTTCATAGTCAACCTGTGCAACTCTTTTGCCAGGGGATGTTATGAAGGCATAGGTGAAAGTAAGCCAGTACGGTACGGTACGGCATACTGCCAAGAGCCGGTACACAGCCGATTGTACCGGCTACCCCAGGCCGGCAATTTAAAGGGCCCGGGGCTCCCATCAGCTTCCCGGGCCCTTTAAATTGCTGCCAGGGGCCTGCTGTCCAAGCCCCCGGATAGCAGAGGTGGCCAGGAGCCCCGGGGCTTTGGCGGTGATTTAAAGGGCCCAGGGCGACCACCCGCCGCTACTGCAGCCAGAGCCCTGGGCCCTTTAAATCTTGATTTAAAGGGCCCAGGGATTTAAAAGCCCCGCCTCTTCCGGTTAAGAACCCGCCCTTCTGGTTATGGCCCCGCCCCACTGCTAAGGACTCCAGCGAAC
The DNA here is from genome assembly GCF_027887155.1 of Malaclemys terrapin pileata. NCBI lineage: Eukaryota > Metazoa > Chordata > Testudines > Emydidae > Malaclemys > Malaclemys terrapin. Next base: position 8,768,163 of record NC_071524.1, on the reverse strand, counting down.
CATCCTTTACGTTACTTTCACCCCTGTGTGAAGGCCAGAACTGTAACAGGGTTCCAGTACGAACTAGATAAATTAATGGAGGATAGGTCCATCAATGGCTATTAGCCAGGATGGGCAGGAATGAAACAGTATGTTCTGCACATCACTAGCCTTGGTTTGGCCAGAAGCTTTGAACTGGCGACAGGGGCTGGATCACTTGATGATTTCCTGTTCTCTTCATTCCCTCTGAAGTACCTGGTATTGTCCACTGTTGGAAGACAGGATGATGGGCTAGATGGGCCAATAATCTTGCCCAGTATGACCATTGTGCTGTTCTTATATATAACCCAGAGATATCTGCCCCCTGGTGTAACCCACTAGATCCTCCTCTCCTCCCAGAGCTGAATTAGAATCCAGCAGTCCCGATGGGGTCTCTCTCCTCACAGAGTTTGTACCAAAGTAAGAATATACATTAACATTTTTAAAATAACCATGGTCCCTTAATTGACTTGCCACAAGATATCAGAACATGTTGTTGTTAGAGCTGAGTGGGTCTAATATTTATTTTATTTTATTTTATTTCTATCACATGGGAATTAGATATAGTGCTCCTCTCAGCTAATTTCTAAGTTATCTGCCAGAAGAAATAGAGTTTTCTGGTGCCTAAGTAGCCTCTGGAATCATGGTTAAAATTGCCTCCCCCTTACTGAAATCTGAAATGGTGCCTCTGGTGGAGGAGAGGGGATCACATTCCTCTGTAGTATGTGGTCTGGTTTGCCGGCTGGGATCATTTCAGTATGTCTCTTTCAATTATTCCCGGGCCTAGAGGGGCCTCAGGCATTGGTTGCCCTTTGGTGTCTCCTGTTACATGCCTCTGGCACACAGATTTTTATTACCCTGAGGACTAATATGCTTTAGTTTACTTCAAATCATCAGGCACAACGGAGGGGAATTTCAGTGAAATGTATGGCTGTGACATGCAGGATGTCAGACTTCATTGGACAATGGTCCTTTCTGGTCTTGCATGCTGCAAATATGAGAAAATACTATTGATGTGGCAGCTATCTCTGCTACAAATAGATGGGGTTAGAAATGGTGAATTTTCTACAGGGTTGGGAATTTGAACTTTAGTGCCACACCTCTACCAAAATCCCAGTATTAAAATCTTATATTCTTATGTATGAAAAATTTGTGCCCCATTGAATCCTGCATATAAGACACTCAAGGAGAGAGATTAATTTGGCTGGGAAAGGAAGGAAGGATTTCACCAAGTAACTTTAAATTATTGGGTTGCAATCAATCTGTATTTCAGCCCATCTCTGAATAAAACTCAGTTCACAAGAAACCAATCTAGTCTCTCTTGAATCGGCAATGTACTTTTTCAAGAACTTCTGATGCTTCAGTGCTTCACCTGATCACCTATAGGGGTCAAAAATATTTGTTTAACCTGATTCACAATAGTAATCTGGAGATAGAGGGGTGGGCATCGTTTTGGCTTCCTTTGAAGCATGAGAATTCAATGCTGTTAGAGATGGGATAGCGATTGAGTGGCCAGTGCAGTGATGTGTTATTGATGCTATATTTTAAAAATGTGGCAGGAGTGTTTTGCTTACATGCTGAAGCTCTGATTCCCAGATTTGGGGTCTGGAAGCAGCCATACCCCAGATAACATTGGCAGGCACTCTTGGTGGAAGAGATGAGCAAGGGAGTCGCTTTCTTCTTCAGCATGTGGCCTGGTTTGCTTGCTGGGATCATGTCAGCATATCTCTTTCAAGTATTCCCTCACCTAGCGGGGGCCTTAGGCATTGGTCGCCCTTTTTTGTCTCCTGTTTTCCATCTCTGGCACAAAGCAGTTTACTGTTCTGAGGTGTAATATGCTTTAGTTTACTTGAAGTCATCAGGCACAATGTAGGGGAATTTGGGAGAAATGTATGGCCTGTGATGTGCGGTGGTCAGACTTCATTGGGCAGTTGTCCCTGCTGTCCTTGCACCCTGCAAATATGAGCAGGTGCCCTCTTCTCAGTTTTTTATGGTGCCTAAGGAATGCCAGGAAGCTGTTTACCTCCCTGACTGATTCCAACTTATAACTCTTAGGACTCTCAGTTCTGGTATTTCCTGGAATTACTGCAGGAGATGTTGGCAGTTTTGGAGACTCTGCATTCATGTGCCTCACTCCTTTCCACAGTTGAAATCTTTTGTATTACTGCAGCTAGTACAGTCTAGTGTTTCCTTCCTGGGCATCACACACACACACACACACACACACACACACACACACACACACAGAGTGTTTATACTGCAGCACTGATCCTGTATGCACAGGGGAATGTCCCAGGAAAAACTCACATGAATATAAGAAATGCTCTTATATCTAGCCCCACAAATAAATAAATATATCCTAGTCCTAGAACTGGAAGGGACCTTAAAAGGTCATTGAGTCCACTCCCTGGGCTTCACAAGCAGGACCAAGTACTGATTGTGTCCCAGATCCCTAAGTTGCCCGCTCAAGGATTGAACTTAAAGCCCTCAGTTTAGCAGGTCAATGCTCAAACCACGGAGCTATCCCTCCCCCAATATACCACTCTGCTACCCTATAGTGATGAGGTAATGTCTGAGCACTGATAAGTAGGGATGGCAGAAATGTACCAAATCAGAAAAAAAACTCAATGCTGAATGATGAGGATGGGGAAAGATAGCACAGTGCTGAACCAGGGTTATTGAATTGTAGAAAGACAAAGTGCTGGCCCACAGGGGAGGAGATGGCTATGTCTGAGCACAGTGTTATGGGGATGGAGAGAAAAAAATACTCTAATTCTTTGCCATGAGGTTGGAGGGGAGCTTTCCTGTAGATGACTAGTTGGAAGCAGGTAGAGAAGTCCCAGCAGTGATGTGTAGGAAATGGAGGAGATACATCACACTGACCCATAAACAAAAAGTGTGGAGACATGCTCTGGTTTTGGGCAGTGGAGACAGTTTAGGGGGCATGACCCCACAATGCCTTTCCCACTCATGTTAAGTGTCACCATTCTTCTGCAGACCGCAGTTGGGTCCTTCCCTCTCAGTGTCTCGTGAATAATCCCCAGCACTTCCAAGGTCAGAGAGAAGCTCCATGTCACTCTCCAGACTTTGATTGGTTACTGCATATTACACAAATGTGAGAAATATTCAGTGAGTACAACTACCCTGGTTCTATGCACAAATGAGGATCTCCCGTTGGCCAAGGAAATTATGGTAGCACATGACTCTGACAATCCCTTTTGTTGGTTATTAGAGGAATGCAAACCAGCAGAGAACTGAGCCACTTTAGCAGTCCATCCCCTAATATTTTAATAATTTAAAGTTTCAGAAGCTAAACAGAAATATGAAAAAATCACAGATTAAGTGAGTTCAATATAGTCATTATATGAAAAACATAGTATATTTAATTTAGTTATTCATTAACAATTTAGTCATATCTGTCCTATGCAAGACAGACTATTGAAACATAAATATTGTTGAATTATTGACTGTGAAAATTGTTGTATTTTGAGACAGAAGTAGTCAAAGGCTGTGAGACATGGTAGGTTGATGTGACACGGTGTACCAGGCCTCACAGTCCTACCACACCCTGGCTCATAAAGGAGCAGTAAAGTTGGATCCTCCAACCTAGAAAGGCTGCAGGGAAGCAGCCAATCAGATTACAGCAAGCTCATTTAAAAGGAGCCATGAGCAGGTCATGGTTGGAACCAGAAAGGTAAAGAAGGACTAAAAAGCTGTGAAAATCCACAGGTAAAGAGATTGGGGAGAGACCCTGCTCAAGCAGGGACAGGTCTGAGAAGCTCTCCAAAGCATAGAGGCCTGGAAGAGAAAACCTTGACCAAAAGGGGACAGATACTGTTACAAGCTTTCCTGGCTGAGAGGCCTGAGAGAAGACCCTGCAAAACCAGGACAGAGACTGAGAAACTCTCCATGTAAGGAGACCTGGGAGAGGCCCTGCTCAAACAGAGAACCCAAGAAGGTTGTGGAACAGATTGCAAAGGAGCCCAGGAAATGTTTGTAGGGTCCTCAGTTTGAGACCTGGAGTAATGGGCAGGCCAGTATCCCCCCAATGCCACTAGGGAAGTGGCCTACGTCCCAACAAGGGGATAAGACTCAGTATTAAAAGCCCAAGAAAAGAGGTGGGAATTAAAACAGGCCCAAAGTTGGGGCTGAAGACCCCGGAGAGGGCCAACCAGTTGTTGGACTGTGATACTCTGGAAGGGGCTCCTTCAACTGCCTCTAGACTATATGTGACTTAGCCAGTGGGCTGAGTCACTGAAGATCCACCTAGCGAGGGCAAGAGCCAACAGGGGGCACCAGCAGCATGGAAAAAGGAATGAGTGCAGGCCCACAGCTAGATGATAGGAAGCTCCCAAGAGAAGCGAGTGCACTCTGTCACAGTTGGTAGACAGATTCACAGATTCAAAGGGAAGGCTAAACGACAGCCAAACACTAACTCAGACACAACATCCCCTTCTTCATGGTAGGTTTTACAGATAACAAGAGATACAAATGGCTGAAAGCAATACAGAATACTCAGTCAGAAATACATTCCCTCATCCTGCCAGCTGGGAGGGGAGAGGACCTTCCTTATTATTATGGTGAGCATCTCCCAGGTCTTTCCCTGACCCCAAATCTCCTACTAGGAAGTGTGGGTTATCGCTATTTCTAGGAAATCCCATTTCCATCATGCAGCCACTTGACATCTGTCATTTGCAACCTGAACTCAGTCTTCTCAGTCTTAAAGGGCTGGGCCTTGGAATATGGTGCACGGACATGAACATACACTCCACAATCAGTTCAAGCTTAGAGACAATTTGTTAAAATTAGAAGCAAGGCATAATTTTGATTGCTTGCCATTGATGACAAATTTGTTCTGATTTTTGGAAATCTACAAAAAATACTCTCAAAGTTTTAAACCTTCACACAAGATTTCATATCAGTTTGTTAAAGTGGTGAGTTTTGGGGACTGGGGTTGAATTCAGGTTTATAATGGTGTGTGAATGCAAACTCCACTCTGGAGCCAAAACCAGCACATCCTAAATAAAAAAACCCTAATGCTCTCCCTTGGCCAAGAGGGAAAAACTGAATCCAACCCACATTCCTTGAATCAGCCACAAACCACCCAGATCCCCAGCACTTACCAGGACTCCCAGACATCTGTTCATGTTCTTGTGGTATTAGCTGGCTTTTTCCATCTTTCAGATTTGTATGAATAGAAAAGGACTCCAATTAGGAAACACCAAAATTATAGATTCAAAGTGCTAAACTATAAGCCATTTCATTTATCCAGTCTGACCTCCTGCAAACAGAGGCCACTGACTGATCCCTGCATCAGTTCTATAACAATTGTCTCCATCTCTCCTGGCTCTTCCCCCAATGCTAATCCAGTGTCATAATGTAATTGATCCATGTATGAAGTGGAGTGGCCTCCCTCCGATCTGGAGGGTGAGGGACCACCACTCTCCCCCAGTGGGCAGAGCCAAATTCGCCTCACCCCGGCACTGTAAATCCCAGGGTGGGACAGGAAATATCAAAGGAGAGCTCTGGAGCTCAGTTGGGGCTGGACCACTGGAGGGAGCAGACATCTCTTCCAGGGAGTGAAGATCTTTGCAGGATCCCGGACTAGCCCTCGAGTGGAGCCATACTCTGCAGTCAGAGGAGGAGGAGGAGTATCCTGAGGACACAGATGAGCTTTGGACTACGGAGCCCTACACCCAAACTGTGGTAGGATATAGCCCAGGGGAACCAGACTTTAGTCCAGTTCTGTTTCCAGAAAATGAATCAGAGTGATTCCAGATCACCCCTGCTGACCCAGTGGCAGACACATCTGCCACTGTTAGGGCCCTGGGCTATTACCTGGTGGCATAGGGTGGGCCTCGCTCCCCCTACCCTCCCACCCTGCCATTGACTCCACCCACTGTGGAGCTATAGACTGTTTGTGCTCTGCTTTGCCCCGAGGGCCAGAGCTCCCCTATAGATGTTAATTACTGTTTGCCCCAGTCAGTAGGCTGTGCACTAAACATTGTTTGTGGCTCTGCCCTACCCCAAAGGCCTGAGCTCCCCTATAGACAATTAATTACTGTTTGACACAGCCAGGTGGCTATGGACTAAAGACTGTTCATGCTTCTGCCCTGCCAAGAGAGCCAGAGCTCCCTTAGACTGCTATTTACTCTCTGCCCCCAGCCAGAATGCTCTGGGCTAAAGACTGTTTGTGGCTCTGCCTCACCCAGAGGGCCAGAGATCCTCTCTGCCTTCCCCCACTCTATTTTTTGTTGTTTGCCCCAGCCAGGCAGCTGTCAGCTAAAGATCGTGGCACAACCCCACCCACATAGACTGATACTTGCTGTCTACCTGTAGTGCGAAGGAGTGGCTTCCATCGCCACTTGAAAGTGAGGGACCCCATTACTGCATGTGGGAGTTGGGGGAGTGCCACAGCCAAATTGAGAGGTGATATAGCAGAAGGATTGGTGGTGACTCTTGAGGAGATGAAGAGACACCCTACACTGACTGATATGGTTTGAAGAGACAAACAACCCAGATACCTCAACAGGGAGAGAAAGGAGGAAACCCCAATCTCACACCTACTAAGAGGGGAGAGTGAAATGCCCCAGCAGATAGGGGTGGTGAGTTGTATGGGCCCATGGTGCTTGGGCTCCAGAAAATAAAGGGTGGGGTGCCTGGTTCGACCATCTGGAAATCTTGAAAAGATTTTTGGGAAACTGGCAGTTTACTACATCACTGCCACCATTTGGAATTGCAAACTGTGACTCAGTGGTGCATACATTTTACCTGCTTTAACCTCTCAATAACTCTCATTTCCTTTTCTTAGCTAATAAACCTTTAGTTAGTTCAATTTACAGTTGGCTCACAGCATTGTCTTTGGTTTAAGATCAGGAGAACCAATTGATCTGGGGTAAGTGACTGGAGAAAATGAAATGGCCCAGCAGAGGCCTGCACGTACAGAAAGGGATATGACCAAGGGAAGGTAATGCTGAGGTTGGAGTCACCCTATTACTGAGCTGTAGGGATTGAGGAAGTGGATACCTCTGCATCCACCATGAAGGGCACACAGAGAGATGTATGCTAGTTGAATAGTTGAGGTGGCGGGAAGAAGCTCCAGTGCTTTCCTATGGGGTGAAACAGAAGCTGCACGCTGACCCGTGGAAGAAGAGTAGTGGGGATTTCAACTCTAACACTGAACCCATCGGACAGACTTCTGGGAAATAGCCCAGTGCCCCCCTTCCAACTCATTTGGGTCCATCACCTCCAGTCTCCCAGTATCTGCTCTCCCCTGTTCATCCTGTTCATCTGCCCCTTCTCAGTCACTTGGGGGACGCTTTCTTCTTTTGCCCACTATGCACTAAGTTTCCTCCTCCTTAAATGGGTCACTCCTCTCCCTGTTCCCATATGTCCCTTCCCTCCTAATGCCTTGTGGAAGATTGCTGCCACTTACCAGGGCTTTTCCTCTCTCCTGATGCTGGGAAATCTGTTTTAAAGGTTACAGTGGTAAAAAAAATGTACAAAGAATAATACTAAAACAGCACTGTGGCAGGAACCATCAATAGTGGACTACAAAGGTAACAAACGAGGTACTCCAAATGGGAGGTCAAAATGCCCCATCTCTCTCCCATGAGGAAACACCACAGGACTGCCTCATATAAAAAAGGAATTGGAAGGGAAATTGAACAGATTATAGTACTATGTTCCAGTGTACTTACTCTTGCTCTCCCAAAATTTCTTCAGTTCTTCGAATAACCAGGCCTGCTCATCTGCATCTAGTAATTTTTTTCACAAAAAAAGAAAAGGATCGGTTTCCTCCATTTCTATTTTATTTCTTGGTATGGATTACTGATCTGAAAACAATAGTGGCCTGATTTACAGACTTTCTTATTTGATGTAGTTTCCATTGAAATCAATTGAAGCAGCAGCTTCTCACTATGTTTAGCGTAGGACATAAGATGCTAAATTTCAGAATATTGTTGTGCTTGAAAATATGTCACCTGCACGCAAACTACAGAAATCTGAGAAATAATTCTCTGCCCATGGGAAAACATTGTCATTTGAAATATGTCTTAGTAGTATGACTATGACTCTTTAATTTACCCCTAATAAAAGTTAATTGGTCCCTGATTTCAATGGCAGTAGGCCTGGAATCATTAATAAACATTATGAAATGCTACTATTGTTTTCAGAGGATGGGAGAATGACCTATGGCTTCACAGAGATTCCCACAAATCACCTCACAGCATGCTGTCTCTCCTATCTTCCCTGTGGTGGATAAGAAGGTATTCTGTAAGGTCAGTGTTGAATGGCCTAATGAAAAATGGCCTCCTTTTTCCATCAAGACATAATGTCTCCAGAATCAGAGGGGTAGCCGTGTTAGTCTGAATCTGTAAAAAGCAACAGAGGGTCCTGTGGCACCTTTGAGACTAACAGAAGTATTGGGAGCATAAGCTTTCGTGGGTAAGAACCTCACTTCTTCAGATGCAAGTAATGGAGATCTCCATTACTTGCATCTGAAGAAGTGAGGTTCTTACCCAGGAAAGCTTATGCTCCCAATACTTCTGTTAGTCTCAAAGGTGCCACAGGACCCTCTGTTGCTTTTTAATGTCTCCAGAGCAGTTATATCCAGTCCAGCCCTATATCTCCAGAGAGGGATGCTCCCCAACACTTACCAGAGCTCTGAGACATTTCTTGTCTCTCTTCTGATTTTCCTGGATCACTTCCTATTTTTCTATCTGTAAGAAAACAAGAAGGCCTTGGGTTAGCTCCAGTTTAGTTTATTATAAAATTGGCTCCCAGAATTGTCTTTGGTTTAAGATCAAGAGAACCAAGTGATGTGGGGTAAGTGATTGGTCTCTTGGGACTGAGAGCTACCTGATGAGGTGTGATTTTTGCTTTGAGTCACCTTTTATCACAAAGTCCAGCTTGTCTGGGTGGCAAGGTAGACTGGAAAATCTATGGGGACTGTCTGTGACTCCATGGTAAGACTGGTATAGTCATCCAACAGTTAACATTTGTCACTTTCTTGGACAAATATAACCATAGAACACACAACCAGGTTAGGGTGTCTGCCCTGTTTTCTGTCAGTCTTCCTTGAGGTAGGCACTCAGAGCTGTGAGCCACTCCAGACAGCGTAACAGACTGAAGAAGCCACTGCCCAGCCCTGTGGGGTGGGAGAAATGTTTCTGCTGAAACTTGGGAGAAAAAAGAGGAGAGATGGTGTAGTGATGACTAATGGGCAAATAAGTATGGGGAGGACTCAGCGCTACCCTTCCAACATACCTTAAATGGGTCACTCCTATCCCTGCTCCCATATGTCCCTTCCCTTCTAACACCTTGTGGAAGATTGCTGCCACTTACCAGGGCTTTACCTCTCTCCTGATGCTGGGAAATCTTTTTTAAAGGTTACAATTTTTAAAAAAAAATATACAAGTATAATATTAACACAGCACTGGGGTAGGAACCGTCAATAGTGGACTACAAAGGTAACAAACGAGGTACTCCAAATGGGAGGTCAAAATGCCCCATCTCTCTCCCATGAGGAAACACCACAGGACTGCCTCATATAAAAAAGGAATTGGAAGGGAAATTTAACAGATTATAGTACTATGTTCCAGTGTGCTTACTCTTGCTCTCCCAAAATTTCTTCAGTTCTTCGAATAACCATGCCTGCTCATCTGCATCTAGTAATTTTTTTCACAAAAAAGGAAAAGGATCGGTTTCCTCCATTTCTATTTTATTTCTTGGTATGGATTACTGATCTAAAAACAATAGTGGCCTGATTTACAGACTTTCTTATTTGATGTAGTTTCCATTGAAATCAATTGAAGCAGCAGCTTCTCACTATGTTTAGCGTCAGGACATAAGATGCTAAATTTCAGAATATTGCTGTGCTTGAAAATATGTCACCTGCACGCAAACTACAGAAATCTGAGAAATAATTCTCTGCCCATGGGAAAACATTGTCATTTGAAATATGTCTTAGTAGTATGACTATGACTCTTTAATTTACCCCTAATAAAAGTTAATTGGTCCCTGATTTCAATGGCAGTAGGCCTGGAATCATTAATAAACATTATGAAATGCTACTATTGTTTTCAGAGGATGGGAGAATGACCTATGGCTTCACAGAGATTCCCACAAATCACCTCACAGCATGCTGTCTCTCCTATCTTCCCTGTGGTGGATAAGAAGGTATTCTGTAAGGTCAGTGTTGAATGGCCTAATGAAAAATGGCCTCCTTTTTCCATCAAGACATAATGTCTCCAGAATCAGAGGGGTAGCCGTGTTAGTCTGAATCTGTAAAAAGCAACAGAGGGTCCTGTGGCACCTTTGAGACTAACAGAAGTATTGGGAGCATAAGCTTTCGTGGGTAAGAACCTCACTTCTTCAGATGCAAGTAATGGAGATCTCCATTAGCATCTTATGTCCTGACTGGTATAGTCATCCAACAGTTAACATTTGTCACTTTCTTGGACAAATATAACCATAGAACACACAACCAGGTTAGGGTGTCTGCCCTGTTTTCTGTCAGTCTTCCTTGAGGTAGGCACTCAGAACTGTGAGCCACTCCAGACAGCGTAACAGACTGAAGAAGCCACTGCCCAGCCCTGTGGGGTGGGAGAAATGTTTCTGCTGAAACTTGGGAGAAAAGGGAGGAGAGATGGTGTAGTGATGACTAATGGGCAAATAAGTATGGGGAGGACTCAGCGTTACCCTTCCAACTTACCTTAAATGGGTCACTCCTATCCCTGCTCCCATATGTCCCTTCCCTCCTAACACCTTGTGGAAGATTGCTGCCACTTACCAGGGCTTTACCTCTCTCCTGATGCTGGGAAATCTTTTTTAAAGGTTACAATTTTTTTTAAAAAATATACAAGTATAATATTAACACAGCACTGGGGTAGGAACCGTCAATAGTGGACTACAAAGGTAACAAACGAGGTACTCCAAATGTGAGGTCAAAATGCCCCATCTCTCTCCCATGAGGAAACACCACAGGACTGCCTCATATAAAAAAAGGAATTGGAAGGGAAATTGAACAGATTATAGTACTATGTTCCAGTGTACTTACTCTTGCTCTCCCAAAATTTCTTCAGTTCTTCGAATAACCATGCCTGCTCATCTGCACCTAGTAATTTTTTTCACAAAAAAGGAAAAGGATCGGTTTCCTCCATTTCTATTTTATTTCTTGGTATGGATTACTGATCTGAAAACAATAGTGGCCTGATTTACAGACTTTCTTATTTGATGTAGTTTCCATTGAAATCAATTGAAGCAGCAGCTTCTCACTATGTTTAGCGTCAGGACATAAGATGCTAAATTTCAGAATATTGCTGTGCTTGAAAATATGTCACCTGCACGCAAACTACAGAAATCTGAGAAATAATTCTCTGCCCATGGGAAAACATTGTCATTTGAAATATGTCTTAGTAGTATGACTATGACTCTTTAATTTACCCCTAATAAAAGTTAATTGGTCCCTGATTTCAATGGCAGTAGGCCTGGAATCATTAATAAACATTATGAAATGCTACTATTGTTTTCAGAGGATGGGAGAATGACCTATGGCTTCACAGAGATTCCCACAAATCACCTCACAGCATGCTGTCTCTCCTATCTTCCCTGTGGTGGATAAGAAGGTATTCTGTAAGGTCAGTGTTGAATGGCCTAATGAAAAATGGCCTCCTTTTTCCATCAAGACATAATGTCTCCAGAATCAGAGGGGTAGCCGTGTTAGTCTGAATCTGTAAAAAGCAACAGAGGGTCCTGTGGCACCTTTGAGACTAACAGAAGTATTGGGAGCATAAGCTTTCGTGGGTAAGAACCTCACTTCTTCAGATGCAAGTAATGGAGATCTCCATTACTTGCATCTGAAGAAGTAAGGTTCTTACCCAGGAAAGCTTATGCTCCCAATACTTCCGTTAGTCTCAAAGGTGCCACAGGACCCTCTGTTGCTTTTTAATGTCTCCAGAGCGGTTATATCCAGTCCAGCCCTATATCTCCAGAGAGGGATGCTCCCCAACACTTACCAGAGCTCTGAGACATTTCTTGTCTCTCTTCTGATTTTCCTGGATCACTTCCTATTTTTCTATCTGTAAGAAAACAAGAAGGCCTTGGGTTAGCTCCAGTTTAGTTTATTATAAAATTGGCTCCCAGAATTGTCTTTGGTTTAAGATCAAGAGAACCAAGTGATGTGGGGTAAGTGATTGGTCTCTTGCGACTGAGAGCTACCTGATGAGGTGTGATTTTTGGTTTGAGTCACCTTTTATCACAAAGTCCAGCTTGTCTGGGTGGCAAGGTAGACTGGAAAATCTATGGGGACTGTCTGTGACTCCATGGTAAGACTGGTATAGTCATCCAACAGTTAACATTTGTCACTTTCTTGGACAAATATAACCATAGAACACACAACCAGGTTAGGGTGTCTGCCCTGTTTTCTGTCAGTCTTCCTTGAGGTAGGCACTCAGAGCTGTGAGCCACTCCAGACAGCGTAACAGACTGAAGAAGCCACTGCCCAGCCCTGTGGGGTGGGAGAAATGTTTCTGCTGAAACTTGGGAGAAAAAAGAGGAGAGATGGTGTAGTGATGACTAATGGGCAAATAAGTATGGGGAGGACTCAGCGCTACCCTTCCAACTTACCTTAAATGGGTCACTCCTATCCCTGCTCCCATATGTCCCTTCCCTCCTAACGCCTTGTGGAAGATTGCTGCCACTTACCAGGGCTTTACCTCTCTCCTGATGCTGGGAAATCTTTTTTAAAGGTTACAATTTTTTTAAAAAAATATACAAGTATAATATTAACACAGCACTGGGGTAGGAACCGTCAATAGTGGACTACAAAGGTAACAAACGAGGTACTCCAAATGGGAGGTCAAAATGCCCCATCTCTCTCCCATGAGGAAACACCACAGGACTGCCTCATATAAAAAAGGAATTGGAAGGGAAATTGAACGGATTATAGTACTATGTTCCAGTGTACTTACTCTTGCTCTCCCAAAATTTCTTCAGTTCTTCGAATAACCATGCCTGCTCATCTGCACCTAGTAATTTTTTTCACAAAAAAGGAAAAGGATCGGTTTCCTCCATTTCTATTTTATTTCTTGGTATGGATTACTGATCTGAAAACAATAGTGGCCTGATTTACAGACTTTCTTATTTGATGTAGTTTCCATTGAAATCAATTGAAGCAGCAGCTTCTCACTATTTTTAATGTCAGGACATAAGATGCTAAATTTCAGAATATTGCTGTGCTTGAAAATATGTCACCTGCACGCAAACTACAGGAATCTGAGAAATAATTCTCTGCCCATGGGAGATAACTGTCATTTGAAATATGTCTCAGTAGTGTGACTATGACTCTCTAATGTACCCCTAATGAAAGTGAATTGGTCCCTATTTTCAATGGCAGTAGGCCTGGGATCATTAATAAACATTATGAAATGACACTATGTTTTCAGAGGATGGCAGAATGACCTATGGCTTCACAGAGATTCCCACAAATCACCTCACAGCATGGTGTCTCTCCTATCTTCTCTGTGGTAGATGAGAAGGGATTCTGTTAGGTCAGTGTCGAATGTCCTAATGACCCAATGTCTCCAGAGCGGTTATACCCAGCCCGGCCCTATATCTCCAGAGTGGGATGCTCCCCAAAACTTACCGGAGCTCTGAGACATTTCTTGTCTCTCTTCTGATTTTCCTGGATCACTTCCTATTTTTCTATCTGTAAGAAAACAAGAAGTCCTTGGGTTAGCTCCAGTTTGGCTGACACACGTTACCCTGTAAGAAAAATACACACCAGTACTATCACACCAGCACAGCACTGTGCCATGGGATTGCAGGGAACACTTTAGGCTTCAATCATGAGATCAAGGAAATACCAAAGCACTGTCCCAAGCTATTTGGAAAAACAATGAACTAGGCTCCTATGTGAAGAAAGAAAGAAAGAAAGAAAGAAAGAAAGAAAGAAAGAAAGAAATGCTAAATTCTAGCAAGGGACATGTCCTAGTTCTAACCCTAGTTCACTGGAGAAATACCCCAGAACTGAATGACATGAAGATAGGAAACATCTTAGCATGGATCCTGTGTATATAGGGGAAACACTGCAGCAGTGATCCTGGGTGCACAGGGGAATGGCTGAGCAATAACTCACATGAATATAAGAAATACCCTTATGCCTAGCCCCACAAATAACATATGCCATTCTGTTTCCCTATAGAGATAAGGAAATGACTAAGCTTTGATCTGTAGGGATGGCAGAAATGTACTTATATAGACAAAAAAAAAATAGAAAAATACCTCTGGGCTGAATGATGAGTCTGGGGAGAGATAGCACAGTGCTGACTCTGGCTTTATGTAATTGTAGAGAGCCAACTGCTGGTGCATGGGGGAGGAGAAGGAAATGCCTGATCACAGCCTTATGTGAATACATAGAAATAAATTTACTCTAGTTCCTTGACATGAGGCTAGCAGGGAGCTTCCCTGTAGATGACTAGTTGGAACCAGCTAGAGAAGCCCCAGCATTGAGGTTTCAGAAATTTATAAGATACATCCAATTGACTCAAACACAAAGTGGAGAGACATGCTCTGGCATTGGGCAGCGTCGACAGAGTAGGGGGCATAACCCCATGCTGCCTTTCCAACTTAGGTTAAGTACCACCATTCTTTTGCAGACCCCTGTTGGTTGTTTTCCTCTCAATGTCTTATGAATAATCCCCAGCACTTACCAAATCAGAGAGAAGTTCTGTGTCTCTCTCCTGACTTTGGTTTGTCACTGCCTATTTCATAGTTGTGAGAAAAATACAAAGAGTACCATTACTCTGGTACTGTGCAGAAATTAGGATTTCCCATTGGCCCTGGAAGCTAGAATAGCACAAGACTCTGATGACCCTTTTGATGGTTATTAGAGGGAGATGCAAACCAGCAGAGAATTGAGCCAATTTAGCATTTCATCCCCTAACATTTTATGAATTTAATGATTCAGAAGCTAAACAGAGATGTAAAAATCACAGATTAAGTTAGTGCAATCCAGCCATTACATGAAAAACATAGTTAATTTAATTTTATTTCAGAAAAAATTTAGTCATATGTCCTATGCAAGACAGACTATGGACATATAAATATTGGTGAATTATCAAATGTGAAAATTTTATTTTGAGGTAGATATGGTCAAAAAGATGTGAAATATGGTAGGTTGGTGTGACAGGGTGTACCAGGCCCTTTGAGTCCCCCTGTTGTAGTCCTACCACACCCTGGCCTTGCAGTCCTACCACACCCTGGCCCATAAAAGGAACAACAAAGGTGGGTTCTCCAGGTCTGCCTTGAAAGGCTGCAGGGAAGCAGCCAATCAGAGCACAAATGGGACCATAAGTGTGAAGAAGGATTAGAAGGCTTGGAAGCTCCACAGGTAAAGAGATTGGGGAGAAACCCTGCTTAAGGGACAGATCTGTGAAAATCTCCAAGGCACAGAGTCCTGGGAGAGGGAACCTTGACCAAAAGCGGGCAGAGACTGCTACAAACTGTCCAGGTAAAGAGGCCTGAGAAGACCCTGCGAAATCTGGACAGAGACTGAGAAACTCTCCATGCAAGAACACCTGGGAGAGACCCTGGTTAAATAGAGAACAGACAGAGAACCCAAGAAGGTTGTGGCTGCTATTTGTAGGGTCCCTTCATTTTGACCCGGAGTAGTGGGTGGGTCAAAGAGTGATTGTCCCATGACTACATGTGGGAGTCGGGGGCATGCCACAGCACAAATTGAGAGGGAATAAAGTATAAGGACTGGTGCCGACTGTTGAGGAGGTGCAGAGACAACCTATACCTACTGATATGGTTTGAAGACAAACAACTCAGACATCACAACAGGAAAAAAAAATAACCCATGTGCCTAATAGGGATATATCTCTTTAAGAGACCTATTGGTGGATGGGTAGGGGTGAGTTGTGTCTGGGTCACTGTTGCTAGCTAGGCAGATGCACAATCAGCACTCAAGAAATATAAGTCAATTTCAGAGAATTCTTTGCATCGGTCTTCACTGCAGAAGATGTGAAGGAGATACCTAAAAAGAATGGCTCAGGTGTGGGTAAGAAATCCGAGGAAATGTCCCAGATTAAGGTGACAGTAGAGGAGGTCTTGGAACAAACTGAAAGATTAGATAGTAATAACTCAGGACCAGTCAGTATTTACCCAAGAGTTCTGAAGGAACTCAAAGATGAAATTACAGAACTACTAACTGTGTTAGGTAACCTATGATTTAAATTATATTCTGTACCAGAAGACTGGAGGGTAGATTATTAAAAAAAAGAATCCAGAAGCAATCCTGGCAATTACAGGCAGGTAACACTAACTTCAGTACCAGGCAAATTGGTTGACACTATAGTAAAGAACAGAATTATCAGACACAGAGATGAAATTGACTTGTTGAGGAGGAGTCAACATGGCTTTTGGAAAGGGACATCATGCCTCATTAGTCTATTAGAATTGTTTGAGGGAGTCAACAAATATGCACAAGGATGATCCAGTGGATGTAGTGCAGTTGGACTTTCAGAAAGCCTTTGACAAGGTCCCTCCCCAAAGCCTTGTAAGCAAAGTAAGCAGGCCCCCTCATGGATCAGTAACTGGTAAAAAGACAGGAAACAAGGAGAAGTAATAAATGGTCAGTTTTCAGCATGGAGAGAAGGAAATAATGGGGTCCCCCAGGCCTCTGTACTGGGCCAGTGCTGTTCAACATATTCTTAAATGGTCTGGAAAAGGATAAACAGTGAGGTGACAAAATTCACAGATGATACAAAATTTCAAGATAATTAAGTCCAAAGCAGACTGTGAAGAGTTACAAAGAGATCTCACAAAGTTGGGTGACTCAGAAACTAAATGACAGATGAAATGCAATGTTGATAAATGCAAAGTAATCCATATTGGAAAACATAATTCCAACTATACATACAGGAGGACCAGCAAGCAGTGGTAGAGTGCTAAAGGGGAACTATATAAGCCCAAGGCTAATTAAGGCGTGGTTCCCTGTAGACTAGGGAGGATGGCTACAGGTTAATTGGAGCACCTGCAGTCAATTAAGGCCCTGTCAGGAACCTAATAAAACCCCCTGCTTCAGGCAGTCAGGGAGAAGTAGGAAGAAGAGAGGACTGGAGCTTGGAGAGGTGCTATGAGACTTCAAAGATCAGAGAACTGAAGTAAGGGAGACCCTGCCCCAGTGTCTAAGGACTGAAGGTACCCCACCCAAGGGGAAAGAGGGTAAGAACCTGCAGGGGTTGAGAGGGGCTGGGGCTCAGACTGAGGAACAAACCTGGACCCCTCCCCCGCTTCCCTCCTCTACCACCTTTCTGGGTCACTAGCAGGGACCTCGGTGGCCCAGGGGTAAGGGGTGGTATCTTTGCCCCCCTGCCAAGAAAAGTGCAGGACCCACCATACTAACATTGGCCATCTTGTCACAAAACAAAATGATTTCTAGATTAGTTGTTACCACTCAAGAACAAGATCTTGAAGTTATTGTGGATAGTTTTCTGAAAACATCCACTTAATGTACAGTGGCAGTCAAAAAAGCTCACATAATGTTAGGAACCATTAGTAAAGGGATAGATTAAAAGAAAGAAAATATCATAAATGCCACTATTTAAAATCCATGGTATGCCCACAACTTCAGAACCTCATACCCCCAATACTCCAAAGTTCTCATCACCCCATCTTTAAAAGATATATTAGAATGGGAAAAAGTACAGAGAAGGGCAACAAAAATGATTAAGGTTATGGCACAGCTTCCATTTGAGGAGAGATTAAAAAGACTGGGACTTTTCAGTTTGGAAAAGAGATGACTAAAGGGGGATATTATAGAGGTCTATAAAATCATGAACTGGAAGGAGAAAGTGAATAAGGAAGTGCAATTTACTGCTTCATATAACAAAAAAGGGGTCACTCCATGAAATTAATAGGCAGCAGGTTTAAAACGAACACAATGAAATAATTCTTCACACAATGCACAGTGAACCTGCAGAACTCATTGCCAGGGGATGTAGTTTACATGTGTTTGTTGTTACCAAGTGATCTAGATTGCCCAGTCAGTGACCTGTCCTCTTCATTATTTACCACTCCTCCAATTTTTGTTTCTTTTGCGAATCTTATCAGTGATTATTTTATTTTTAGCAAAGCCACATGGGGATTGAGGTCATTGAAATATCCCAGTGCTGAGCCATGAGGATGCAGGAAGGATACATAGGATACTGTATAGAAAACCCATGGGAATGGAGTCAAGAAGCCACAGCTCTACTCAGTGGAGCTGGGGGAGACATTCATACTGAAAACTAGGAAAGAGAGACTAGATGCTCTCGTCTGGGCAACAGGGATGGAATAACGAGGAAGGCCCACCACTGAACTTCTAACTTATCTTAAATGGGTCCCTCCTATCCCATCTCCCATGTCCTTTTCCTTCCAGCATCCCATGGAACACTGCCATTGCTTACCAAGGTCTTTTCTATGTCCTGCTGCTGGGTTATCTTTTGCTAACCTCACAGCTGTAAGAAAACCACAAAGGATACTATTGACTCAACATTGGGGCAGGAACCCTCAATTAGGGTCCAGACAGCTAGTATCCCAAATGGGTAGGGAAAATGCCTCCACCGCTTTCCTATGGGGAAACCACTTGAGCACTGATCCATATGAACAAGGAATTGAAATGGGAAATATAACATATGGTGATATGGTCCCGGATAATTTCCTTTGCTCTCTCAAAATTCCAGCCATTTTTGGACGGCCACTGACTCCTCATTTGCATCTAGTAATTTGTTTCACATAAAATGAAAAAAAAAATCTCTTTACTCCCTTTTTATATTGATTCTCTGTATTAACTACTGGTCTTACAACAGTGGCCTGGTGCTCAGGATGGTTTATTTTCCACTGAATTTTATAGAAGCTGCAGGTTCCTAGCACTCAGCAATTTTTTAATCAAAATTGGATATTTTCTAAAATATTTGCTTTAGTTCAAACAGAAATTAATTCAGGGAAGTTCTCTGGCCAATGTTACACTGGAGATCAGATTAGATGTTCTCAATGGTCCCTTGTAGCTTTAGAATCTCTGAATCTATTATTTTTTGTAAGAGGGCACATCCTTACTCCTGTCTTCTTCTTCCCCAGGGACTGTGCAGGGTCTGAAGGCTCTTCTAGACACACTTTCAGCTATTGGACACCACATCTGGTACCAGACACAGTAGCTGGCTCAACCCAGTGAGACAATTCACCTTGTCTGGATGAGGACACCAAGAAGAAGGAGAGGGGTAACCTAGAAGCTGGGAAATAGAATTTAGTTCGGGAATGTGAGTCTTGCTCTGAGGCTGGGAGATATATGATCCCACTTCACATATGAATATGACAATTTTTCCGCTGACCCTGGAGGGACCAGTCTGTTGGAATTGGGGACTGGTGCCAGGATCTGAGAAACTGCTGAAGCGATGCCATCATAGCAGGCTTCGCCTTGCTAGTACTGATGGGTAGACAGACCTCGAAGTTGAAGAGCAGTGTGGTACCAAACACTACACTGCAGGAGATGATGCTGGGTGGTCTGATGACACCAGAAGAGCTGTTCTCTGTACTGTTGGAGACACCAAAACCAACTGGCTTAGAAGGCTTCTTGCTGGTGTAGTTGGCACTGAATTCATCTCTGATGGTTGTGGTGCTGCTGAAGTTGTGTGCTGTTTCTGATGTTAGACTTGACGAGCCTGTACTGGCACCAGAGTCCATGCCACCATCATGGAGGAGGAGTGCATTGGACTGGTATGCACTCCACTCAACTCCTTTCCTCCATGCTTAGCTGGCTTGGAGGGTGGTAGTGATCTTTTATCTGAAGCCCTTTTTGAAGGCTTATGCCTGTTCTTAGGCATAGGAGAAGGAGACTGGTGCCAGGACCCAGACAGTCTTGGAAGCATGTTTCTGACTGAAGCTGCAGTATTTAGTACCGATTCAGATCGGGAAGGCTCCGAAGGTGTCTTAGACCAGACTCCATTAGCAGGAATGTCAACCTTGCTTTCCTGTCCTTATGAGTCCTAGGCTTAAAGTCCTGACAAATTTGGCAGCAGCTCTTTACATGAGTCTCGCCCAGGCACTTGAAAAATGAGTCATGTGGGTCGCTCATGAGCATAGGCTTCTTACAAGAAGTACAGGCCTTGAAACCCACTGACTGGGGCATAGCTTGGTACCAGGAACAGCACCCCCAAAGGGGAAAAAAGGGATTTTTTTTTACTAACAACTACTAAGAAACCCACTGAACTTCTAAACTAATTATTTAAAATTAATTACAGAACTATGAACACAAAGGCTGAGAGACGTTGCCAAAGCAATAGAAAGCCATTCCCATGACCATTACAGGAAGTAAGAATAAACTGAAGGGGTATGGGGATGACTTTGCCTTTATTCCTGCACACCACTGCGTGCAGCAAAAGGGGGCGCTCAAGCTGCCCAGATGGGTACCACTGAGGAAAAAAGTTTCCAGTATTGGGTGCATATACACCAAGATTAGAATGCACATGGACAAACACTCGAAGAAGTAGTCTTTTTTTTTTTTCCTTTGGATTTTCTTCTCATGGGACCTTACCTACCAGTTCTTTGAGTTTGTTAAAGTCTCCTTATTTGAAGTTGATTGTCCTTATTCTGCTACTGTCACTTCTTCTTTTCCTTAGAATCATGAAATTTCTCTTTTCATGATCACATTCACCCAAATTGTTTTTCATCTTGAGATTCACAGTTCTGTTGGTCAGAATAAAGTCTAACATGTCTGTTCCCCTGGTAACTTCCTCCATCTTTTGAATCAAAAACTTGTCCCCCATACATTCCAAAAACATACTGAAAATCTTGTATTTTGCTGTATTTTTTCCCCAACAGGTGTCAGGGTAGTTAAAGTCCTCCATTACTAACAGGAATTGTGTTTTGAATATTTCTGTTTGTTCTACAAATGCCTTATCCACCTCATCTGTTTTATATGCCTATAGTAGATGCCTACCATGACATTAACCCTATTTTTCCCCCTTTGACCTTTACCCACAAACTTTCAATTGGTCTGCTTTTCATCTCCTTTTGGACTTCAGAGAAAGTATATATATTGTGACAGACTCAGACCAGTGGAGTACAGGAGTCTGGTAGAGGGAAAATATACTGATAACCTGATGAGTAGTTTTCTGTTCCCTGAGTGACCAGAGCAGGGGCTGCACTAGAGTAATCAGGAACCTACTAGAACCAGTTAAGGCAGGCTAATTAGGACACCTGGAGCCAATTAAGAAGAAGCTGCTAGAATCAATTAAGGCAGGCTAATCAGGGCACCTGGGTTTTAAAAGGAGCTCACTTCAGTTTGTGGTGCGAGTGTGAGGAGCTGGAAGCAAGAGGCACAAGGAGCTGACAGGGGGAGGGGGAGAGGGAGAGTGTGTTGCTGGAGGACTGAGGAGCACAAGTGTTATCAGACACCAGGAGGAAGGTCCTGTGGTGAGAATAAGGAAGGTGTTTGGAGGAGGCCATGGGGAAGTAGCCCAGGGAGTTGTAGCTGTCATGCAGCTGTTACAGGAGGCACTATAGACAGCTGCAGTCCACAGGGCCCTGGGATGGATCCCGGAGTAGAGGGCGGGCCCGGGTTCCCCCCACACCTCCCAATTGACCTGGACTGTGGGTTCTTCCAGAGGGGAAGGTCTCTGGGTTGTTCCCCAACCCACATGGTGAATCTCTGAGGCAAGAAAATCCGCCAATAAGCGCAGGACCCACCAAGATAGAGGAGGAACTTTGTCACACTGGTGTCAGGTGTGGGATCTTGGGGTGCACAGCGTGGTGGAAGAAGGAGGGTGATTTAAAACAAACAAACAACAAAAGGGAGAGGGTTTATTTTTTTTTCACCACAATGGATGATGTAGTGCAGACACTGATACAAGCTACGGCGGTCCAGCAGGAGGCGACCCGTGTCCAGGCACCGCCCAACAGGAGGCAGTGCGGCTGCAGCAAGAGACTAATCGCCTGCTGATGGACCAGGCTGTTCAAGACCGAGCTATGTTGCAGGAACTGGTAAGCCAGGTAAAGTCCCTTACAGAGCTGAATCGTGGCCATGATGGGACGTGGCTCATATGGGCCAGCCATTGGCTGCAGAAAATGACATGGGAGGATGATGTAGAGGTATACCTTCTGGCCTTTGAGAGGACAGCCCTACGGGAGGCCTGGCCTCGAGATCAGTGGTCTGGCATCCTTGCCCCATTCCTGTGTGGGGAGGCCCAGAAGGCCTACCATGATCTGCCTGAAGAGGCTGCAGCAGACTACCCCCAGCTGAAAGCAGAGATCCTGGCCAGATCTGGGGTAACGACAGCAGGGCGGGCCCAGCAGTATCACAGTTGGAGGTACCAGGAAGACAAAACCCCGTGGTCCCAATTGTATGACCTCATCCATCTCACACGAAAGTGGTTGCAAACAGAGTCCCGGAGTCCGGAAGAGATAATAGTGGTTCTGGTCATCGACCGATACATAAGGGGACTACCACCAGACCGTCGTGCCTCGGTAAGCCAGAACGAACCCTCCACCTAGGACGAGGTTGTCGCCCTGGTAGAGAGGCGAAGGACAGCGAGGGAGCTGACCCGACCAGTTAAGGAAGAGGCACCCCGGGTTAAACTAGCAGCACCAAGCCCTAAAGTTCAGGTGACTGGGCCACCAGGAGGGCCCAGGTGGAAAAAGAGAGAGGCTGAAGGCCCATCAGAGGCCACAAAGAGTCGGAGCACTGAGGGAGAAAAGGATCATGATGTTAGACTGCCCAAACCAAGAGACCGGGGAACGCCTAGGGCTCCATACAGATGTTATGCCTGCGGGGAGTGGGGACACATAGCTGCACAGTGTCCCAATGCTGAGGAGCCTAAGCAGTGTAACCTGGGGAACTGGGCAGATCCATGCTCCGTAATCCACCTTGTGGGGGTCTCACTAACCCGACATATGTATACCATACCAGTGAAACTAAATAGGGTAGGGACCACGGCACTGGTTGATTCAGGGAGTGCTATCATGCTTATCTCAGGGAAGCTCGTGAAGCGTAGTCAGCTGCTGCAGGCTAAACGTACGGGGATAACATGTGTCCATGGGACAGTTAGTTACTACCACACCATCCCAGTAAAAATCGAGATCCAAGGGAACACTATTGAGGTAGCAGCAGGTGTAATCCCTAAACTCCCATACCCGGTGCTCATAGGGAGGGACTTCCTAGGGTTTGGAAACTTACTCCCAGTAGGGTGATTGGAGAAAGATGGGGACCCTAAAATTGGTGAGGCATCCACAGCAGACTGTCAACCCCCAATCTTCTCTGAAATATCCCCAGATTTGTTCTCCACTCCCAGACAGGGTAGAAAGACAAAAAGGGAAAGAAGGGCAGCTAAGGCCTTGGGAACCCGAATACTGACCCAAAGGCAGAGGGTCGCTCTTGTAGGTAGGTGGACCCACACAGCTGAAAAGGAGGCCATGCAGGAGGGAGAAGCACCTGAGTCTGACCCCCACCCTAATGCTTCTGAACCAGTAGAGGCAACAGAGACTGGGCCCCTAGATCTTGGGCAGATTAGCCCCGGGAGAGGAAATTTTGGACGGGACCAGGCAGAAGACCCAAGGTATGACAACATTAGGAAGGAGGTGACTGAAATAGATGGGGTCCCCATGGAAGGGAAAACCCAGGGACCAGGACCCTACTTCATAATGAAGAAGGATCTCTTATACCGGGTTGCACCAGTACAGGGGCAGAAGGTACAGCAGATCCTAGTACCTCAAAAACACCAGAACGCTGTTTTAAGTCTTGCTCATAGTCATCTTTTTGGGGGGCATTTGGGGGTAGAGAAGACCCTGGCACGAGTCCTACGATGGTTCTTCTGGCCTGGAGTACATGAAGAAGTGCGGAGGTACTGTGCCTCCTGCCCGGAGTGTCAGCTGCACAGTCCCCATCCCCACTTGAGGGCACCTTTAGTACCCCTTCCCATCATAGAGGTCCCCTTCGAGCGAATAGCCATGGACCTAGTGGCACCCCTGGAGAAGATAGCTTGGGGCTACCAATATATACTTGTTGTTTTGGACTATGCTACTCGCTACCCAGAAGCCGTCCCCCTGCGGAACACGGCCTCTAAAACTCAAAGAGCTGGTGGGGATCTTTGCCCGAATGGGGCTACCAAAGGAGATATTAACCAACCAAGGAACCCCATTTATGTCAAAGCTAATGAAGGACCTCTGTACGCTGCTCCATATACATACCTTGAGAACTTCGGTCTACCATCCAAAGACTGATGGGTTGGTAGAAAGGTTTAACCGAACCCTCAAGGCTATGATAAGGAAGGTGGTAAGTCAGGATGGGAAGGATTGGGACACCCTACTACCCTACCTTATGTTTGCTATCCGGGAGGTACCTCAGGCCTCAACTGGGTTTTTCCCCTTCGAGTTATTATACAGGCGTCACCCCCGTGGCCTACTAGATATCGCCAAAGAGATCTGGGAAGATGAACCAAATGAGGGGAGAAATATAATAGAGCATGTAATGCAGATGCAAGACCGGATAGCCCGGGTTACCCCTATTGTACGGGAACATTTGGAGCAGGCACAGGAGGCCCAGCGAACCCATTACAATCACCAGGCAAAAGTGCGACAGTTCCAACCAGGGGATTGGGTTATGGTGTTGGTACCCAAGGCAGAAAGCAAGCTTCTGGCCCAATGGCAGGGGCCCTATGAGGTGGTTGAACCTGTGGGGGAAGTAACCTACAAGGTGCGGCAGCCAGGATGCAGAAAACAAGAACAGATTTATCACGTTAACCTTCTGAAACCCTGGCATGCACAAGAGGCATGCACAATGGCCCCAAAAGACCTAACCCAGAAAAACAAGCCTTCCAAACAGGTGAGCGTGTCTCCCGATTTTACACCAGACCAGAAGAATGAGGTGTCTGAGATTATCTTCCAGAACCAAGATGTGTTCTCGACAAAACCGGGTCCAACAACCGAGACATATCACCACATCGTCACAAACCCTGGGGCCAGAGTAACAATGAGGCCCTATATGGTGCCAGCGGCAAAAAGGGAGGAAATAAAAGCAGAAGTAAAAAAAAAAAATGCTGGAGTTGGGGATCATCGAAGAATCCCACAGTCAGTGGTCCAGCCCAATTGTGCTGGTGCCCAAACCTGATGGCACCACAAGATTTTGCAATGACTTCCGGCGACTAAACGAAATATCCCAGTTCGACGCATACCCGATACCTTGCATAGATGAGCTAGTGGACCGTCTGGGTAATGCCTGGTACTTGACTACCCTAGACTTGACAAAGGGGTACTGGCAGATTCCCCTTGCAGAAGACACAAAGGAAAAGACTGCATTCTCTACACCAGAGGGTCTTTTTCAATATATTGTCCTCCCTTTTGGACTACCTGGGGCCCCAGCTACCTTCCAGCACCTCATGGACAAGCTATTACGCCCGCATAACAGTTATGCTGCTGCCTACGTGGACGATGTGGTCATTTATACCCCAGACTGGGAAACCCACCTGGAGAAGGTGGAGGCAGTCCTCAATACCTTCAGGCGAGCTGGCCTTACAGCAAACCCTGCCAAGTGTGCTGTAGGGTTTACAGAGGCCAAATATCTTGGCTACATTGTGGGAAAAGGTCTGGTAAAACCCCAAGTGAACTAGTTAGAGGCCATCCAAAATTGGCCCCGACCAAGTTGCAAGAAACAAGTCCGGGCATTCCTAGGTGTGGTGGGGTATTACCGACGATTTATCCCCCACTTTGCCACAAGGGCAAGCCTCCTGACAGACCTAGTGAAAGCCTGTGGACCTGATCTGGTGATATGGTCTGACGCAGCAGAGGAAGCATTCACAGACCTACGGACTGCCCTCTGCAGTAACCCCGTACTGATAGCCCCTGATTTCACCAAGGAGATTCTCCTGCAGACGGATGCATCGGAAGTAGTGTTGGGAGCCGTTCTATCACAGATAGTCGGGGAGGAGGAACACCCAATTCTATACCTCAGTCGGAAACTCCTTCCAAGGAAACAAAAATATGCAGTGGTGGAGAGAGAATGCCTCGTTGTAAAATGGGCCATGGAAACATTGCGCTACTACCTGCTCGGGCACAGATTTGTCCTCGTGACCAACCATGCCCCTCTTCAATGGATGCACCGGAAAAAGGAGAAGAACACAAGGGTGACCACATGGTTCTTATCCCTCCAACCTTTCCAGTTCTGTGTGCAACACAGAGCAGGGAGCCGTCATGCAGTGCCGATGGCTTGTCACGTGTGAACTGTCTGGCGTCCCAAGCTGCCCAACCCCTTGGTGTTGAGCAGGGGGGAGGGATACGTGACAGACCCAGACCAGTGGGGTACAGGAATCTGGTAGAGGGCAAATATACTGGTCACTGGATGAGTAGTTTTCTGTTCCCTGAGTGACCAGAGCAGGGGCTGCACTAGAGTAATCAGGAACCTGCTAGAACCAGTTAAGGCAGGCAGGCTAATTAGGACACCTGGAGCCAATTAAGAAGAAGCTGCTAGAATCAATTAAGGCAGGCTAATCAGGGCACCTGGGTTTTAAAAGGAGCTCATTTCAGTTTGTGGTGTGAGTGTGAGGAGCTGGGAGCAAGAGGTGCAAGGAGCTGAGAGGGAGAGGGTGTGCTGCTGGAGGACTGAGGAGCACAAGCATTATCAGACACCAGGAGGAAGGTCCTGTGGTGAGAATAAGGAAGGTGTTTGAAGGAGGCCAGGGGGAAGTAGCCTAGGGAGGTGTAGCTGTCATGGAGCTGTTCCAGGAGGCACTATAGACAGTTGCAGTCCACAGGGCCCTGGGCTGGAACCCGGAGTAGAGGGCGGGCCCAGGTTCCCCCCAAACCTCCCAATTGACCTGGACTGTGGGTTCTTCCAGAGGGGAAGGTCTCTGGGCTGTTCCCCAACCCACATGGTGAATCTCTGAGGCAAGAAAATCCACCAATAAGCGCAGGACCCACCAAGATAGAGGAGGAACATTGTCACAATATATATAATGCATATTCTTAATGTATTCAATACCTCCTCCCTTTTTTCCTGCCTCTAATTACTGAACAAGCTATATAGCAATACTCCAGTCAAAAGACCTATCTCACCAAACCTCTGTGACAACAATTAAGTCATAATTTAGCTTGTGTACTAATAATTCCAATTCTTACTGTTTATTCTCCATATTCCTTGTATTTGTGGATAGACATCTAAGATGTTGAACAGATTCACCCACTGATTTCCCTCTTGTTGCACCTATGATCCTACTGTAATTTTCAGTGCTTGCCCGAACAGCTAGTCCTCTGTTAAGATTGCCTTTTTATGCTTACCTCTGTGCTTTTGTCACCTGCCCCTTTGAACCTAGGTTAAATCCTTCCTCACATGATTGGCAAGTCACTGTGCATAGATGTTCTTTCCTTCTTGGTTAGGTGGATGCATCTCTTTCCCAGCAAACCTTCTTACCAGAACATCCCATGGTTGAGGAACCCAAAGCCCACCCATCAACATCGTATGTGCAGCCATGCATTCATCTCCAGGGTGCATCTGTCCCTTCCTGGGTCTTACCCTCATCCAGGAGGATGGATAAGGCCATAACCTGTGCTCCCTACTCCTTCATGCTTGCTCCCAGAGGCCTGTAGTGACTGCTCAGGGTCATACCTGGCAGCATCAGTAGTGCCCATGTGGATGAGCACCATAGGGTGCTGGTCAGGGGGACAGATGAGCCTGGGCAAACTTTCCTTAATGTCTCAGATGCAGACTCCAGACATGCAGCACACCTCCCGGGGTGTTATGTCAGTATGATAGCTATATGCCTCCAGGCCTCTCAGCTGGGGTCCCCAACCAGAAGTATCCATCACCTCCTCCTCTTGGGTCTGGTGACCATGAACCTCCTAGCCTTGGGGGTAGGTGGCTCCTCCTTCTCAGCTATTGGGGTCTGTTCCTCAACTACTGTTGCTAGTATGATGAACTGGTTCTTAACCTCAATGGACAGGGGACCTAGATGGAGTGGAGTGTGGAGGTGGAGCACTGTCCACAGTTGTCAGGGTTAGAATCATAGAATATCAGGGTTGGAAGGGACCTCAGGAGGTCATCTAGTCCAACCCCCTGCTCAAAGCAAGACCAATTCCCAACTAAATCATCCCAGCCAGGGCTTTGTCAAGCCTGACCTTAAAAACCTCTAAGGAAGGAGATTCCACCACCTCCCTAGGTAACCCATTCCAGTGTTTCACCATCCTCCTGGTGAAAAAGTTTTTTTTTCCTACTATCCAACCTAAACATCCCCCACTGCAACTTGAGACCATTACTCCTTGTTCTGTCATCTGGTACCATTGAAAACAGTCTAGATCCATCCTCTTTGGAACCCCCTTTCAGGTAGTTGAAAGCAGCTATCAAATCCCCCCTTATTCTTCTCTTCTGCAAAGTAAACAATCCCAGTTCCCTCAACCTCTCCTAATAAGTCATGTGCTCCAGCCCCCTATTCATTTTTGTTGCCCTCCATTAGACTCTTTCTAATTTTTCCACATCCTTGTAGTGTGGGGCCCAAAACTGGACACAGTACTCCAGATGAGGCCTCACCAATGTCTAATAGAGGGGAATGATCACGTCCCTCAATCTGCTGGCAATGCCCCTACTTATACAGCCCAAAATTCCATTAGCCTTCTTGGCAACAAGGGCACACTGTTGACTCATATCCAGCTTCTTGTTCACTGTCACCCCTAGGTCCTTTTCTGCAGAACTGCTTCCTAGCCATTCGGTCCGTAGTCTGTAACAGTGAATGGGATTCTTCCGTCCTAAGTGAAAGACTCTGCACTTGTCCTTGTTGAACCTCATCAGGTTTGTTTTGGCCCAATCCTCTAATTTGTCTAGGTCCCTCTGTATCCTATCCCTACCCTCCAGCATATCTACCACTCCTCCCAGTTTCCTGTCCCTCTGATTTTGCTTTCCAGTTACAAAACAGGAATAAAACTCCCTCTTAGCATAGGGAAAATTCACAAGCTAAAACAAAAGATAATCTAACGCATTTCCTTGCCTTTACTTACAATTTGTAATCTTAGATGCTTATTTCAGATAGTGTTTTAGGAGTTTTTTTTTTCCTGCCTGGTCCCTCTCTCTGTCCCCAGAGAGAACAACAAAGAGAGCACAAACAAACCCTCCCCGCACGGATTTGAAAGTATCTTCTTTCCTTATTGGTCCTTTTGGTCAAGCGCCAACCAGGTTATTTGAGCTTCTTAACCCCTTACAGGTAAAGGAGGGATTTTATGCTACCTTTTGCTGTATGTTTATGACAATAGCCGAGGTGGCCATCAGCAAGTCTCCTTCCCAGAGAGCAGGCAGTTCTTCTTCCTCCTCTGATGTTGCTGTATTGATCTGTACTCAGCTATTTTCCTCCTCTCCTAACTCATGTTAAGTAATACTATCCTCTTCTATATATCAGTTACTCCCTCCTCTTCCAATTTCCCAGGGATAATCCCCAGCACTTGTCAGGGCAGAGAGACATCCCTTGTGTATCTCCATACTTTGGCTGGCCTTTTGACTATTTCACAGCTATGAGAAATTACATTCCCATCCCAGACTCTTATCTTCAGAAAGCATCCTCAGTACTTACCAAGCCTCTGAGATATTTCCTTTCTCACTGTTTGCTTGTTCTTGGTCTTTTGATATTTTTATATCTATATGACACAAAGTATTTGGATTAGCTTCTGCCTTGTGGCTGTAACTACCTCTAGGTTTTCCAGCTGGCCTATAGAAAGTTACCTACTGTTACACCATCTCAATGCTCAGCTATGAGGATGAAGTAAACATCTCAGTTTTTAACTATAAATCAGGTAAATGCGCCATCATTGACCCAAATGAAAAAGGAAAATGCCCCACATCTCTCCATGTGAAAAAGAGACCTATCCCAGCATTGAACCACACAAACCAGGGAAATATTCCAGAACTGTCTCATATAAACAGGGGGAAATATCTCAGCTCTTCCCCCCATGAATATGGAAAACACCCCCAACATTGCCCCATCTAAATATTCCTCACATGTGTCAGTGAATTATCCCAGCAAAAATGCACATGAATAGGAAAAAGTCCCCAGAACTGTCCCAAATCAACTTGGAAAATACTAGGCA
This sequence comes from Malaclemys terrapin pileata, assembly GCF_027887155.1. Lineage (NCBI taxonomy): Eukaryota > Metazoa > Chordata > Testudines > Emydidae > Malaclemys > Malaclemys terrapin. The sequence continues at coordinate 8,738,049 of NC_071524.1, read as the reverse complement.
TAGTGTCAGATAAATAAGGGATACGTGGCAGCACACTGACTCATGGAAATAATACTAATGTTCATGCTGCTCTACCGATGTGAGATACATCAGTATAGATCTGTAGAGATGAGAGAAATGTAACAGCACAGGCAAGAGGAGATAAGAGACAAATGACAGTGATGGTATCATGGGTAAGGGGGGGAGACATAGTGCAGACCTGTGAGTTATGAAACTTTGAGGAACCTATTTGCCAACCAAAGGGAAAAAGAGAGCACAGGCCTCCATGGATGAAAAAGGAAATTCCTGGGCACAATCTCATGGGAATGATAGGATAGAATTATCCCAGGTCTGTACCATGAAAATGGAGTGGTTAAATGCCCTTGGATGACCTGTTGGAATCAGATAAAAGCCCCCCCACACACACATTGCTGTGTGCGGACCGTTGCTGAAATAGCCCACATTGACCAGTATGTAGGAAGTGGGAAGATAAGTTCTGGCATTAGAAAAAGGGGACAGCATGGGAGGGGATGGTCCCATGCTGCCCATGCAAATCATGTTAAGTAGTTACTTCCTTTCTAAGATTCTGGTTAACCTCTCCTCTCCCAGGGTCTCATGGAAAATCAACACCTGCCATGGCTGACAGACATACATGCCCCTTTGGTCAGTGTTATTATTAGTTCTTCATCTTTAAATTTTACATCTTCAAGAGAAGGACAAATAATTCAATCAATACTGGGGCAGCAACCCCTTACTTTCTGCACTCCACTGTGGGTCCAAGCAGCTCCTTACCAATGTGGGGCAATAGATCACTACTATCCCTCAGGAGAAGGGAGAATACTCCACTGCTTTCCTTTAAGAATAAGGGAAATGCACTAGAAGTGATACATGGGGATGGAGTCTGGGAGTGCCCTAGCCTTTCCCTCCCATGATAACATTAATGTCCCACCCTGGCACTTGGAGGTGGAGGACAGGGAGCACTTGAGCATTGGCTCATTGGATGGGAGAAATACTCCAGTCTTGAATCAGAGGGGTAGCCGTGTTAGTCTGGATCTGTAAAAAGCGACAAAGAGTCCTGTGGCACCTTATAGACTAACAGACGTATTGGAGCATAAGCTTTCGTGGGTGAATACCCACGTTGTCAGACGCAAGAGTATCTCTAACTTGACATCTCATAACTGGGGTAGCCTTAACTGAGCCATCCCTAAAAGATGGGGGCAATAACAGATTTTTCCATGAATTAAGTCACAATATTCTAGGCATATTTTACTGATGCAATGTTAACTGAGCCATCCATGAACAATCCAAACGTGACTTAGATAATTTTAATAATGGCTACATTAATTGAGGCATCATTAATTAAGGTGGCATTAAAGTATTCAATGTCAACTAAGGCCATCTGATCTTACCTGATGTTCCCTAACCTGAATCATATGAAACTGACAGAGTTTTTAGTGAGGCAGCATAAATTAAGGCAGTATTACACAGTAATTCACTAACAAAAAAACTTTATTAACACAGAGTTCGGGTCTCTGTGTTGTCTCATGTCCTTCCAGAACAATGAATTCAGTGACACTGAAACCCACTGAAAACCAGGAAATACAGACTTAAGGCACACATCAACACAACCTTGTCTCTGCCCCCCTGGAGCTGGCAATACCCACTGGGAATTTGCTACACATGCTCCTTCTGCCTTCATTGTGTTGGGTATAGCCCTATTGAATGGTGGAGGGATTAGCCAGAGCATCAGGGAAGAGTTGTGATGTGAGGTGATCTGGGGGACCCTGCCCTGCTGAGGGAGTTTGAGCCCCTCTCCCTACCACCTTCTCTCTGTGTGAGATCAAAGGAAAGAAGTACATGTCTACCTAAAGACATCCAGTATGCCTCATGACAGCGATGAGTTCTGAAAACTGTACCAGTACCAGCACATTAGAGACTTTTTTTTGTCAGAAGTGAGGTAGGATATGAGTGGTCTGTGGGTTCAGTGATGGGTAAGTGAAAGTATAATGTTAAATGGCATCCTGTGCACAAGGTTTAAGGGGCTGTTAAATTTAACAGGTTGTTTGTGTGGAGTAGGCTACGTGTTTGACTGTATGGTAAGTGTAGGCCATATGTTCTATTTCCAGTGTTCACAATGGCAGAATGTGAGTACACATTTTGGGCATATTCGGGCATTGCTCAAAAAGGGCAGAATACCTTCACTCTGTATTCCCTGGTTTTCAGAAGGCTGATGGTGAAATATTTCATTTTCAGAGGTTTGAGTGTCACTGAACCCAGTGTTCTGGAAGGGCATGAGTAAGGCCCTAACAATTTCACAGCCGTGTAAAATGCATCACAGACCATGAAATAAGCCCTCCCCCATGAAATCCAATGTCCCCTTCTTCCTAGAGCACCACAGCAAAGGGGAATTCTAGCTCTGGCTGGGCTCAGGAGGGACAGGACTTGTCCATCTCCTGCACAACTGCTCTGCAGGGTGGGGAGACCAGATGCACCTCTGGGTGCCTCACCCTGCTGCAGGACACTCTGGGACTGGGCAACAGTCCCAGAGGTTCCTGCAGCTGGAGGAGGCTTGTGGAGTTGGATCCGATCTACCCTGTGCTGCTGGAAGCACCCCAGCAAAGGGGCCCTTAGCTACTAGGCCAGGCAGGGCTGGGGCAGAACAGGACTTGTTCTTTCGCTCAACTCACTGATTGGCAGATATGGACATTGGGGAGTGATCTCAATTGACTGCCTACCAGAAGACACATGCAATTACTGTAAAATGGGTGTCCAAAGTAAATAAAAAACCTCAAAAATTATTACTGCAGTGGATCGTGTGGAAGAATTTGGAAACCAATAGAATACAAGCTGCAATATTTCATTGGATTACGCACATCAGGCAGTGGTTCAGTGCCACTTAGACTCGGAAACCCATCAAAGCAGAAAGAGGACTGCAGATAGTGCATTGCTGGTAAATGGAAAGTTAAAAAACCCAAAACCAATTTCTTCTGTTTTTAAGAAGATGACAGAGAGCTCTGAAACCCACCATTTATCTAGAATGGAACTTGTGGATGCATTTGCAAGTGCTAATATATCATTGGAAAAACGTGATCACCCAAAGCTCTGTGAGTTCATTCAAGGAAATGTACAAAATGTCAGTTACTTACCAATTGTGAATAAGCTATGACAGGACTACCTTCCAAAATTTTTTGCTACACATTTTGAGGAGATGAAGTCTCAAATTAACTCATGTGAGTCTTTTGCAATTATTTTGGATGAGTCCACAGATGAGCAAGACAACTACGTACTGCATGTTCTGTTTGATTTTATTTCTGACAAGGCCGAAGATGTACAGACAGGAAAGCTAAAACAGTGCTTGCCTACTTCATCAATTTGAATGCTGTTAACTACACTGCAGTTTCTCAAGCGATAATTAAGACCATTTTAAAATACAGTGCGAACTTTGACAAAGTATCTGCTTTCATAAGTGACAATGCAACTTACATGACAAAATCTTTCTAATTGGTTCTCCAAGGTCTAATGCCAAATGCTGTCCATATTACATGTAATGCACATAATTTCTCTTGTCAGTGAGCTGTGGAGATGTGAGTTTGGTAAAGCTGATAAACTGGTCAGCTACTTTTAAAAGATTTTTAAACACTGCTCTAGCTGCAAAATTCGATACAGGCAGCACATTGCAAACATGACTGAAATGACTGAAATTGGGGAACAAAAAATTGCACTTCCCCCAGAGCCAGTAATTACTCATTGGAATTCCTGGTTTTGGGCTGTACAATACCATGCAGCTCACCTGAAGTACTATTCTGAGTTTGTCTCAGCAGAGCTCACACTGATACCAAAAATGCACCTTTTAACAGAACTGTCAACCTTTCTAAACAATGCTCAGCCAAATGAGGAAGTTCGGTTTGTTGCCAAAAATGCCATGGGACTCATGGACTTAATCACTTGGTTTGAATCTTGACTTGATATGTCACAATCCACCAAGCGTACAACAAAGTAATGGATGTACTGTTCTGGGCTGAAGCAAAGTCAAATGAAAATCACTCTGACAATGCTGAGTTAAATGTCTTCGCTCAGCAGGTGTTTTCTTGCGTGGCAAAGCTCAGACAATACTACTGCCGTGGGGAAGAGTCAAGCTCAAAAGTTTCAACAACCTGCAGCAGGGTTCCTAAAAGCAGTGTGTATTTTTGACCCTGTACAAATGCACCTGTTGAAAATGGATTTAACGTTGCTTAACGCAATTACTGGCTTTGAGAAGAATTGTGGGCTGGAGATGCCTGCTTACAAAAGTATTGCGAAAGACTGTAGTTTGCCTCTTGCTACAGTTTTGGAACTCAGTGGAAGGCAGAATCCCCCATCTTGCAAGGCTAGCTTGGCGCTGTCTGACAATTCCAATGAACTCCGTGGATGCAGAGAGAGCAGTGTCTAAACACGGACAGGTGTTTCCAGCACAGAGACAGGAAATGAAGAGAGACACGATTGTTGGATGTGCCATGCAGACATTCCGTTAATGACATTTGAAACCAGAACTTTTTTTTCACTTGTTTTTGTTATCTTAATGCTGTGGTTCTCAAGTTTGAGGCTACCAAATGAGATCACTATCCTGCATCCGAAGAAGTGGGTATTCACTCATGAAAGCTCATGCTCCTATACGTTTGTTAGTCTATAAGGTGCCACAGGACTCTTTGCTATTCTACAAAACTGTCTCAGATGTCATATCTATCAACCTTAATAAATTCTGTCAAGTTCACATGACCTTCCTTTATTTTATTGGAACAAGCTGATAATTGCATCTGTACAGTGACCCCTCCCACTGCAGCTGTGGAGCAATGGGGGCAAGAAGTGTGTGTGTGGGGGGGAGGGGGGCAGAGCTTTCTGCAGCCGGAAGAGGTACCCAAGAGCAGCCATGCAGAGGAAGAGCAAGTCTTGTCCCTCCCAAGCTAGCTAGGACCAGCAGCTAAGAGCCCCTTTCTGGGGTGCTCCCAGCAGCACAGGGGAGATCAGACCCTCCTGAACCTCCAGGAACCTCTGTGGTTGCTGTCCTCCGAATCCAGCTCTGAAGACAGCACAGAAGTGAAGATGGCAATCACATGACCCCCACCCCCAACAGGTTTGCAACCCCCCCACAATCCCCTTTTGGGTCGGGACCCCCACGGTTACAACACCTTGAAATGTCAGATTTAAACATTTGAAAACACAGAATTTACCAATTTTCAAATCCTATGTCTGAGAAATTGACGATAATGGACCATGAATTTGGTAGGTCCCTAAGCATGACACATTACAGGGCAACCTTAACTGCATTAATGAAGGTTTTTCTGTTTGTCTGTCAGTGAATTTCCTAGATTTGATTTTTTTAACAGAAAGATTTTTTGTTTGTTTGTAGCAATTCTGGTTGTTTATGCAGTTGTAGTTATCACCTAGGTTTGTAGTTCATATGCTGCTGTGGCCAGGCAACCATAACAAAAGCTAGCTCTTACATTCCACCTTTTATCACTAGATCCCTAAGCACTTTATAGCACTATCCCCCTTTTACAGATCAGGAAACTGAAGCATGGAGATGTAAAGTGACTTGCTCAAGATGGCCCAGCAGCTCAGTGGCAGAGCCAAGAATAATTCCAGTTCTGTGGGGCTATTCCATTAGGCTACGTAGTTGCTATGTGATGCCAAAATTCTCCTCCCTCCATGTATTTTATTATATTGGGATAGAGATAATGGTAGTGCTTTGAAATGTTTGGAGTGTATAGTTACTGAGAGGGCTGGGGAGAGAAATCACAGTCCTGTCTCTGTACCAAAACATGGACACTAACTTTAAGCATGTGAGAGAACAGGAAAGGTTACTCACCTTGTGCAGTAACCAGGGCTGCCCGGGGGGGAGCAAATGGGGCAATTTGTCCCGGGCCCCGCAGGGGCCTCCGTCTCCGCCTTCCCCCATCCCCCGGCGCCTCAGCGTGCTGTGTCAGGAGCGGCCCTGGACAGCGCTGCAGCGGTGTGGCTCCGGGCGGGGCCTGAGCTCCTCCCACTGAGTCAGAGCCATGTGGTAAGGGGGTGGGGCTGCGAGCTCCAGTCCCGCCGGAACCACGCTGCTGCAGCGCTGTCCAGGGGCCAGGGCAGCTCTTGGATGCGGCACGCTGAGGCTCCGAGAGAGGGGAGAGGCGGCAATAACCCAGGAGCGGCCCTGGACAGCACTGCTGAGGGGTGGGGCGGTCAGGGGATGGGGAACAGGAGGTTGGATTGTGGGCGTTCCGTAGGTCTGTCAGGACCCGTGTGGGGGTGTGTGGATGGGGGTTGGGTCAGTAAGGGGATGGGAGGGTTGGTGGGGGGTGGTGAGGAGACAAGGAGCTGGATGGGTCAGGAATTCTCAGGGAGGCTGTCGGGGGGCAGGAAGTGGGTAGGGGGCAGGGCCAGGCTGTTTGGGGAGGCACAGCCTTCCCTACCCTAAAGCTCATCCAGCAGTTTGACGCTTGCAGACAGCTATTTAACACAATGAGCCTGTTATCTTTTCCCATAGGGCTACCATCCCTTTCACTTCTCAAATGCCAAATTATAGTCTACATTTAATTTCAGTACCATAGGGAGATTCATGTCAGGGGAGGGTAGCTTCATTTAAAATTAGCCACTTTAGATTAACAGTGATAGAGCCAAGAGAGCCATGGGGGCGGGATCACATGATAAGAGCAATATCATACACCACCTACCACCTTCCCAACCCTACCAAGGGAGACCACCCTCCCCTGCATTCCCTAAGGCTCCAGAGTGGTTAATTCCGTGGTTCTCAAACTTTTGTACTGATGACCCCTTTCACATAGCAAACCTCTGAGTGTGACCCCCCCCTTATAAATTAAAAACACTTTTTTATATATTTTATTCTATTATAAATGCTGGAGGGGGTTTGAGGTGGAGGCTGATAGCTTGTAACTCCCAGTAATAACCTCGTGACCCCCTGAGGGGTCCCGACCCCCAGTTTGAGAACCCTGGGTTAATTTAATTTTAGCACCATGTCCAGTCACATGCATGTGCTATTTTGAGAATTTCAGTTTGCACAACATAGGCTCATCCCAGATTCTGGAACAAGCTCAAATGCTCAGTTCGTGGAGTATGTACATAAGCTATACTAAAGACAAACCCACAGTAACCATCTTCAGTTTGTGAGGGACACCATGGAGCCAGTCTCTAGGAAACAGATACATTCATGGAGGTTAAGTCCATTAATGGCTATTAGCCAGGATGGATAAGAAATGGTGTCCTTAGCCTCTGTTTGTCAGAGGGTGGAGATGGACGGCAGGAGAGAGATCACTTGATCATTACCTGTTAAGTTCACTCCCTCTGGGGCACCTGGCATTGGCCACTGTCAGTAGACAGGATACTGGGCTGGATGAACATTTGGTCTGACCCAGTATGGCCATTCTTATGTTCTTATGTTCTAACCTAAATGAACCCAAAGTTATGGAGACAGATATAAGTCAAGGAAGCCAGCAGAGTATCAGAAACCTGGAAAAATCTCTGACTGGATGGGCTCAGGCGTTTGGTCACAAGCTGAGGTGGTTCAAAACTTTGGGATTTTTTTTAAGCAGAATTTTTTTATTGTTTCTTTAAACAATCAAACACAGCAAGCAGCAAATATTTGGCCACACATTTCTGAAACCCCAAACCATGTTCAGGTTTTGGCAGACTAATTTCAGCTTTTTAATTAAAAAAAACCACAACAAATTTTGAAGGAAAGCAGACATTATCTGTGATTTTTTTCTGCTTTTTAAAAACCCATAGTTTTCGATCCAAAAAAAGTTTTGACAGAAAATATTTGTCCAACCCTTTTATTGAGCTTTAGTGTCTTTTAGCACTAGCTGATGCTGAGAACCAGTGATACCTTGTAAAGGTGACTTGAAAAGAAGTTTTCTCAAAACTGGGTTTGTGCCGAGATGAGGAAGGTTTTTAAATGTTTATTTTTCCCAGGGCTGCCTAGGGGGGGCAAGTGAGGCAATTTGCCCCATGGCCACAGCCCCCCCCCCCAAAAAAATATAGTATTCTATAGTATTGCAACTTTTTTTTATGGAAGGGACCCCCAAAATTGCATTGCCCCAGGCCCCCTGAATCCTCTGGGTGGCCCCGGCAGTAACTGGAGTTCTTCAAGATGTGTGTCCCTGTGGGTGCTCCACTTTAGGTGGCGGTGCATCCCGGAGTCATAGATTGGAGCTTTATGGTAGCACTGTGCACGGGTTCCGCGTGCGCAGTAGGCATCTGGTGGTGCCATTAGTGCCGCATGTTGCATGTGCACGATCTGAGCCCTCCAGTTCCTTCTCTACTGCAGAGTCCTCACTGCGAACTCTGAAGTAGAGGGAAGGAGGCCAGGCAGTGGAGCACTCACAGGGACACACATCTTGAAGAACTCCAGGTACTGCACAAGGTGAGTAACCTTTCCTTCTTCGAGTGCTGTCCCTGTGGGTGCTTCACTTTAAGTGACTGTAGAGCAGTGCCCCTGTCAGGGCTGGGGGGGACTTTGGGTTTGTCCGGGTCATTGAGGTAAGTACTGTGAGGCCCACTATGGTTTTGGCCCTGTAGTCCTGTGTGACTGCACAGTGCTTTGCGAATGTGTAGACGGAGGCAAAAGTGGCTGCCTTACAGATCACAAGTATTGGAATGTTATTGAGGAATGTTACTGAGGTTGAAATGGACCTAGTAGAATGTGCTGTAATGTGCTCTGGTGGTTCTGTATTCTGGATATGGTAGCATGTGGAATGCATGTGGAAATCCATTTTGATAATCTCTCAGTGGCTATAGTGGCTCCTTTTTGAGCGCTCGGTAGTAGATATGAAAAGTCTTCGGGATTTCCTGAAAGATTTGGTTCTTTTGAGGTAGAACGCTAGTGCCCTTCTAACATTTAGAGTATGTAGGGGGGCTTCTGTTGGAGTACCATGAGGCTTAGGGTAGAATGTTGGTAGGTGAATAGATTGGTTCATGTGAAATGTTGAGGTTACTTTCAGTAAGAATTTAGGGTGTAGACATAGTGTAACCTTGACCTTAAAGAATGTTGTGTATGGGGGATCAGCCATGAGTGCCCTTACTTGATCACCCTTCTGTCTGAGGTAATGGTGACCAGGAAGGCTACTTTAATCGATAAATGGAGTAATGAGCAGAAGGCTGGTGGTTCAAATGGTGATCTGGTGAGGCATTTCAGTACCAGGTTGAGGTCCCATGTTGGCGTAGGTTGTTGCACGTCTGGGTAAACGTTTATGAGACCCTTGAGGAAGCGTTTTGTAGTTGGGTGTGCAAACGTCGAAGTTCCATCGATCTCTTGGTGGAATGCTAAAATGGCCGCAAGATGGACTCTGATAGAGAGTTCGCAGGGTGCTTATCGCCATGCATAACAGGTAAGGATACCATGCCTGTCTGGGCCATATCGGGACTATAAGGATAACTTTGGCCCTGTCTGCTCATATCTTGTGTATCGCGCATGATATCAGTGGTATCGGTGGAAATGCATACATGAGTTGTGCCTCCCATTTGATGAGGAAGGCGTCCCCTAATGACCATAGTCCCAGTCGTGCTCTTGAGCAGAACATTGTGCATTTGCAATTCATTGGGGATGCAAACAGATGAATGGTGGGAGTGCCCCACCATTTGAAGATTGAAGTCAGGACCTCTCCATTTAGCTCTCATTCGTGATCCTGGGAGAAGTACCAATAGACGATCTAACTGTCCCTCTGGCCTTAATCTCTTTGAAACATCAGTAAGCATTCAAATATCTGACCTGGACTAAATGTGTTTGAAAGTGCATGCTGTGAATTATAAAACTCCCATTAAAAGTCGGGCGGGGGGGGAGATGCTGTATCATATACATATCTATGTGTCTGCAAAGTTGTTGTGAGGCTTCTTTTTATTACTTTCTGGATGGTAGCCATGTTATTCTGTATCAGCAAAAACAACGAGGAGTCCTTGTGGCACCTTAGAAACTAACAAATTTATTTGGGCATAAGCTTTCATGGGCTAGAACCCACTTCATCAGATGCATGGAGTGGAAAATACAGGAGCAGGTATAAATACATGAAAAGATGTGAGTTGCCTTACCAAGTGTGATGTCAGTCTAACGAGACAATTCAATTGACAGCAGGATACCAAGAAGGTTACTCACACCTTCTTGTCAACTGTCTGAAATGGGCCACTCTCATTACCACTTCAAAAGTTTTTTTCCTCCCTTGGTCTTTGGAATAAGGGATAAAATTAGAATTGTGTTGTCTACCAAGTTCATGGATGCCCTCCATCACAAAAGAGTTTGGTTCAGGATAAGAAAATAAAGATTTGGAATATCTGACTGGGTCATAGTATTTTTTATTCACACATTTGCAAGTAGGTAGTACAGTAGCTGGGATCTGCCATATGGTTTTAGCAGGCTCCAGCAAAGCTTCATGGACAGGGATAGTTACCCACATGGAGGCTGAGATGTGTAAAGTGTGCAGGAGTTTACGTGGGACTCCTGGATTTCCTCTAATGGAATCTGAAGTGTATTGACACTATGTTTCATCAGCTCCTGAAACATCCTGAAGTTGTCCAACATGGAAGGTGGTGGAAGCATGACAACTTCATCAGGTGATGATGACAAAATATTAACAGGTGTCACCTCTTTGTTAGTGTTTGCTTCTTGGTCTTCAAAAATTTCCTCCTCTCATTGGTGTTAGGATATAGATATTCAGGTCTGTCTGTAAAGGCCTATACTTTAAGAATTTAGGTGTATGTTTATCATTTAGCTAGCTATAGAGGTATAAAAGAGAGAATCAAAATCACTGTCTGTCTGTGTAAGGGCCTTCTCTCACTGTGACAGTCTGAGGCCCTGTTCTTAGGCTAAGGCCTTTGGCTAAGCAGCAGAGTCCGCCATAAGCTGGGAAGCATATAGTTACATCCTTACATTCCAAACCAGTCATATTGAAATAAGGCAATCTGGGGCTGTTAGAAAGGTGATCCAATCTATCATCTCCAGATAAAGGGATGAGCCTAGAAGATGTAAAAGGAAATTTAGTTTATTAGTTTTCTGTTTGGTAAGAACTCGCTTATCAATAGACATTGTTGGGAAACCCTTATGTCTTTATAGATGTAGTTGTGAAATCCTCACTTCTGTATTGTTTTGTCATTATAGTTCCCACTTTGCTATTGTTTATTTGCATGGTCTCTGTCTGGTTCTGTGATTGTTTCTGTCTGCTGTACAATTAATTTTGCTGGGTGTAAACTAATTAAGCTGGTGGGATATAATTGGTTAGTTAATCATGTTACAATGTGTTAAGATTGGTAAGGTAAATTTCAGTAAAATGACTGGTTAAGGTATAGCTGAGAATATTACTATATAAATTAGGGGCAAACAGGAAGTAAGTTAGGATTTGAAAATAAGGAAAAAGGAGCTTGGATTTAAGCTTGCTGGAAGTTCACCCCAATAAACACTGAATTGTTTGCACCTTCGGACTTCAGTATTGTTGCTCTCTGTTCATGCGAGAAGGACCAGGGAAGTGGGAGGGTGAAGGAATAACCCCTCTAACAGTTGGGAAGGTAGAAAGAGAAGGTTGAGAAGAATGTCCTTGTCTATGGTCCCTCCAGGAGTGAATAGATTATTGTTTTCAATAAATAGTTCAAGGATCCCAGCAAGACCATGGAGGGTGGGGGAGAAGCATCCAACACTGGTTATACCAGGGGTCAACAACCTTTCAGAAGTGGTATGCTGAGTCTTTATTTATTCACTCTAATTTAAGGTTTCGCATGCCGGTAATACATTTTAATGTTTTTTAGAAGGTCGCTCTCTCTATAAGTCTATATATTATATAAATGAACTAGTCTTGTATTGTAAAATAAACAAGGTTTTCAAAATGTTTAAGAAGCTTCATTTAAAATTAAATTAAAATGTTGATCTTACGCCGCCGGCCCACTCAGCCCGCTGCTGGTCTGGAGTTCTGTTCACCTAGGCCGGCAGCGGGCTGAGCGGGGCCTGTGGCTGGGACCCTGGCTGGCAAGGATCCGGCAGCCAGAACCCCAGACTGGCAGCCAGCTGTGCAGGGCCAGCGGCTGGGACCCCAGACTGGCAGTGGGCTGAGAGGCTCAGCCCACTGCCCCTCAGGGGTTCCATCCGCCGACTCCTGCCAGCCGGGATCCCAGCTGCCGGATCCGCTCAGCCCACTGCCAGTCTGGGGTCCCAGCCCTGTCCACATGCAGTGGATACCTACCTTCTCCCTAGTTTTGGCCCATTCTCTACCTCTCTCTGCACTGAGCTGAGGATGGGAGTGCACTGAGCACAGGGCTGGGGGTGAAGGGTTTGGCCAGGAGCTAGAATGAGGGAGGGGGCTCAGGCTTGGGGTAGGAGATTTGGGTGTGGGGCACTTACCTGGGCAGCTCCCATTTGATGCGAGGGGTGCAGGTGGGAATGTGTGTGAAGGAGCTCCCATTTAGTGCTTAGGGTGGGGGTGGGGATGTGGGGTGTGCATGGGGTGTGGGGGGGCTGGGGATGTGGGGGGTGCACGAGTCAGGGAAGAGGGCTGGGGGGAATGTGAGGGGGGTGCAGGTGTCAGGGCAGAGGGGGGACTGGGTATGTGTGGAGGTGCCAGAGTCAGGGCGGGGGTCGTGAGGGGGGGAAGGAGTCAAGCAGAGGGCTGGGTGTGTATGAGGGAGGTACAGGGCTCAGGGCAGGGGCCTGCAGGGTGTGCAGGGGTGCGGGACTCAGGGCAGAGGGCTGTGTGTGTGTGCGGGGGTCAGGGCTCAGGGCAGAAGGCTGGGTGACTGCCCCCCTCAGAACCTCCAACCCTGACTACCCCCTCCTGGGACCCCTGCCCCTAACTGCCCCCCAGGACCCCACCCCCTATCTAAGCCTCCCTGTTCCTTGTCCCCTGACTGCCCCCCTAGGACCCTACCCCCTACCTGTCCCCTGACTGCCCCGACCCTTATCCACACCCCTGCCCCCAGACAGATCCCCGGGACTCCCATGCCTATCCAACCACTCCTTGTCCCCTGACAGGACCCCCAGAACTCCCGACTCATCCAACCCCCCCAGCTCCTTGTCCCCTGAGCGCCCCCTCCAGAGACCCCCTGCCCTGACTGCCCTGACCCCTATCCACCCCCTGACAGACCCCGGGACTCCCATGCCCCATCCAACCCCTCCCCCCTCCTCCCTGACTGCCCCCTCCAGAAACCCCCCACTGGGGATCCCACCCATCCAACCCACCCTGCCCTCTGTCCCCTGACTGCCCCCACCCCTTATCCAACCCCATGACCCTCTTACCATGAGGCTCCAAGCAGAGCCAGATATGCAGCCCCACGGGAGCGTGCAGCACCGCCCCTCAGAGTGCGGCAGCAGGGCTCCGGTTGACGGGGGAGCGTGTCTGCCTCCCCATGGAGCCAAACATGGCCCTGACCCCCAGAGCACTGTGCGCGCAGTGGCAGGGCTCCAGGGGAGGGGGGAAGGCGATGGAGGGGCCGGTGGCTTGTTGCGCTTGGCCAGGCGCTCTGGCCCGGAAGCGCGGACCCCATGGCTTGCCACGCCGGGAGAGTGGGGCTATTTTCCCACCCCATGCGCATGCCTATGCTTCTGCTCCCTGCCCCCCTGGGGGGAGTGGAGGGCAGAGGAAAGTGGGTTGGGCTAGGCAGGATTTTTAATGCCACGTTGGAGTCCCGGCAAGCAGTAGCGTGCCATTAAAAATCGGCTCTCGTGCCGTCTTTGGCACGCATGCCATAGGTTGCCGACCCCTGGGTTATACCATGACAGTGCCAACTGAGGTCTTTGTCTTCCATGGTGTGTGTATGTTTGAGTGAATTATGCCTCCTAGGATGTACAGAAGAACACTGCATTGAATTTGTGAGTCAGAAGAGCCCCCCTCAACATAATCCAGGGCAGGTGATAATTTTTTGCCCTGTAAGATTGATGTCAGTGAGCAAGATGGCTTCAATGTCAGATGTTGAGTCAGTGACCTGAAAGGTCATGGTACTGCAAGATGACAAGTGCCATTAAGTAATTGCTATGCAGGTACTCAGAGAGGAGGTCTTTAGAGTATCTATAATTCTGCAGTATCCATAGTATATAGGTGGGAGTTTGATGTCTTCCTGGGGAGGCTGGCTTCAGTACCTTTGGTACAAAACCCCATCACCTGGTATGAGAAAGATCAGGGTCAAATTCCATGATGATGGTATAGCGATATCTGAAGCGATAACAGACTCTGATGACGCAGACCTTTTTGAGGCAGAACCTCTAATAGCCTGGGTTAGGCTGTCCAAAATTGAAACGGTCCTCTGTACCAAATCCTATTTAGGGGTATGGCTATTAGAAAACACTTTAGAACCCTTTGTAATATGAGAGCCACTAGGTTCTTCACATGATCTCCCTTTGAGACCTGTGGTCTCCATAGCCTTCTTGTGGGGCAGTGATTGAAATTTCACAGGAGAACTAGTGTTCCTATTCTTTTTATTGGTGGTGAGAGGCTTAGTAGTACAGCTCTCTGAACCATGGGTACCATGGCAGAAGCTGACTCTCCTTAGGCCTTCGATGACCAGAGCGAGAGCTTGAAGATGAAGCTTTCATGCTTTAATCTCTACAGACTAATGGTGATCACAGTCTTGAGGTAGATGGAGCACTCATGGTACCAGAAGCACTGTGTGTTAAGGGAGGTCCTAGGTACCTAGGTAAGAAGCTGGTCATAACACTTGCTTCATCATTAAAAGTCTAAATTTGATATCTGGCTGTGAAAGATGAACAGATCTTGCAGTTACTGGGACATAGGTATCTTCCAAAAAACAGTAGCACTGAGGACACCTTTGACTTACTGCTTTAGCCTTCCAGAAAGAAAGACACCTCATAAAACCCAGCATACGCCAGAACAAATCAAGAACGAACCCATTGATGGGGGACGGGGGGAAGCAAACAATGTTTTCAACCACTAACACTAACAGTATAACTAAACAATTTCACAATGAATGGAATCATAGAATCATAGAAGATTAGGGTTGGAAGAGACCTCAAGAGGTCATATAGTCCAACTCCCTGATCAAAGCAGGACAACCCAACTAAATCATCCCAACCAGGTTGAAGGGAACAGGCATGATCTACACACTGACTCAGGCCGAAGGTGGTTGAGAAGAAATTAAGGGCTGTTGGCCCACAGAGACCTTTACATCATTGTTACAGGGCATATGGATGTGAAGAGCACATGGGGGGGGGGCGCAAATGGCGAGGGCAGCAGCACGCAGAGCCCTCTGACCCCACCTCCCCCAGGGGCCACAGGGACATGGTGCTGGCTGCTTCTGGGAGCGGCGTTGGGCTGGGGCAACCAGGGAGCCTGCTTGAGCCCCACTGTGTGCCACTGAAACCCCTGAGCCGCTCAAGGTAAGTGGCGCTGGTTCGGAGCCTGCACCCCAACCCCCTGCTCTGAGCCCCAAGCCACACCTCTCACCCCCTCCTGCATCCCACCCCCCTTCCCTGAGCCCCCTCCTGTACCCTGACCCCTTGTCCTGAGGCCCTTCCTGCACACTGCAGCCCCTCCCATACCCCACACTCCCTCCTGCACCCTGCCCCAGCCCTCCATTCATAGCCCTGCATGCAATTTCCCCACCCAAATGTGGCCCTTGGGCCAAAAAATTTGCCCACCCCTGTGGTAGATACGACTCATCTTAATGTGTTCTAGTATATAGACCCACATTTATGAATCAGACAAAATATGCATACTGTTTTAGCACATTTAAAAAAATCTTCTGAGTCAATAGGTGCCATGAATTCCCTGTCTAGCGAGGCAATAGATAACAAGTGTCTGAATGTCCAACTCTAATGCAATTTAGGGATAACTGGCAAAGAATCTAAAACAAACCCTTCCTTATTTCGTTAGGATGTCTGAAGAAGGTCCATGAAATAATTTTGTTAAAGATTTTAGGTGTTTATTTGCTTGGTTTTTAAACTTAGAAATATCATGAATGTCAATTCTGGTCTTCCTTAAATGTGCTGGAGGAGTTGCACACAAAATATCTTTAACTGTGGTATTTACTTTCTCATAAAGCACACTGGGGAGAGAAAGGATAGTGAAATGGTTAAGGTGTTAGCCTAAAACTTAGAAGAACCAGATTCAAGTCCTTATTCTGCCACAGAATTCGTGTGTGATCTTGAACAGGCCATTCCAGGTAAGCTTTTCTATAGGGCTGATGTGAATGAGGCATCCAAGTTCCATTTAAAGTCAAAGGGATTTAGGGTAGCTAAGTCACATAATTGTTTTTTTAAAATCCTACTCAGCCTCTTTGTCTCAGTTTAGTTGGTGTTGGTCCTGCTTTGAGCAGGGGATTGGACTAGATGACCTCCTAAGGTCTCTTCCAACCCTAATCTTCTTTGATTCTATGATTCCTCATCAGGGAATAGCACTTCCCTGCCTGCCAGGGGTGGTGAGAGGATAATACAGTAATGATAGGGAAGTGTTCAGACACTACACTGACAAGGGCTGCATAATTAGTGTTCAGTTCACCTAGTCTCACACTGTTGTGGCAAAGAGGGCCAACATAAATAAATAGACTTGGAAAGAGTGGGCTACTTCAGCAGCACTGAAAAAAAAAAACCAGACATTTAAGAACATAAGAATGGCCGTACTGGGTCAGAATAAAGGTTCATCCAGCCCAGTATCCTGTCTACCGACAGTGGCCAAGGCCAGGTGTCCCAGAGGGAGTGAATCTAATAGGTAATGATCAAGTGATCTCTCTCCTGCCATCCATCTCCACCCTCTGACAAACAGACACCATTCCTTACCCATCCTGGCTAATAGCTATTAATGGACTTAACCTCCATGAATTTATCCAGTTCTCTTTTAAACTCTGTTATAGTCCTAGCCTTCACAACCTCCTCAGTCAAGGACTTCCACAAGTTGATTGTGCGCTGTGTGAAGAAGAAATTCCTTTCTTTTATTTTAAACCTGCTGCCTATTAATTTCATTTGGTGGCCCCTAGTTCTGATATTATGGGAACAAGTAAATAACTTTTCCTAATTTACTTTCTCCACATCACTCATGATTTTATATACCTCTATCATATCCCCCTTAGTCTCCTCTTTTCCAAGCTGAAAAGTTTTAGCTTCTTTAATCTCTCCTCATATGGGACCCATTCCAAACCCCTAATCATTGTTAGTTGCCCTTCTCTGAATCTTTTCTAATGCCAGTATATCTTTTCTGAGATGAGGAGACCACATCTGTATGCAGTATTCAAGATGTGGGCGTACCATCAATTTATATAAGGGCAATAAGATATTCTCTGTCTTATTCTCTATCCCCTTTTTAATGGTTCCTAACATCCTGTTTGCTTTTTAACTGCTCCTGCACACTGTGTGGACATCTTCAGAGAACTAGCCACAATAACTCCAAGATCTTTTTCCTGATTAGTTGTAGCTAAATTAGCCCCCATCGTAGTGTATGTATAGTTGGGGTTATTTTTCCCAATGTGCATTACTTTACATTTATCCACATTAAATTTCATTTGCAATTTGGTGCCCAATCACTTAGTTTTGTGAGATCTTGTTGAAGTTCTTCAGTCTGCTTTGGTTTTAACTATCTTGTGCAGTTTAGTATCATCTGCAAACTTTGCCACCTCAACAACACACTTAATAACTACCTCAATAACACACCCTCACTGAACTCGTGCATTTGAAAGTCTATGTTTGTGTTCATTTGGAATCACAACAAACTCATGAAGGAGCCAGAAAAAGATGAATGAAAAGGGGGCTCAAACTATCAAAGGGTGTTCTGGTATATAGTTTATACTGTGCAGCTATGGTAACTTCATGGGCAAATACCCATTGATGTGTACAGCTGCCCGCCTATCTACTTAAAAGCTAGGCTTTTAATGGCAAGTGGGAGTATTGTTTAAGTTGATGTCAACTTGAGTCATTGACTGTTACATACATTTCCTCAGGCTTTTATGTAAGGGACATATTGCATGTTTATATTGCCAGTCAGTAAAGTTGATGTACACCAGTGATCTTAGTGGATGTTTGGTATAAATGTACAGTAATATATGGATATTCTTTGTTCCTTGACAAACTATATAATTCTAACATAGCATTTATCCTGTTTTAAGATAACTGGTGGATCTGTGGGCTGCTGGTGGGTCTGTGGGCTGGTCCTTAAGGTCTTGCAATTTATTTTCACATAGTATTCCTGTCAATCCAATTTGATATTTGTATTCTCCACAGCCGTGATTAGCTAAGTATAGAAGCATTTGCTTAACTTTCAACATATGCTTAAAGATAAGCATGCACTTCTGTGCTTTTTTCAAAGTGGACTTGTGTACATGTTTAAGGTTTAGGTACTCTTTCAGATAAAGGAATGTACAAATTAGGGATCACTTTGAAATGGGAGTAGATCAAAGTACACTAAAGAACTTTTAAGGCATGGTGGTAGCATCTACATGGACAGTTAGTGCACTGCATGCTAGTTCAAGGTAGATTTATACCCCAGCTTGCCACACACTAACTGTTAATGTAGATAAGCGCAACGGTAATGTCAGACACAACTTAGTGCTTCCACGAAAATATAGTGCAGTGTGAAATAGCTCTTAGTCATAAGAGGCTTGAATCTACCCCACTGAAATCAGTTCATATTGATTTCAATGGCTCAATCTGACTGCTGTGGAAGCAGCTACAGCCCTAGAGGAAGAGAGAACCATGTCAGGCTCTCCCTGAAATTACACTACTAGCCCATTCTCTCCGTTCCCCACAATTCCAGCACAACCCTGGGGAGCAGAGACTCAGCAAATGGAATGGAAGAAGGACAGAGCACAGGTGAAACTGTTGAGGCAGTTACCATGGTATTGCCTGGTGGGCTGGGGTTGACATGACCATAATAGAAAAGAGGGGGAGGGGAAAAGTCATCAGAGATGTAGTAGTTCTTAAAGGAGTGTATCAGCATTGATTAGCAGCATCATCTACACCAAAAGCCAGTAATATCACTTCCCCGTAAGTTCTCTCACATCTCAGGCAAGTCCAATGTTTCCTAAGGAGGCAGGCCCCAGCCTGAGAACAACTTTACCCAAACTTAGTATCTTTTCCCCCAGGTGATTCCCTCTACTCCTGCTCCTCTGTAAAGCTGTTTCTCCTTGTAAATCTTTCAGTATCCACTGTCGCCAGAATTGGGGATGGGCAGGGGGGCCATAGCCCTCTCACTTTTTGAAAGTGGACGGGCCTGGCCAGTCCACTTTTTGTCGGGGAGGTCAGACCGTGTCCCCTTCCCTTCCTCTTCCGCACCTCCTAGCCAGGCCATCGTGGTTGGGAGCTATAGCGGACTCTCCACCTGCTTGCGGTGTGGTGGTGGTGGAGGGGGCTGAGAACAACCCCCAGCCTATGTCCCTGCCAGGTTCAGGGCAGGTTGAGGTGAAGGGTCCACAACTCCACGGCAGTTCCCTGCAACTGCACATACGGCTCTCCCCCTGACCTGGCTCTGGCTGAGTGGGGGGAAGGGCTCGGAGGCACAGCCCGGCCATGGTAAGAGCCACATGGGCACCTGTGGTGAGCTGCCAAGGTGGACCCTCCACCTGCCCCGGGCAGCGGGGGGACACAGGCCAGGGGCTGCTCTCTCCCATGACCCAGTGGTTAGGTTATTGACCAGAGAGGTAGGTAAACTCTATTCAAGTTATTTCTCCTTGTAAGACAGAGGGGGAAACTGAACTGGTGTCTCCTACATTCCAGATGAGCACCCTAACACTGGGATAAAGGTTAGAAGGGAGATCTTTCCCTCCTCCCACTGCTATTCTGTGAGGAGGCTGGCATGCTCTGAGCACTCTTTAGATTATTGCGCTGTGTAGAATCTCTAGTACCCCATCCCTCAATGCCCTGCATAGTTAAGAATGTACAACATTTGAAATCCTCATGCACAATTATTTCAAATTTGGTGACAATATATACCTCCAGACCAGTGGCACTGCTATGGGTACCCGCATGACCCCACAATATGCCAACATATTTATGGCTGACCTGGAACAACGCTTCCTCAGCACTCGTCCACTCACGCCCCTTCTCTACCTACACTACGTTGATGACATCTTCATCATCTGGACCCATGGGAAAGAGACTCTGGAAGAATTCCACCATGATTTCAACAGCTTCCACCCCACCATCAACCTCAGCCTGGACCAATCTACACGGAAGGTCTACTTCCTAGACCCCATGGTACAAATAAGTGACGGTCACATTAACACCACCCTATACCGAAAACCCACCGACCGCTATGCCTACCTTCATGCCTCCAGCTTCCATCCCAGACACACCACATGATCCATTGTCTATAGCCAAGCGCTGAGGTATAACCACATTTGCTCCAACCCCTCAGGCAGATACCAACACCTACAAGATCTTCACCAAGCATTCTCAAAACTACAATACCCGCATGAGGAAATAAGGAAACAAATCAAAAGAGCCAGACGTGTACCCAGAAGCCTCCTGCTGCAAGACAAGCCCAAGAAAGAAACCTACAGAACTCCACTGGCCATCACCTACAGTCCTCAGCTTAAACCTCTCCAACACATCATCAGTGATCTACAACCCATCCTGGACAACAACCCCTCACTTTCACAGGCCTTGGGAGGCAGGCCAGTCCTCGCCCACAGACAACCCGCTAACCTTAAGCATATTCTCAACAACAACCACACACCGCACCATAGTAACTCTAACTCAGGAACCAATCCATGCAACAAACCTTGATGCCAACTCTTCCCACATATTTACACCAGCGACACCATCACAGGACCTAACCAGACCAGCCACAACATCACCGGTGCATTCACCTGCATGTCCACCAATGTAATATACGCCATCATGTGCCAGCAATGCCCCTCTGCTATGTACATCGGCCAAACTGGACAATCCCTACGTAAAAGGATTAATGGACACAAGTCAGATATTAGAAATGGCAATATACAAAAACCTGTAGGAGAACACTTCAACCTCCCTGGACACACAATAACAGATTTAAAGGTAGCCATCCTGCAGCAAAAAAAAAAAACCTTCAAGACCAGACTCCAAAGAGAAACTGCTGAACTTTAGTTCATTTGCAAATTTGACACCATCAGATCAGGATTAAATAAAGACTGTGAATGGCTAGCCAACTACAAAAGCAGTTTCTCCTCCCTTGGTTTTCACACCTCAACTGCTAGAAGAGGGCCTCATCCTCCCTGACTGAACTGACCTCGTTATCTCCAGACTGATTCTTGCCTGCATATTTATACCTGCCTCTGGAAATTTCCACCACATGCGTCTGACGAAGTGGGTATTCACCCAGGAAAACTTATGCTCCAATACGTCTGTTAGTCTATAAGGTGCCACAGGACTTTTTGTTGCTTTTAACATTTGAAATGTATACATAGGTCCAAATTTTCCTATGGATGGGAAAATACTGCTTAAAACAGGAAACTAAATAACCATCTGCATGTTCTGTAGTCAATTATTTGGGAAAAAGATAGAGAATATTAAAGTCTCAAACTGGCAGTTTATACTAGAATGTCCTTCTTTATCTTAACTAGGCAGTAATTGCTGACAAAATGTATCATACGCATTCAGTGAGCTGTCATTTTGTGTTGCCCACCTACCTTCTGGCTAAACCTGAAATCAGGATAAATTTCTCACCATAAGCTTCTATTTTATTTCAAGACCAAGATTTTTGCATTATATTCTGATCTCCCTATTTACATAAAATTCATATAGATTGATTAAAGCAAGCAAGGATTGTCTTATTGTCTCCTAAACCAGGACAGTTCCAATATTAGCTCTTACCTCAGAACATGGAAAATAGATTATTTTAAATGACTGGCCAAAAAATGCTACACAGACTCAAATATTTCATAAAGCAACAAATCTTGAAAAAAAACCCATGAAAATACTGAAACAGAGACCAACAATCCTACCGGAATAGATGTCCTCTCTCTGTGTTAGTTCTGCTGGAGAGTGGTATGTTTCACCTTCCCACAGTAAATCATATACAGCCTACATATACATATCATATACAGTACGCAGTATCTGTGGACTTTACTCAGGTTACAACTAATAATACTGATAAGGGCTGATCTGTGCTTCCAGGGCACTCCCATTCATGGGGGGATGGTGCAGACAGAGGGAATGAGCCCTTTCCATGTCCCATCAGAGGACACAGAACACTCCGTTTCCCCGCTCCCTCACCTGCTGTGTGTTGGGCTTGTTCTGCAGGCCAATGTAAAGGGGAAAACAACAAGGTCATGGACCTGTCTTTTCATGTCCCCTACACCTCAGAGCCACGAGGACACTTGCACATCAGTGTCTGATCCTAGCTTGCTCCACAGAAGAGGGAGTGGGGGGCATGACCTCTCCGGGTCATGGCACCTTAGCCCCTCTACACCTTTGTCACTGTGCATCTGCAGAGCGGCCAGGCCCTTTCTGGCCCCAAACCAATTGCATGTTGTTTTTCCCTGTGAAAGCTGCTCAACTATACCCTGCAGCTTTCCTGAGCAAAACGAGATGGCCTGATACAAGTGATGGGTGGCTGCTGAGCTTCCCAGTGACTGCTTTCCGAACCATTTGAAATCTACACAAACATTGCTTTAAACTTCTCCTTAGAAGTGAGATAACGGGTTTGAAGGAACTTTGATATTGATTTATTGTCACAGCAGCATGGAATGAAAACTGAAACTTATGAAAAGCTGTGGGTATTCTAAGTTGCACACAGCTGGGGGTCGCTGCAAGGGGCATTACATAACATTTTATTGCGTACATTGCACATTGCTTGTGAAATATCTAGATTAGAAAAAATGAAAACTATGACCTTGACGTGACACATTCTTGCAATAAACCAATATATCAAGGCACAAAGCAAGCTATTATAATGCATTATTTGGCAAGTCTGGTGTTTCTATTTTATTTACATGATATAAATATATAATACCTCCAAACCCATTATTTTTTTCCATGTAGATTCTAGTTCCTTTAGCTAAAGAGGTTAAATTTGTTAAATAAGTCTTGATAGAGAACAAGGATGGTTTCTTTCAAAAGAAATCTGCCATTTTCATCTTTAAAAATTCTCATTAGGACCAGCTGTGAATGGGTGGGTGCAAGGTATTGCTGCTTTATGCTCAATTTGTGGCATGTCATTCAGGACAAAACCAGGGGACACAATGAAGTCTGTTATAATTAGACTTACTGACATGATACAAGTATTTTATGAGTGTGAAGTGTCTTTGTAACTGGTGTTATACAGCACTGACCAACATGAAGTTTGAATGATTTACAATGTATGTTCCTAGACAGATCTTTTTATTTGCCTCCTGGTGTCTGAATTTTAGGGTCCCAAGGGGCCATATGTTTCAGCTTTTCTCTGAAACCATGAGGGTAGAAACTTTTTTTAAAAAATGAAGCTGAAATTCTCATGATTCTAGGAGCTGGAACTTCAAGAAGAACAGGAAATATCAAGGGACTTGTAATAAATCCCGAGAGCTGGCAATACTGCACTAGCTCCCTTTATTGTCAAGAGACAAAAGCCTCAGGTTGTCTGCAATATGACCACTATGCCCATTCAATCTGTGCAAGTGAAATTAAGTCTTTGTCACAAATTGAGGATCCCCATCCACCATTGTTTCTAATAGGGATGAAACAGGCTACCCTCAGGAATGATGGTGGGTTCCTTAGTCACTTGGTATGGAATGTCCATGCAGAAGTGTTCAAGGCACATTAAAGATGATTTGAAAAAAAAAGTCATCTTATTTTAGTGTAGGAAATGAAATTTCCAAATTAAATCAACGCTTCTTGTAACCAATGAACAATTCTAACACAGATTAATTTACTAGCAACAAAATACTGACTTTATTTCTAACAATCATTTGATACACTAAAGCCAGAATATTACAAGCTCAATTGACAAGAGTACAATTAGTATAGCACACAGAACTTTGAGTTTTTCCACTCATCACTTTTTGTTGATGTGATTTTTATATCAATTTCCCAAAGTTATTGTTAACTGGAGACTTAAAAACCAAACGTGTGTGTGAGAGAGAGAGAGAGAGAGAATATTAATTTCCAATTTCAATAACTTTTTTAGATGAAAATGATACGTTGCCGAAGTTGAAAAAGCAAAGGCAGTCAGGCATCAGGTTTTATACAGTGCACTATAATGGATTTCCCCTCCTCCACTTGCTGAGATGCAGTTGGGTGGGGTTAGAGAGCTGTTGGGGGAATGGTAAATGAAAGAGAAAGTTGAAATGGGTGGGTGCTGCTGAGCACATGTGTACGAGAGCTCTGACTGCATTTGAGAATTATTGGATTTAAAGTCAGCATGCTCTCACCTCAGTCATGCAGAGATCTCTGATGCTACATTATCTATTTTACAGTATGGTCCATTTCTGATTCTGTTACATGCATATAGTAAAGAAGTTCATGAGACTCTTGCGTTCATCCCTAAAACACTGCAACTGACTTTGAATTGAAAATGTGAGCCTGTACATCTGAACTGCTTTTAAGCCCAATCCAATATGCATGTAAATATGCATTATGCAATATGCAGTGAAAGGAATCCCATTGATTTCAATAGGCACTGGATAGGGCCTTCAATGGAGAATTGACTTTTGCATTATTGTAAGCAGCAGATGCTCAGTCACCCCAATATGTGCAGAATAAAATATTGGTCATGTAGCCTGTGTCCATTGACTACCCACGGATGGCCCCTACTCTAGCACTGAATGTTGTGTGCAGGGAGGATGTGATGAGGAGACTGTGGATGCACATCATCTCCATCAACCTTTCACTTGTTCCACCTGCTGCAGCAAACTCAGTGGCTCTGATGTCTCAGTGGTCATCTGGTATCACACCTGGTTCATGTGAAAATATCCTGTAGTGATGCCATGCTGAGTGAAGCTGTCACTTCCTCAGTGTGTCCTGCCTTCAAAACCTGCAATTTCAAATGTTCAAATATCATCAATGAGACAGTCCCCCCAAAATCCAGCAGTTGGTTTAAGAGTAATAAAAAAGACTATTGTTAATAATAGTAAAATAATGTAAGGTTTCAGCATGAAGCAGCAATACTTTGCACCACCCACTCACAGCTCATCCTAATGAACATTTTTAAAGATGAAAAAGACCGATTTCTTTCTTAAAAGAAACCACCCTTGCCTGCTATCAAGACTTATTTAACAAATGTAACCTCTTCAGCTAAAGGAACTAGAATCTACATGAAAAAAAAGAAATAATGGGCTTGAGATATATATTTACATCATGTAAATTAAATAGAAACACAATTCAAACTTGCCAAATGATGCATTATAACAGCTTGCTTTGTGCACTGCTATACTAATTTATTGCAAGAATATATCACATCCGGGTCATAGTTTTCATTTTTTCTAATCTAGATATCTCACAATCAATGTGCAATGTACGCAATAATAATGTCATTTGAGAGTGGGACAAGGTCACTGCCAAGCTGCAAAAGTTTGGATAATCCAGTCTATCAGGGGTACATTTCCTTTGGGAAAATATTTATCCAAACTGGCTCTGAGAAAAGTCAAGTGATTCTTGATTGGCTCCACAACACTCAATAGTTCAGATTCTGTTTCAGCAAGAGCATCAGTTAACAACAGGAATGGAATGCTTAAACCATAGATCTTTGTTTTCAAGAGATCTAGCTTTCTTTTGAATGCTGATATCTTGTTGTGCTGGTCAAAAATAACACTTTCCACTTGTTGCAATGAGACATTTACAGAATTCAATTTGTCAAAAATATCAGCAAGGTAAGCCAAAAGCACAAGCCAAAGGGGATCACATAGTGTGTCTACATTCTGAAATTCAAATTCAAAAAATAAAGTTGAACTTCATTTCTCAATTCATAAACACCTTGCAACAATTCCCCCCGGATAGCCACCTGACTTCCATGTGAAACAACAAAGCTTTGTGCTTCTCTCCTATTTCTGCACAAAGAATTGCAAAGATACATGTCTTTGTGGGCTGTGTCTTGATAAAGTTTACAATTTTAATAACAGAATTTATAAAATCAGTAAGTTCCAGATCCATGTTTCGAGTTGCAAGGGCTTTGCGGTGTATCATACAATGAGTCCACGATATATGTGGAGCAATTTCAAATACTTTGGCTTCCAGTCCTGCCCTAATGTGACACTCTGTACCTCGGGAACACCCTACACCCCCATGTTCATCCTTATAATATGATTGTGTGGTATCCAATGCAAAGTTTCTCATGTCGGGTGTCTTCAGAAGGCTCATGATGCACTGAGCATTGTTGTTATAGTGATGCTATAGTAATTGTTGTTGCAGTAATGTTATAGTAATGTTACAGGTTATAATTTCATGTATGAGGCTGAAAATGCATCCTCATGGTTTAAAATAAGCCCAGGCAAAAACACTCTAAGAGCAGAAGGGCAGTTCACACCTCATCAAGGCATGTATGGGACAAACCCAGTCCAGCCTCACAGGAACAAAGGCTATGTCCAGACTACCCGCCGGAACGCAATCAATCTATCAGGGATCGATATATCGCGTCTTGTCTAGACACGATATATTGATCCCCGAACACCTCCCAGTCAACTCCGGAACTCCACCAGGGCGAGTGGCGGTAGTGGAGTAGACGGAGGAGCTGCGGCTGTCGATCCCACGCCGTGAGGACGGGAGGGAAGTCGAAATAAGCTATTCCCGTAGCTGAAGTTGAGTATCTTACATCAACCCCCCTCCCCCCCCCAGTGTAGACCAGGCCAAAGGACCCTGTCCTAGGCAGCAACAAAAGGATCTGTTGGACTCTCGAGTTGTTTTGGTCAGTTTGGGACTAAAATGAGGAAATGCTCACCTGACTCTGAAGGGGGTGGGCAAATCCAAGAGGGAAGAAATGAGGAGGAGAGATTAAAGAGGACTCTTCAGCTTGGAAAAGAGGAGACTAAGGGGGGGATATGATAGAGGTATATAAAATCATGAGTGATGTGGAGAAAGTGGATAAGGAAAAGTTATTTACTTATTCCCATAATACAAGAACTAGGGGTCATCAAATGAAATTAATAGGCGACAGGTTTAAAACAAATAAAAGGAAATTCTTCTTCACGCAGCGCACAGTCAACTTGTGGAACTCCTTACCTGAGGAGGTTGTGAAGGCTAGGACTATAACAGAGTTTAAAAGAGAACTGGATAAATTCATGGTGGTTAAGTCCATTAATGGCTATTAGCCAGGACGGGTAAGGAATGGTGTCCCTAGCCTCTGTCTGTCAGAGGGTGGAGATGGATGGCAGGAGAGAGATCACTTGATCATTGCCTGTTAGGTTCACTCCCTCTGGGGCACCTGGCCTTGGCCACTGTCAGTAGACAGGATACTGGGCTAGATGGACCTTTGGTCTGACCCGGTACGGCCTTTCTTATGTTCTTATGTTCTTAACATGATAAAAGGGAGAGACGTTTGCCATGCTCTTCCTCTCTCTACCACCTCCATCTACAGACATCACCACCAAGTGACTGAAGCGCTGATCAAATGGGACAGCCTGGCTGAAGGGCAACCAGACAGCCTGTGGTGAGAAGCATCCAAGTTTGTAAAGTCACTGAAAGTGTTGAGATCAGCTTAGAATGTGTTTTACTTTTATTTCATTTGACCAAATCTGACTTGTTGTGCTTTGACTTATAATCACTTAAAATCTATCTTTGTACTTAATAAATCTGTTTGTTTATTCTACCTGAGGCAGTGTGTTCAGTTTGAAGCATGTCAGAGACTCCCCTGGTGCACATCAATTTATTTGTTAAAATGACAAACTCATATAAGCTTGCAGCATCCAGCGGGCATAACTGGACCCTGGAAGACAGAGGTTCCTAGGGTTGTATCTGGGACCAGAGATATTTGCTAGTGTCATTCGATTGCACAATCCAAGGAGCAGCTTACATGCCAGAGGCTGTGCATGGACAGCCCAGGAGTGGGAGAGGGATATCACATTTTTCATTGTGTTTTTTTGTTTATTAATTTATTATACCTTTTGTTAGAAAAAAAATTCCCCTCTTTCCTACCAAATCTCAATGTTTTGTTTCTAAATGGCATCTTAATTTTGTTGGCTTCAGGCTATTGTTTGCTAAAGTTACTGCACACACTGAGGCCTAATTTCTTCATTAACTGCAATGGAAGTGAAACCAAAATCCAAATATGCTTCATCATGGTTTCATGTTTTATTGGATTTTTTTCTTTGTGTCAACTTTAGCCATTTCAAGCTTCTTTAGTTTTTGAACACTACCATGGTTTGGCAATAAGTACTCATCCATTTTTCACCACACAATTATATAAAAAAAATCAAACTCACCAGTGAAATGCACCAGTGGACAGCACATTATACTAAACTGGAAGGCAGGAAAGGTAGTTGTTGCTATAGAAATGATGGAATAGTGGCAGAGCTCCCGTTGTCCTCCCCAGGTGGCTAACTGTGGAGCTCCCACTGTCAGGTCCAGGGTGGCTCTGGCTGTATCTGTTAGCCCCAGAGTGGCAGGGGCATCTGCTCTCAGCCCCAGAGTACCGGGGCCTCCCGTTCTCAGCCCTGGGACACTGGGGGTTCCTGCTGTCTGCTCCATGGTTGCAGGGGTTGTCACTGTGAGCCCTGGGAGACTGGCAGCTGGGGTTCCCACAGCCCCCAAGCATTCCTCTACACCCCCCTGGGGGGATGCGCCCCCCACTTTGAAAACCTCTGTGCTAGACTGATATAAACATAAGGGAACTGAAAGCTGTGTAAAGGCAAATCTGCTGTGGACCATAGTCCATGAGTCTTTAGAGAACCCAAGTGGGCCCTCCAACTGAGGGCAGATGAGATCATCACTAACATGAGTGTTGGTTGAGGGTGGGCAAAGGAGTCATCCATGTCTTCATTGGCCAGACTTGTTCAACAGTCCAGGCAGGCAAGGACACGATTGTTCACCCTCACCAGCAAGTTTAGGTGGTGAGCTGAAGAATAGCTCTGCCTAAGCTTTAACGAGTGTCCCTCTCACCAACCAATGTTGGTTCAATAAAAAATATTACCTCACCCACCATGTCTTGCTAATATCCTGGGATTGATGTGGCTACAACACCACTGCATACAAGTTTAGATGGTGACAGCTCAGTGAGGAAAATGAAGCCAGCCAACTCTGTAGCACTCTAAGATGCAGCCTGGCATATTAGACCACATATGTGCAAGAGCCATATACCCCAGGAGCCTCAAACAGTTTTGTTCTGTCATAAGCAGGTGAAATTTGAGATCTATAATGATAGTGTGAATTGTCATAAACCTCGACTCTAGAAGGAATGCTGTGGCTTGAGATGAGTCCAATATTATTCTTATACACTCTATTTTATGGATCTTGTAGAGGAGAAATTTCTCTGTATTGACTCTGATGTTGTCCAACCCAGGACCAGGGCTGAGGGAACTGGGATTGTTTAGTCTCCAGAAGAGAAGAATGAGGGGGGATTTGATAGCAGCCTTCAACTACCTGAAGGGGGGTTCCAAAGAGGATGGAGCTCGGCTGTTCTCAGTGGTGGTAGATGACAGAACAAGGAGCAATGGTCTCAAGTTGCAGTGGGGGAGGTCCAGGTTGGATATTAGGAAACACTATTTCACTAGGAGGGTGGTGAAACACTGGAATGCGTTACCTAGGGAGGTGGTGGAGTCTCCCTCCTTGGAGGTTTTTAAGGCCCGGCTTGACAAAGCCCTGGCTGGGATGATTTAGCTGGGAATTGGTCCTGCTTTGAACAGGGGGTTGGACTAGATGACCTCTTGAGGTCCCTTCCAACTCTGATATTCTATGATTCTATGATTCGGAGAGAATGAGGAGTCAGTCAGGTCAGGATGTAGCTGAATATCTTTTGCAGGCTGCTCTGCTGGGTGTTTAGGCTGTTCCACAGAGACTTCCAGGTGCTTGGTACCCGGACATAGCTGGCTTGACCCTGTGTGATGATCCACATTACCTGGATGAGGACACAGAAGAAGGGGCATGGGGATGATGTAGAATCTGGGAGAAAACCCAGAGGCTCCAGAAATACCAGTGGTAAGGGACCAGACCCCAAGGCCTGCTGGCCACAGTCCCACAGCATGCCCTACTATAAGACCTCAAGTGTATGCTGGGTGATAGAATTTAAGGGGGAAATGTCAAGCCCTGCTGAGGGTGGGAGATATGTGATCCCACTTTAGAGTCAGAAGAAGGCTGTCCATCTGCTGACCGTGAAGGGGCCAGCCCTGTTGGCACTAAAGACTGGTGCCAGGATCTGGGAGACTGCTGAAGTCATGCCACCACAGCAGGCTTCTTCCTTCCCTGAATCGACAGGCAGACAGTCCTCAAAATCAAAGAGTAGTAAGGTACCAAATGCAGACTGCGGAAGGTCTCTGTTCCAGGTGATCTGTTATCACCAGAACACCTGTTCCCTATAGCACTGGAGGCACTGATACTGGCAGCCTTAGAAGGTCTCTCATCATGGCAAATGCCTCTGGTGTAGTTGGCACCTAGATCGTCTCTGGTGGTTGCAGTGCCAATGAAGTTGAGGGTGCCATTTCTGTCTCTGGACTCAATGCAGCCTCTTCCGGCACCAGAGTCAATGGTGCCAGTATAGCCACTGGCATGGAGGAGCAGTGCTTTGAACTGGCAGGCACTCTGTTCAACTCCTTTCCTCTGCGCCTAGCTGCCCTGGAGTGTGATGATCTCCCTTGAGCTGAAGATGCTTTAGAAGGCTTATGCCTCTTCTTAGGCACTGGTGAAGGAATCAGGTACCAGGATGCAGACAGTCTTGGAGGCATGTGTGGCAGGGCGCTGCTGGGGAAGCCCCAGTCAGCTTCTGCCACTCCAGTCGCAATCAGGGGAAATGGATTGGGGCTGCATAAATAGCCTAGGTTTGCCTAATCACTGACTGCACCTGCCAGCCTCATCAGGCAGGAGCTATAAGGCGGTGAGGAAGTGTGTGAAAGAGGGTTGGGGTGGAGTGCAGGAGGGAAGGGGGGCTCTGGGAGAGGTAGGGGCCTGCTACTCTGTTGCTGACCAGGCCTGTGTTAGGCCAAGATACTGTAAATAGCTTCTATATAGTAGGAAATGGACACGAATAAAGAACATGGGTGTTGCACCAGCTTGGAGCCTCCCTGAGACTGCGAGGAGCGGGCCAAGGGGCTAAATACACAGGAGCGTGGTATGCATCCCATCACAGCATGCTTCTGGCTGAAGCAGCAGCACTTGGTACCGATTCAGATTGGAACAGCTCCAATAGTGTTTTATTGACACCTCCATTAACAGGATTAATGTTCCCTGTCTTTCTGAGTCTTAACGTTAAAGTCCCCAGAAATTTTGCAGCTGTACTTTACATGAGTCTCACCCATGCTCTTGAGGCACAAATGTGTGGGTCACTCATGGGTATAGGCTTCTTACAAGAAACACAGGCTTTGAAGCCTGGTGACCTGGGCATATCCTGATACTGCGAACAGCATCCTCAGTGGGAAAAACAGGAAATATAGGGGATGGAGATTGTTTTCTTTGTTTTACTAACAACTACTAATAAAGTCAGTAAACTTATATGCCATCTATGTATAGGTAAGCACAGAACTATCCACACAAAGTCTGAAAGATATTGCCAGAGCAATAGAAAGCAGTTCTAACAACCATCACAGATGGTCAGAAGGAACTAAAAGGGGATGGGGGCACCTCTGCCCTTTATGCCTGGGCACAGTAGCACTCATCAGACATTTGAGCTTTCCTGTACTACTGAGGGGAAAAGATTCAAATTGCTGTATTCTGGGTATGCAGACACCAAGAGTGGAATGCACCTATGCAACAAGTCAAAGAAGAACTCGCTCTTTCCTCAATTGTTTGCAAGTCAAATTCAGATCTGCTGCACAAAGGACAGTCTCCAGCTTGCACTCTCAATGCTTAGCTGTGAAGAAGGAGTTCATGAGCCAGGACTCAGCACCAACAGGGGGTCCACAGTTGTGTAGTTTTAACCCTCATTTTGTGTCTTCAACCCCAGCAACTCAACAAAAGGGCTCTGTCACAACTTCTTCTCATCCCAGACCCCAAAAGGAACAGCAGCTTTCTGTTGCATATCCTTGCCCACAATTGGAACCAGCCAACCCCCTCCAGCAGTTTCTGACCCAGGACACTCAGTCCAGTCCCAGAGGGTGCCCACCACTGCATCATGGTGCTGGTAGTCCTTCAAAGTCAGCATACTGTGCATAGAAGTCTGTCTAATGACAATACATCTGAAAAGATTCAGGGGCTCCTCAAATAGGGTGGCTATGCCAGAATCTGACTGTAGTGCCAGGACCAGGTAGCAGCATGCTTGGCAAAGGACCTTTTCTTGTTGCTGGCCATAGCTAACTGTAACCAATTAGCTCATTTTATCATTTAATTGTGTTATCTATTGTCATTGTTAACTCATATGTAATTTCATATGTAATCAATGTGTGATGAATAGTTTAAATTGTAGGATTATAGGAGTACAAAACTGACAAGTCTTTAGGAGTGATGAGTGTGTATTAGGTATATAACTAAACTAAAGTCATAATGCACCCCTACAGGTTAAGGCCTGTAAGATTTCAGTTTAGCCACACTAAGCCTCAGGCTTCAGGAGACTTGATATGAGTGGGTAACTTAAGACTGACCCTATGCCATAAAGCATAAGATTACTGTAAAGGATGTGCTAATAGGTGATATTCTAAGAAAATATGTCACCATGTACCATGTACCAGACAGCAAGACACCTGATTGTAACATTACAGAAAGTTCTGTTCTGACTGCAGGTTACCATGGGAACATGTTTATGTCAATGTTAATAACTTATTAATAAGAAAAGGGGAACTAAGAGAACAAGCTATAAAAAGTGGTACCACAACATTTATTGAGTGTGGAAGTACAGATAAGGAAAAGGAAGTTGGAATCCTCATGCATATGCATAGGGTATTAGGCGTGGTCAGAACAACAAGATTAAAGAGGTTTTCTAGTATGGAGAGGGTTGGAAGACCCCAAGGGAAGTTCTCATTGGGAAGATACCACCAGGAACCATCCCTCTGTCGCTGACCACTTGTTGAGAGATCTACCAGACTCTAGAATATATTTGGGTGAGTATGAATATGCCATTGGCTATTGTTTGGTTCTCTCAGGTTGTGTAGATGTGTGTGTGTGAGTGGTAACTTATAACACAAACAACATTTTTTACTTGTAACTGTGTTTGTGGTCACTGTCCTCATTCTTTGTGTACTCCTAGAGTCTCCCAAACTAAGAAAATTGCTCAGGATACCACTCACCCTGTTGATCTTTAAACTGTAGCCATAGAAGTTGGACTCACTATAATCTACCACAGAATTATCAATTCACCCAATTAAATAAAGACTAGATAATACAGGAAACAGTTCACTCTGTTCAAAGATCAGCTAGTAGAATAAAGTGGAAGAGTTAAACACCAAGCAGCTGTACTTGAACTAGGAGGATTTCTTCCATTTCCTTGGAGTCAATTGTCTAGCCATGGGATAGAGAGGACAAGGAACACTGGCTCATGGGATTATGACATAAAACTGGTGGACTCTCAGGACATAAGTCTGGGGATCTCGGATCGAGTTGCAGCTGCACTACCAAATGATGGAGTTTGGATGAGAGTCCCAGTCGGTCTCTAGTTCAGACCCCCACCCTCTCACACAGTCCTAAGGCCCAGATCTTGAGGGCTTACTGGCCCAAGTCAGACAGATTTGTGTGTAGACATAAGGCGGGTTGGGGCTCAAGCCTGAGTCTAAGCCCAGGCTTACACTGAAGTGTAGACATACCCAGTAACACTGGGACTTCATGCCAACTGGGTCTAAGTTGGGATACCAGCCAAAGGCATGTTACAAATGGGAAGAAACCAAAGCAAAATCTAAAACTGATGTTTGAAACACAATTCACATATCAATAATGAGCTACCTCTGGGATTTCAGTGGTTAAATTATAGTCATCTTTATATGATCACATAGAATCTTCCAATAAAATTCATAATAATACAGCTTGTTATATTTAACTAGAAACCAATTGTAAATAAAATGACAATTTCTTATATTTTAAACTAATTTCTAGCAGACAAGTGACTCGAAGTTGAAGCTAGATGAATTCAGGATGAAAATAAGGTGAATATTTTCAACAGTGACGGTAATTAACGTTGGAACAATTTATCATCAGTCATGGTAAATTCTCCATCACTAACAATTTTTAGATTGGATTTTTTTTTGATACATGCTCCGGTTCTAAGGGAATTCTTTTGGGGAAGTTCTCTAGCCTGTGTTATACAGGAGGTTACACTAGATGACAACAGCCTTGCCTTGCAATCCATAAAAAAAAAAGACTGTCCCCAAGATATAACATATACATGTGTGATCTTTTAGACATGGAAGAAGTGAACTTAGGGCTGATTTAGATGTTTGAAAACCTATTCCTGAGGTGTCATTCTTAAATAAACTCTGCGT
This sequence comes from Malaclemys terrapin pileata, assembly GCF_027887155.1. Taxonomy (NCBI): domain Eukaryota; kingdom Metazoa; phylum Chordata; order Testudines; family Emydidae; genus Malaclemys; species Malaclemys terrapin. Next base: position 8,703,681 of record NC_071524.1, on the reverse strand, counting down.
ATTGTATCCTGCACTTCTACATACCCGCATGCGCTTACTCACTACCAGTAAAGACCAGAGGTGTTAGAAATAACAAGGATAAGAATGCTGAGCAAGTAAAGGCACCCCTTTGCTGAGGAAAATAAAAACAAGAAGTTCTGAGCTTCCCAGGGATGTGTCTCTGTGATGTCCAGTCCCTGGCACTGGGCATCCTCAGACAATATCAAGTTTGATGCCACCAAAGAGACAATTAAATACGCAGAACTGTTACGATTTATAATAAAACCATGAGTAAGTTTATTACTAAAGGACAGAGATTTGTAATACCAAGCAATAGTAAAAGAGACCCAATGGTTACATGTAAAACCAAAGTAAAACACACTTTTTGTTGTCTAAAATTTAATAAAGTACAACCCATGTCTCGGACAATTTCTCACCTAGAGTCAGTTCTCAGACTATTCAACCTGCATGGCTGGGAGAAACCCTTTCACAGGTTGCAAGAGCACTGGCCTCTTTGTCCCCAAAATGTTGGACCACAAATGAGTCCCATGTCTTCTCTGTTATTGTAGAACCTTGGAAATGGATTCTTTGTAAAGTGAACCCAAAGTTACACTTCCCAGCTGCTTGTTCCTCGGGGTGCAGTTGCCAGCTTCTTCCTCATCCTCTGGTCAATGTGCTTTTTTAATTGACTTGATCACTTTGTTTATCTTAGATGCAAATGCATTTTCACTGTCTTTAACTTTTTATCAAGCCCTCCTGTTTTCTCATCTGCCTGTTAGCTTGGACCTTGTAGGGAGGTAAATGCACATCCCTTAGTCTAGGACAGGCTTGTTTATCAACTGCCTCCAAAACATATTTTAAGAACACATTTCCAGAACATGTTCATAACTCTGTATACATACCCCATAGATACATCATTCAATGATATTCATGGCCAATGTATCACCATTTCATAGATACCTTACAAGACACTGTTTGGGTACATATTCTGACAACAGTGTGTTGGGTGTACTGAGTTTGTCAGAGCAGCTGGGATTTACTTTTACAGAACAGTGTTCCCTTTGCCAGCTAGCACAAAGTGGCTCTTAGGGTCACACTGCAATTAAAAAAATTAGCTTGGTGGTCTTCTTGGCTCAGCTGATTAACAGGCCTGTTGAGATTCTTGTGTGTATAAAATCTCCAATGAATAATGATTATCTACCTTCCTCCTGGGAAACTGTGAAGATTTCTTAGGAATGTTGGCACAGTACTTTGAAGAGCTATATCTCCAGTCGTGTTACTAATAAGTGTGTCTCTGCTGCTTCAAGAAGCCAAGAGCACAGAGAACCAGGCCTGTCTCTCTCCTGAGTCTTCTAACTACAGGAAGTGCTCCCAGGTTAGAAATTTGATGTCTCAATCAGAGGCCACCAAAAAGTCATCTGAAGTTTTTTAAATCAGATTTCTCCCATTCAAATGCCCTATCATGCACATTAGAGGCAGGTAAGGGCCCATCAGTTTTTTCATAGTCTAGATTTCCTTTTTTTATTTAGCCCTTAGGGCCGCCATGATATTGTCCTTTATATGGCCTCATGCAAGGAAATAATTGTAAAGCTGTTATTACTATAAATCTTTGAGCAGCATTTGCTGACAGTAATCATATATCCAGTGCCTTTCCTATTCTAGTAATGAGGGGAGTGCTAACAGCAGTGGAGCTGCACCAATGATAGTACATGGTTTGAAAATTTTTGAAAAACAAACAAAACTTTTGCAGACAAAGCCTAAAGTTCTCTCTGCAAAGTCCAGTTATCCAGGATGTGTGTGTGCAGACTGGGTGATGGCAACAGCATTTGATCCTAAAAGAGATTATATCTCATCAGTTGAAGTTGATTCTGAAGACTAATTATGACTATTGACATGTAAGCATTTGTCCTGCTAGATATTTTAGCCCAAGTTTCCAGTACACTGGGGTGGCTAGTGGATCTTGGGATCCACTTGGCACAGTTTGGATACAGTACCAACACTTTAACACCACCCTCCCTAGCACCTAGCAGTACAAAAAAGTGTTCCATGAAACAGTCAGGCTGGGCCTTGGCTGTGTTTCCTTTCCTGGGCAATTTCAGCAATACTAGGAGTGGGGAATAGTGTAGCTCCCAGCCTGCCTTCCTGCTTCCCATTCCAATCAGATCATTTCCTAATTCCCTTCACAGATCCAGGCTCACAAACAGCTGTTCATGCATTCCTGGAAAGGGAAGAAAGTCAATGAAAGGATGACATCAATGAATTTTTGCACTTAAAATCCACACTTGTCCCCATCTGGGCCCACATGTCTACATACTTAAAGAAAAAGACCAGAAGAGTATTCTTATATTTTGAAGGACTGGAAATCAAAACAGAAAAAATACAGCCCACCTGCTTAAAAAGAAGACCCCCCCCAACTTCCATAAAAGATAGTTAACTCCCCTAACTCAAGAAAGTTAAGTCCCAAGGAGACTGCAAAGAGCTACAAAGGAGTCTCACAAAACTGGGTGAGTGAGCAACAAAATGGTAGATGAAATTCAGTGTTAATAAATGTAAAGTAATGCACATTGGAAACATAATCCCAACTATACATAGAAAATGATGGGGTCTAAATTAGCTGTTACCACTCAAGAAAGAGATCTTGGAGTCATTGTGAATAGTTCTCTGAAAACATCCACTCAATGTGCAGCGGCAGAAGCAAACAGAATGTTGTGAATCATTAAGAAAGGGACAGATAATAAGATAGAAAATATCATATTGCCTCTATATAAATCAATGGTACAGCCACATCTTGAATACTGCATGCAGGTGTGGTTGCCCCATCTCAAAAAAGATATATTGAAATTGGAAAAGGTTCAGAAAAGGGCAACAAAAATGATTAGAGGAATGAAACAGCTGCCATATGAGGAGAGATTAATAAGACTGGAACTTTTCAGCTTGGAAAACAGACGACTAAGGGGGGATATGACAGAGGTCTATAAAATGACTGGTGTGGAGAAAGGAAATAAGGAAATGTTATTTACTCCTTTTCATAATTCAAGAACTAGGGGTCACCAAATGAAATTAATAGGCAGCAGGTTTAAAACAAACAAAAGGAATTATTTTTTCACACAATGCACAGTCAACCCGTGGAACTCCTTGCCAGAGGATGTTGTGAAGACAAAGACTATAGCAGGGTTCAAAAATGAACTAGATAAGTTCTTGGAGGATAGGTTCATAAATGACTATTAGAAAGGGTTCCTATCCTCTGTTTGCCAGAAGCTGGGAATGGGTGACAGGGGATGGATCACTTGATGATTTCCTGTTCTGTTCATTCTCTCTGGGGCGCCTGGCATTGGCCACTGTCGGAAGGCAGGATACTGGGCTAGTGGACCTTTGGTCTGACCCACTATGGCCTTCTTATGTTCTTATGTAATAAAAACAGCAAATAAGTGCCAGTACAGAGAGAATAGTGTATGCAGGCTGCTTTTTACAAGGTTCTGTTAAAAACTTCTGCAACCTAGAATCCACCTAATTTTTGCCCTCCTTCATAATGCAGAAAACAGTTTGCTTTTTAAAAGAGCCTTTTAAAGTGTGTGGAATGTACATATAAAATTGTTCAAGATTAAATTTACCTGAAAATAACAAAAGAATAATGTATTTGTACATTATACTTTTGTAACTTAGTCATTCCTCTGTTCCCCTTATAACTCAGTTATGATAGAGTTACTTGCTAGTTGGGTTTGTGGAGGTGGCACATCCACAGACAGTCCCTAAAAGGGTATGGCTTCTCCAAGAGGGAATGATCCATCTCTCAAGAAGTAACTCTGAGAGGAAGCTCAGGATAGGAGTGTAATTCCTGCTGCGGGGGGGGGAGAGAACAAAACTGGTTTGTACCAGCAGCAGGAACAGAGCTGCCTTTGTATCCTGTTCCAGGAGTAAATGACTGTTGGTGTCCTGTTCGCTGAGCTTGTACCTGTGTTGTCATTCTGAGGACTCTGCCTGTTTGGACTAATGAGATCTAAAACTGCCCTAGTTACCACTATAAATAAAACTGTTTTTTAAAGGTGCTTTGATATCTGAATGCATAATTTGACACATTACCCAGTGTGCAATGAACTTTGCACTTTTGTACCTTTTCACTTCTTACTTATGATGTTTTTACTTTCTTTTTCCAAAGTTACCCATTAACTGGAGCCTCAAAATGAAACCTGATTTTGTCCAGGGAGCAACCAGTAAATGACTTAATAGTATCATAGTTTCCAGCCCTGGTTAACAAGCACCTTCATTATTCCAGGCTTCACAGGGAAATCCTTAGCGCTGCCCCAAGGCGTGGTCTGTTCGGATGTTGCAGGTGACATTGCTCTTTCCCTTATTATTTACATCTTCATAGTGATCTCTGTCATGGTGACAGCTAGCTTTCCAGTCCCTCTTACCATCCAGACAAACTAGACTTTGTGATAATGGTCCCTTCTACCAAATATCACATCACATTAGGTTACTCCCAACCCCAAAGGGTCAGTCACTCACCCCCAGATCAACTGGTACTCTGGCTTTTACCAAAGACAACGCTGGCAGCCAATTTCTCTATTAAACTAAATAAAGCTAAGAAAAAGAAATGAGAATTGTTGGGAAGCTAAAGCTCGTAAAATACATTAACAGGTGAATCTAAGTTTGCACGTCCAAGATGATGACTTTTCCATAAGTCTCTAAGGGTTACCCAAAAATAACTTTGGGGATCTCTGTCTGTTCATTCAGCATTCCACCCTGCTAGAATCCAACAGGCCAGAGATACATAATCCTTCCCTGGATCCATTCTTATAGCTGCTTTCAGTGGAAAGCAATCTAGCAAGTGTTTTCATCACAGCATGGGCTTTTCCTTTGTTGACTAAATGCAGACTGACACCAAGGATTTCCATTTTTGAACACAATGACCCATGCTTTGAAGACAACATGCTTCTTCATTTACAGTTCCAAAGCTCCAATCCTGTTTCATGGACAATTCAATTACGGAGATATACGTAATGCAATTGCCTTCCATTACATTATAATAGGGATAGATAAGTTAAATCAATGCAAGTAACATTTTGTTCATTTTCATGCAGTTTACACATCGAACATCTTCTCATGTGTGCAGACTGAAAAATCTATGGGTGCAGGGACCTCTAAGTCAAGTCAAAGAAGATTACACTGTATATTGTGATCCTGACCCTACTGCAAAGGACTCAGAAGGACAGGATAACGGAATTATTCCTGTAGGACTGCATTAGGGGTTGTGGGATTTGGGAAATGCTCTGTACCATATCTGAATTTGTGTGTTATATGAAATGTTTTATAGAATTTTTTATTATGTTAAATGAGTGCAGGGAATATTTTGGGGGGAAATGTGGGGGTTTACTTTGAGGGGGAACCTGCATAATTTTAGGAATGTTTTGTGAAATGGCTGTATGGAATGTGAAGCATCTCACAAGTCAAAAAAGCAAAAAAAAGATTTTGTTCTGAAAAGGGGGGAGGTGTGCCACACAGAATCGCTGTTCCCTATGAGTAGACCAGCCCAGCACCCCTGTGTCAGAGCAGGTGGGCCCAAGTGAGTTAATTAAATGGGGCAGGGCTACACCTGCAGCTAAAAAGGCATGTCAGAAGGCAGGAAGAAGGGAGTAATTGAGATGAATTGTGCCAGCGAGTTAAGCCATAGATGAGTGGAGTTAACTCCTGTGGTGGGGCACTGGACCAAGATGCCAGGTGCCCACTGCCCAGGAAAGTTGCCCTGGTTCTGCTGTTCCAGAAGCTGTTCTGCTGTTGTTTGGGAGCACTGATGGTTGAATAAGGACTGGCTGAGAAGGGTGAGCTGAAGAACTTTTTGTGTTTGTTTTACTTATGTTTGGACAGTAAACCTGGGCAAGGCAGGGCAGTGTATGCTTGAAAGCTGGGGAGAAGCCCCTTGCATGGTAGGATGATTGCAGGCAGTCCCTGAAATAGAGTTGATGGGAGGGTAGTACCCAGGGAGTTTGTAGAGAGATATAGGGAGCCTCAGGAGTGTGCATTGTCCTCAGCCAATGACAGATACTACAATCAGTCATCAAGAAACAAGCATCTAAGATTGTGAACTCGTTGGGGTGAGGGTTTCCCTTATAATGCGAGTGCACAGATCACCGCACAATGGCACCCTAATCTCCACTGGGGTCTACAGGTGGGAATATCAAAATTACAGTCTGTCAGGAAGTTTTCAACCAAATGTCTTTTAATCAGAAAATGCCACTTTGTTGTAACCAAAACTTTTAATGGGAAATGTTCAGTTTTGATAAATTTGTCTATGTGATTTTGTTTAAATTTTTCCTAATATTAAATTTTTTTGTTTTGACTTTTTTAATTTAAAAATTTCATTTTCCATTCCAAAATGACTTTTCATTTCCAAATGGAATCTAATTATAATAAAATAAAATGGTCAAAATCAAAGTAAAACAGTTGTGAATTATACAAATGAAACCCTTTTATTGTCCCTAACCAAATTATTTGGGGGGGTGGTGTGTTATTTTTGGTTCACAAATATTTCAGAGCTTTTGACTTTTTGGCCTGATGCTGGACTTTTTGAACTCTCAAATATTTTCATGGAATAGGAAAACCAATTCCTGCTGAGCTTTAGCAATGACAAAATAATAGACTTCTGAGAGTTTTGAAGACTACATTTATTCCATTATTGGATCAGTGGTTAAGAAAGCTACAAGCAACATGATGTTCATTACACAGTGTCAATGTCCTCCTTAGTGTTAATATCCTGCAATAGTTTCTGGCCATTCTGCTCCTCTATTACTCTTTATTCTTCTTCATTTTACTCTTCTTTATTCTCTTTGGTGAGGTTTTCCTGTGACCTTGGCCACCTGTTCTGAATTTCCCTCTTCATTTTCCCTTTCCTATTACTGTAAAAGAGGATGCGTTAAAAGCAGGTTGGCATAGGGGCTTTCCTAAGTTAATACCCTTTTAAACTTAGCAGGTACCCCACAACTTGGAACTTGGGAAGAACCAAAATAACCAGCTAGGACAGAAATAACAAATGTGATACTTAATCACAACAGGCCATGGTAACGAATTGACGTATATGATAAGAAGTTGAAATCATTGATATACTAAACTATAGGAAAAAGACACTCCAATGTTAGTAAGGTGAGAAAATACAAATAAGGAAAAGGGGGAAAGTTCCCTACTGAATATGCATTAAAGATAGCAGCGTCAGCCTTACATATTATAAAAGTGGCATCCTGGGGGCACTAGGAGAAGAAGATGTAGTCCTTGGGAGGAGACAGAAGGATGGCCACTGGTGATGATAGGGAAAGTAATGGTGATAGGAAGATGATGGCTAGCATTTCAGGTTGTTCTAAAGGAGATGGTGTCAGTATAAGGATGTGCAGATGTACCCATTAACCAGCCTGCCTCTGATATTTTCATGTTATGCATTCCCAAAATCACAGTTTTCAGCCAATTTATACACAGCTCCTAGAAAACATTCAACTTTTTGGCCTGGTTTTTTACTTCCCTGGTGGAAACATGGTTTTTCATAAGCCACATGTCTCTGAGGTATAAAGTATGCATCAAACATAAGCAGAACCCTTTCATAGACTTTGTGACTGTCTTAAGAAAATTCCAAGGATTTAAAGATATGCTCAGCCTCTCCCACCAACATAGCACTGGTGTGGACAGAGCTTAGCTTGCCATAATTTGTGTTGCTCAAGGCAGTGTATTTTTCACACCCCTGAGCGATGTAAGTTAGATTGACATAAGTGGTAGTGTAGACCTGCTCTGAGCTGGGATGCCTCCTTTTACCTATCCTTTCCATCTGGAGTATCTGCAGCAGAGGTGAGGGGCCCATGCTCAGTGCATCATGAGCCTTCTGAAGACACCCAACATGACAAACTTTGTATTGGAAACCACACAATCATTTTATAAAGATGGACATGGGGGTGTAGGGTGTTCCCCCAAGGTACAGAGTGTCACAGGGTGTTGTGCATGTAAGCAGAGTCCATTTGTATCTGTCTTCAGATTTTAGCACTGTACACACACACACACACACACACACACACACACACACACACACACACACACACACACACACAAAAGGAATACTTAAGATTAACCTGTTCCCTCTTATTTTCAGGCTTGACTTGTTTTCCCTCCTACCTTTCCTGGAGGGCCATAATCTGAGTCTTCTTGCTTAGAAGTAGCTTGTTTGCTGACCAAGTATATTTATTAATTGCAGTTCCTTTGTACTGCCATTTATGGACAGTTCTCTCCTTCCCCTATCAGCTAGGTAATTTGCATCCACACAGATGCTTTCTGGCTTGCTTTTCCATCCAAAACTATTATCAGCTCAGCGACTCTGTCTTAGAGGGATAGTTTAGTGGTTTGAGCATTGGTCTGCTAAACCCAGGGTTATAAATTCAATCCTTGAGGGGCCCACTTAGGAATCTGGGGCAAAATCAGTACTTGGTCCTGCTAGTGAAGGCAGGGGGCTGGACTCAATGACTTTTCAAGGTCCCTTCCAGTTCTAGGAGATAGGATATCTCCATTAATTTAAAAGGGACACAATTAATTTCCACCAGAGTTTTGATTACTTTTCACTTTTAATTCCTGCTTCTAAAACACACAGCCATCTGAAAAAGAAAACACAACCTAATGTGGCTCCTTTTAGAGCCCTAATAGGATTTTAATTAAGTAGCATGTTTTGTTTGCATTTCTTTTACCCTTTCTACAATATACACTGCACATGTTCTGGGAAAATGCACACCACTTCCACAGTTCAACTACAACATTACATTAGCCACATCAACTTTCACACAAGGTGTAACTGACTCCCCCGTGCCCACAGAGTTCTCATGCACCCCTCCCCAAAGCGACAGTCTGATCACCCAGAGCCACCCCAAGGCTCAGTGTTCCCATCATTGCTCCCCTTTTCCATCTCTTTTTTCCTGTGCACACATAAGAAAAGATCCAGAATGTCTCCCCCATCCCCTTGCCTCAGTTGCCTGCCACCACAGCCACGACTTTGATCTTTATTTAAAAATATATTAAAATTTATAAAGCATTGAGATACCTTAAGTGTTAAATGCATAATACCAAAGCCAAACAACATTAGTTACCTGTGTCTGGCAAAATGTGTCTGTCAGTTTTGCAACTTTCAATGAAAGATTCAAATGGATTTTTAGTGGTATTATTTAAAAACAAAACAAAATTAATTCTTAAACCTATAAAACAAGAGTTTTACAAACTCAAGATTTAGGTCCTTAAAACCTCACATATTAACACAATATATATTTACACACACACAGAGATACATACATATTCTTTCTCTTAACATTCCTTGTACTGCTATTACTTTTTACATAACTGTACCCCAATTAGACTCCATCTTGTACAATCAGAGACAGTCAAGTTCCAAAAGAAACCCCTTATGTTCCTTTAGTGATTTTGATTACATCACCCAATAATCAAATAATTTTCATCACAGTATCTCTCTGCCTGCTGCCTGTAGCAGTCCCTTACAGACCATTTCTGTGGGAAAAGGACCCCCTTTCCCCCAGAATAGCTATAAAGACTCCTGGGGACAAAAACATAATGGTGGTAGTAGCCACCTGACCCCACTGTATAATGCGTTTAACTACCAGGGTCCCACCCAATGTGACTGTACTAAGTTGCACAAATAATTACATGTACATAACTGGGTTTTATCATCAAACCAAAAACTTCCTTCTTATAACACCACAACTGTTACTCTTTAACACCTTCACAACCATTATCTTTAAAAAAAGAACAGGAGTACTTGTGGCACCTTAGAGACTAACAAATTTATTAGAGCATAAGATTTCGTGGACTACAGCCCACTTCTTTGGATGCATATAGAGTGAAACATATATTGAGGAGATATATATACACACATACAGAGAGCATGAACAGGTGGGAGTTGTCTTACCAACTCTGAGAGGCCAATTAAGTAAGAGAAAAAACTTTTGAAGTGATAATCAAGATAGCTCAGTACAGACAGTTTGATAACAAGTGTGAGAATACTTACAAGGGGAGATAGATTCAATGTTTGTAATGGCTCAGCCATTCCCAGTCCTTATTCAATCCTGAGTTGATTGTATCTAGTTTGAATATCAATTCCAGCTCAGCAGTCTCTCATTGGAGTCTGTTTTTGAAGTTTTTCTGTTGTAATATAGCCACCCGCAGGTCTGTCATAGAATGACCAGACAGGTTAAAGTGTTCTCCCACTGGTTTTTGAATGTTATGATTCCTGATGTTAGATTTTTGTCTATTTATTCTTTTGTGTAGAGACAGTCCGGTTTGTCCAATGTACATGGCAGAGGGGCATTGCTGGCACATGATGGCATATATCACATTGGTAGATGTGCAGGTGAACGAGCCCCTGATGGTATGGCTGATGTGATTAGGTCCTATGATGATGTCACTTGAATAGATATGTGGACAGAGTTGGCATTGGGCTTTGTTGCAAGGATAGGTTCCTGGGTCAGTGTTTTTGTTCTGTGGTGTGTGGTTGCTGGTGAGTATTTACTTTAAGTTGGGGGGCTGTCTGTAAGCGAGGACTGGTCTGTCTCCCAAGATCTGTGAGAGTGAGGAATCATCTTTGAGGATAGGTTGTAGATCTCTGATGATGCACTGGAGAGGTTTTAGTTGGGGGCTGAAGGTGACAGCTAGTGGTGTTCTGTTATTTTCTTTGTTGGGCCTGTCCTGTAGTAGGTGACTTCTGGGTACTCTTCTGGCTCTGTCAATCTGTTTTTTCACTTCATCAGGTGGGTATTGTAGTTTTAAGAATGCTTGATAGAGATATTGTGGGTGTTTGTCTCTGTCTGAGGGATTGGAACAAATATGGTTGTATCTTAGAGCTTGGCTGTAGACAATGGATCGTGTGCTGTGTCCTGGATGGAAGCTGGAGGCATGTAGGTAAGTATAGTGGTCAGTAGGCTTCCGGTATAGGGTGGTGTTTATGTGACCATCTCTTATTAGCACACTAGTGTCCAGGAAATGGACCGCTTGTGTGGATTGATCTAGGCTGAGGTTGATGGTGGGATGGAAATTGTTGAAATCATGGTGGAATTTCTCAAGGGCTTCTTTTCCATGGGTCCAGATGATGAAGATATCATCAATGTAGTGCAAGTAGAGTAGGGGAGTTAGGTGATGAGAGCTAAGTAAGTGTTGTTCTAAGTCAGCCATAAAAATGTTGGCATACTGTGGAGCCATGCGCCACCAGGTGGCATTGCATGTAAAATACCAAATTTAATGCAACCTCAGACATACCAGTCAGAGCATTAAAGGATCTTATGCTGAAGAAACTCGGTGTGGATAATAAGCAAGCTCTGGGACCAGTCCATATCTGGTACAGCTGAACAGGACCAGAGATACATATCAGAGATTGAGGGGTGAGCGGTGTATGAGGTGCAATAGAGGTACACTGGTGGGTCTCAGTGGATAGAAGCATATGCAGACACTGATGGGGGTCAGAGGCAGGTGGAGGGTATTAGGGGTTTCTCAGGACCAGTCACCTTGTACGGGACAGGGCGAGTTTGAGGACTCTGGGGTCCTCATCTCCTGATGTGTGCCTCTTTGACAGAGTCCAGGGCCTTCCAGTGGGGTAGGTGTCTGGAGGAGTGAGCAGCTTGGGTGGAGTGGGGTGGGGCTGCTGAGGATCTTTGGGGGCCCAAACTTAGCGGACTTTCATGGCAAGGGGGTAAAGTGGGGATTTAGGGTTTAAGGGGGGATTTTCTGGACAGGGAAATATGACCCAGGCATTAGAATTGAGAGACCACAGTGATGGATGGTGCAATGAAGGTAAGTCTTCCTAAGGCATGATGGAATGCAATGCGGCGAACCACTGGCCAGACGGTCCGGGCAAAGGGCCTTCAGAGGTAGTACAAGCTTGAGAGTGCACTCCTGAGCACATGGCCCCTTCCCCTGCTCCTCATGGCCTGCAACTAGAGATGACTTGGCCATGTCTGGTTGGTCACACTCCACCTCGGGTAGTGTCCATGCAGTGTCCATGCACTGGGTGTGTGATCACTGCCTAATTAGAGTCCCAGAGACCTCGTCTACCTGGAAGCTCTTCTGATTTTCCAGCTGTTCAACCAGCCCATTCATCCCACAAGCATTCCGGGGGGTGGGAGGGAAGCCACTTCACAAGTATTCAGAGAGGGAGAAGAGACAAAAGGAGGGGGAGTGTAACAGACCTTTTGAGCATACAGGTTACACAGAGCATACAGGTCACTGGTGCTCCTACAACAACTATGAGATATTCCAGTGTGGGGCTCTCTCATTCTCGCCTGATGAAGCTGTTCCACTGTGGATAGCTAATGAGTTATTGGGTGAGTGAGAATGAGAGCGCACCCACACGTGAGAATGACCGTAGCTTGGTGGTCAGATCACTCACTCAAGACATGGACAGCCCAGGATTCAGTCCACCTGCTCTGATGATGCTTATTTTGGCAGAGTGGAACAGCTTCAACAGGAGACACTGAGGGTGGCCCCCCAGTGAGAGTGCTCCACATTCTGGTGCTTGGGGCACTCTCCTGAGGGGTGGGAGACACCTGTTCAAATATCTTCTCCTATGAGTTGGGGGGGGGTAGGGTCTTCCACATCTCAGGTGAGTGCCCTATCCACTATGCTAAAAGTTAGGGGGGAGGGCCTCTTTCTCCCCACACACCAACACCTGTTTGGAATGAGCTCTCTTGCATGGCTATATCTGGTAAGTGGCTGTTGAATATGCCTACTGCATCAGGCCCTGTACGTGATTTGCGGGAGGAATACTTATCTTCCCCAAGTCCATGAAAATCTCTGGGGTTTGAGCATCTGGTGCCTGGCATGGGGCTGCAGTGTGACTGTTCAGAGGCAGAAACATAGGCACCTTGACAACTGCTACTGCAAAAATTTAGGTACCAAGTGAATTTAGGCAACTACAGGGTTTGGCAGCAGTTGAGCAGGGGTTTTGCAAAACCTAAAGGGACCTGATTCTGGGATGTTGGTGCCTAAAAAGGCAATTAGGTGCCTAAAGCCTTGTGTGCCAGCATACGTTCTGTAGGATAGTCATAGGCTCAAATTTTGATCGGGGGCCAAATTTTAATCTGAACTACTCCCAAAGTAGTTTAGTTCTCACTGCCATGGCCATTATGGAGACAGGTCTGATTAGAGATGGTTGAAATTTTCTCATCAGACTTTATATAGAGAGAAACAATTCATTGAGAAACTGGAAATTGAAGACTGACGGGTTTATTTTTTCTTTAAATAAAACAGCTTTTGAAAACTAAATATTTGGGGGTTTAGATTAGGCAGCTTCTTGCCTAGCATCATGGTTTGTGTGAACCCAATTCTTTGGTGCCTGTTTTCCCTACCATTCATTGTGTAGGTGATTAATACACTAATGTTTAAAAACCAAGTGCCTGCGAAAAGGTCACTTACATTTTTGGAGCAAAATTCATCCTTCATATTCATGTAATCATCATTAAAATTAAATATCTGAGGGCATCGATTGTTGCAACAAATCTGCTGTGAAGATAAGTTTTTTTGATAGAGCTGATAAAAAAAATGCATGAAACATTTTCAGTTACAAAATGTGGTTTTGTCAAAATCAAAATTGTTCATGAGAAAAATGTCATCTTTTATTACTTTTTTTATTCTTGATCAGGAAAAAGGAAATGATTTTTCCTTTATAAATTTAGAAATGTTGATTCAATACAAAAAATTAATTTCAAATTGACATTTTAATGTAAAGTGTCATTTTAAATGAAAATGTCAATTCAAAATGAAAAAAATTGTATTTCAAATAAACATTTAGACATAAAATGACATTTAGATGACATTTGAAAATTTTCATTTTGAATTAATATTTCAAAATGAAATATTTCATTTTGATAAAAAACTTTAAAATAATTCATTTTTACATTACAAAAAATGTCAATGTTTGGGACAAAAACAACTGCTGGAAAAAAATCTGAATTTCCCGGAGAATGGAAATTTCATTTTCCAACCACGTCTAGGTTTTAACAAAGTTTTTCTGAGTAGATGAATTTCTGAATATGCATTTTGATTATGGTGACTGTGCACTTACGTGGTTCTCTCTCCCACTCTGGGTAGGTTCTGGCCTTTGAGTCATCTTTTGAGAAAAGACTGGCATTGGATTTTTACGCTTGACAAATTTTTGGATTTGCTTTTATTCTTGAATAGAAATCCATAAGTAACATACACTCACACTGAGCAGTTGACCTGCAGTTAACAGAAATATATTCCTTTGCTGACTGTAAGGGCTAGATACACAAAGGGGACTTAGGCCTAGTTTATGCTAGAAAATTGCTGGTTTAACTACATCCAACAGGAGTGTGAGAAATCCACACCCTTGAGTGGCATAGTTAAGCCAACCTAAATCCATGTGTACTTAGAAATATGCAAGAGGAGAAAGACAAGGCCAGCAGGAATGCAGAACAGTATAGGAAAGAGTTAACACAAAAAAAAAGTTGTTAGAAGAAGTGAGAGCAGCAACTCGCTTCCTTGTAGATGAGAATAAGGCAGACAAGGCAGCAGCAAGCCATCAGGAGTGTGAGGCAGAGATTAGGAAATTGCGTGCCCAACGTAACGCCCATAAGGGGGTGGTAGCGGCTGTATAGTTGAGAGAGGATTGCAATTTGGAGCCCCCTGGGAAAATAGAGATGCCCCCTGATGCTGACCCCAAAACCCCATTCAATCCCAATTGGCCACACATGCATAATGTAGTCCCTGTTTCCACAAGGGAGGTTAAAAACATAGTTGCAGGAGCTGATCTTCCCACAACAGAGCTGGTCACAGATGTAGTAAGATGGTCTCCTAGTCAGGCCAGGGCTATTGCAGAGAGACTGAGGCCACTGAACCGTGACACTGCCGTGGCATGGCTGGCTCGCATTTGTCAAATGAACCCCTCTGCTGACAGCATGGACTTAACTCAGAGGTGGGCAAACTACGGCCTGTGGACCACATTGGGCCCCCAGGACCATCCCGCCCGGCCCCTGAGCTCCTGGCCCAGGAGGCTACCCCAGCCCCTCCCCTGCTATTCTCCCTCCCCTACAGCCTCAGCTCGCTCACTCTGCCGCCGGCGCAATGCTCTGGGTGGTGGGGCTGTGAGTTCCTGGGGCAGCGCAGCTGCAGAGCCTGGCCTGACTCAGTCTCTATGCTGTGTGGTGGCAGTGGTGGTTGCAGTGTGGCCTGGCTCCTGCTGGGCGGTGCAGCTGTAACGCTGCCAGCCACAAGTGCTCCAGGCAGCGTGGTAAGTGTGGCAGGTAGCGGGGAGGTTGGATGGAGTGCAGGGGAGTTTGGGAGGTGGTAATGGGGTGGGGGGTGGATAGGGTTTGGGGCCGTCAGGGGGGAACAGGGGGTTGAATGGGGCAGAGGTCCTGGGGAGGGCAGTCAGGAAGGAGGGAGGTTGGATGGGGTGGCAGGGGGCAGTCAGGGGACAGGAAAAAGGGGTGGTTGGATGGGGCAGGAATCCCAGGGAGCCAGATAGGAGGTGGGGGCCGTGCCACGACCCCCTCCCCTAACCGGCCCTCCATACAATTTACGAAACCTGATGCAGCCCTCAGGCCAAAAAGTTTGCCCACCCCTGCGTTAGCCCAATTGGCTCAGTTATGCACCTCTCCTTGTGATGCAGATGCTCTGGACATAGGCATAGGTTCTTGGAGCTGACTGCCTCTGGACCCCGGAAATTAATGATAAGTGCTCTCAAAATATTACTGCCTGCTTCTTCCCTCAAGAAACTGTATATAACGGAAGAAAAGAAACCAGGAGAGGTCCCCAAAGCTTACCTAATTCAAAAAAAGTTGCTGGCAGCTCTCTCTGATTCATTACCCCAGACAGAAGAGAATGGGATTATCACTTTCCATTATCAGGGACCCGAATTAGTACAGAGCATTTATGCAGGACTAAATTCTCAGACAAAAATGACCATGGGGGCTGTGGATAGAGAACACCTATCTTGGAATGAACTAGTGGCAAAAATCAAACAGGCAGGGGAGTTGCTGCAAGAGGCTGGTGTCTTACAAAGACTAATCAGCAAAAAGACTACCTTGGAGCCAGTACAGGCTATCACATTTGTGAATAATGGTCCTCAATCTGCCAGTCACCCTCCCAATTCTAATCCCCCTACCTCCCACAAACCTGGGCAGTGCTGACCCAAGGAGACCATTAGGAACATGATTTGGATGGAGCTGGTGAAGTTAGTGGAGGATATGTGAAAATATGATCGTCAGCCCCTCAGCATCCTGATTAATGCATTGTCTCAGGTCTTGCAGAGAACAGAGTTAATGCAGGGAGCCCTCCCCTCCTTGCCCCACTGCCCCAGTATGCCCACTCTCTTTCAAAACCAGATCCCTGCCCCCTCTTCTGAGTGGAGGCTCTTGAGGTTCCCTGCGGGCCTCCCCAGCTGATTGCAAGACTTCAGTGCAACATATGGAGGAGACCCACTGTGAGGGCTACAGTGGGGAGCCCAGGGATGTTAGCCCAATTGCTAGTGGACATTGGAGCATCAGTAAACATTCTAAGTCCTCGGTGGATCTCCAGAGGGAGACCCACTGATAAACAGGTTATCAAGAAAAGAACTGGAGACACCTGGGTGACTCACACAAAGGGACATCAGAAAAATCACTCAGAAGAAGCAAACTGGAACAATAGAGCTGAAGCCTTAGGCAAAGCTGCTGCTACTAGTAACCACACTAGAGACACAGACCAGGTAGAACAAATAGAGGCAGTAACTACCTGGGAAAAGCAACAGAGGGTCCTGTGGCACCTTTAAGACTAACAGAAGTATTGGGAGCATAAGCTTTCGTGGGTAAGAACCTCACTTCTTGAAGAAGGCTTGCATCTGAAGAAGTGAGGTTCTTACCCACGAAAGCTTATGCTCCCAATACTTCTGTTAGTCTTAAAGGTGCCACAGGACCCTCTGTTGCTTTTTACAGATTCAGACTAACACTGCTACCCCTCTGATACTTGATACCTGGGGAAAAAAACTTTAGGCAAAGGAATAGATACCTTGGACTTAAGTACTCTTAAAGATGGGGATACAGATATCCAGTCCTGACCTTACCCAAGACAGGGAAAGATCCCACAGAAAAATACAGGATTGAGCAGGTTGGAGATATCTGGTGGGCAGTGGATGCAGGTGGTCAAAGGCACTGGATAGTCCCCAGCCAGGTACGGGGGGGACCTGATTCAGTTTGTGCATCAGCTAGGGCATAAAAGAAAACAGTATGCTTTAAATAGAGTTAAAGATACAGGGTGGTGGCTAGGCATGAAAGCGGATATAGATCAGTGGTGTGATATTTATCTGCCGTGTGTCATGGTTAATGGTGATCTCCAGGTGCGATAAAATGCATTGGGGCACCAAAGAATAGAGCATTCCTGGTCCCAGATTCAGATAGATTACATAGGTCCTTTACCCACAACCTGAAGAGGGAATATATACTACCTAGTAATAGTAGATCCCTTCTCCAAATGGGTGGAAGCCATACCTACTAAAACCAACACTGCCTCCATCACTGCTAAGCAGCTCTTTAACATAGTTTTCTCAAGAATGGGAATTCCCAGAGTAATTGATTCAGATTTGGGATCCCATTTTATGGGAGATGTTATGCAAGAGCTATGTAAGGCTTTAGGCATTAAGCAATGTTTCCACATAGCTGGACACCCTGAGTCCTCTGGACAAGTTGAACGAACCAGTCACACACTAAAGGAAGCTTTGAAAAAAAAGTAAAGCACTCAGGGAGGGATTGGGCTGAAAAGCTACCAATCATCTTAATGGCTCTAAGAGGCTCTAAGGTAATACATGGGTACACTCCCTTTGAAGTTATGACTGGAAGGCAAATGCGCATGCATGAAAGTTGGTGGTTGGGAGTGGAGCTAGGATTCATTTTGGTCCTAATGTTTAAATCTATGTCAATAAGTTCAGAAGCACCTCTGCATTCTACCTCTTCAATTTTTGTATAGGCTTATACATAATTAGAAGTGACAGAAAGGTGTACAATAAACCAGATAGCTTAGGCTGAGGGACTGTATTTGTGGCTGCTGCTTTCAGATCCCTGCTCCTGGAAAAGGACTGGGGATGCTTAGCATTCATGCTTATCAGGGGAGTACCAA
Organism: Malaclemys terrapin pileata; assembly: GCF_027887155.1. Lineage (NCBI taxonomy): Eukaryota > Metazoa > Chordata > Testudines > Emydidae > Malaclemys > Malaclemys terrapin. Next base: position 8,685,576 of record NC_071524.1, on the reverse strand, counting down.
AAGGAGAGATCAGCTCACAGATCTCCTCTGGGTGGAAATTCTATTGCATCTGATCTTGTCACTGATGCAAAGAGCTCACAGTGATGAAAGGAAATTTTCTGCACCCCAAATAGCATATTTTGGATCCATTTCTATAGAGGTGGATTTTTTTTAAAGTTCAATTTCACCCCATTCATTTGTAAGGTTTGGCCCAAAAGACAAGAATCAATTAGAGATCCTTCTACAAATAAGAGAGTTCTGTTGCCCTAATCTGCTGAAGGTGCCAGATGGCCCAGTCTTGGTGTTCCCCTTGGACCAGTCAAAGGGATAGGCATGCTGCTTACTTTTGAAGGAGTGGTGAGCGCCACGGGACTCTCTGTTCAACCTTTCCCTGGCACACTGGGAAAATCTTCTATTTACTCTACATAGAGCCATGAAAGCAGCACCTGGACTTCCTATAGGCCCTTCCTGTACCTCTTGACAAGAGTGAGAAACTTCTTGGATGGTTGGTTTCAGCCATGACCTTATCCAATGACTCAACAAAAAGATGGCCACTGGAGTTCTTGAAAAGGCAATGAGCTTATTGCTTAGGGCTTCATCCCTCCCGTCTAGGGGAGACATGTACATGTGATAATACAGAGCTCGACCTCATAACTCAAGCTAAAAATCTGAGTACAGCTATGGAGTTGTGCAAGACAAATGCTTAACATGAGGACAGAGCCAGGGAGAACACCAGCCTGCCAGTGGTCTTCTGAAACAGGAGGCACTCAGGATTGGAGTTGGTCCTCCCTGTAATGAGGGAACCAGAAAAAATGCCTGGGCAAAGCTTGGCAGAGGACTGGGAAAGGCAGGAGCCCCGACCTGAAAGAGGCATTCTAGGAAGTGGCCCTGGAAAATAGTGGATCAGGACAGCCTTGAGTTCAGGTCACACTGCTGCCTCACAGTTTAGATCCCACAGCTGGTAAATGTTGACAAGGAAGGGCACAGCATGACCAATGATTTCACTTCAAGAAGTTACATAGAAACCTTTGCAGTGAGAGTAAAGGAATGGGCGACAGGGGGTGGATCACTTGATGATTACCTGTTCTGTTCATTCCCTCTAGGGCACCTGGCACTGGCCACTGTCAGAAGACAGGATACTGGGCTAGATGGACTTTTGGTCTGACCCAATATGATCATTCTTTTGTTCTTATGAATATAGAGTCCTGCAATAGGAACTGTGATTAGCCCCTGATACAAAGGGAGAAGGGAAGCCCTGCGCTTAGGGTTGAAAGACTGTTCAGCTTGAGGAGGCCGAAACACTCTTAGCTCTGCCAGAGTGTGAGGAAAGGGATTTTAGTGCTTTGACTTCTTGTTTTGCCCTGGAAGGGAAGGATTTATAATTTGGCTGGAGGACAAACTCACTTTACTAGGTCAGGGAAAACTGTCTCCAAAGGAGAGAAATTGAGGCATGGATGCTTCTGAAACACAGAAAGGTACTCTGCACCCTCACATGTGGTGCTATCTGTGAGGGAGGGTAGGGCAATAAAAGCATAAGACACCTTTGCAAACAGGCATATTTTTGTATAACTGTTGCCACTGTTCAATTAAGGCATAATTTTGTAATAGTGAGATTAATTAACGATTGGAACAATTTACTGAGGATCATGGTGGATTCTCCATCATGGATGCCCCCTTTATTAATTAAAACCTATATTTAGGGCCCTACCAATTTCACAGTTCACTCTAGTCAATTTCACCCCCCCCCCCTCTTAAAATTGGTCAATTTCATGATTTCAGATATTTCCATCTGAAATGTCATGGTGTTGTAATGGTGAGTATCCTGATGCAAAAGGAAATTGTGGGCGGGTCCCAAAGATGTTGTAGGGGGGGTTTCAGCATTGCCATATTCACTACTGTACTTCCTTCATAGCCCAGCTCTGAGGGCAAGAGCTGTGGAGTTTCCTGCAGCTGGACGAGGCTCCCGGAGGTGGAGGAATTCTGACCTCCCCATTGCTGCTGGGAGGGCCCCAAACAGGGGCTCCTAGCTGCTAGTCAGGGCCAGTGGTGGATTAAAACATGGGCCCATAGGGCCCATGCCAAGGGGGCCTAGACAATTTGAAAGCCCTGGGCCCCCACTGGAGTCATGGGGGGGGGGGCAGCCCTGAACCCAGCAGGAGCCATGGGGAGGTGGGGCAGAAGCATGGAGTTCAGGCAGGAGCTGTGAGGGGCAAAAGCCCCGGGAGGTGTGTGTGTGTGTGGGGGGGTGGCAGCCCCCAGCCCACATCCCTGAGTCCTGACAGGAGCCACAGGAGGTAGAAGCCCTGAGCCCAGGCAGGAGTCAAAGGGGGGAAGGGCAGCAGCCCTGAGCCTGGACAGGAGTCACAGGCACTGGAGCTGTGGGGGGTGGCAGACCCCAGACCAGGTCCCTGAGCCCAAGCAGGAGCTGCAGGGGGTGGAAGCCTCGAGTCCCAGCTGGGCCTTGGGTGCCCCCAGCCCCCGCAGGAGCCTCTGGGGGGAGGCAGCAGCCCTGAGCCCGGGCGCCCAGAGCCTGTGGAGGAGCCATGGGGTACAGAATCCCCCGAGCTCTAGATCCCAGAGCCAGGGCAGGAACCGCATGCGGGCAGGGGAGGCAGAGTTGCGGCAGCTCTGGAGCTTGGGCATCCTGAGCTGGGCAGGAGCTGCAGGGGGTGGCAGTCCCGAGCCATGGCTGGAGCTTGGGTGAACCCCAGCCCCAGCAGCATTCGCAGTGCAGGGAAGCAGCAGTGTGGGTCTGCGGCAGGAGCTGCAGGCATCTGTAGCAATCCACAGCTCGGGTGCCCTGTGCCTGGGCAGGAACCGTGGGAGGCAGAAGCTCAGAGCCCAGCTTTGGGGCTGCTGCACTGCAGAAGTGAGGGTGGTATACCCTCACTTCTCCCTCACTTCTGCACTGCTTGTGGAGGTGGGTCTAATCTCCCTCCAGTAACAGCTGAGCAGGGGAAGGACACGTCCTGTCCCTCCCCAGCCCAGCTGATTTTGGGGAGATCAGATTTCATGGGGTAGGGTTATTTTCTTGGTCCATGACATGTTTTACACATCCGTGAAATTGGTAGGGCCCTACCTATATTGATAGATCAGAGGGAAGTTTGAATCACCACTAAGGAAGAGACTGTGATCTGCCTTTACATCAGCTGGCACGGGAGCAGGATGTGCTGGGCCTGTCAGACCACTCCTGACCCTTTTATGGGGTTCCCTAGGACTATTTTTATACCTTTGCCTGTGGACCTCTGCCCTTGGGGCTTCCGTTCCTCTCCCTTCTTTCTGTTTCTTTCCTGTTTTCCCCCATCTGGCATAGTATAAGGCCAAGATCTGTGTGGTTGCCCAGACAACGCCAGAAAAGAGATGGCTAAGAAGGGATCTGACAGGTGTATAAAATCATGAATGGTGTGAAAAAATTGAATAAGGAAATATGATTTACTCATTCTTATAACAAAAGAATAAGGGGTCACCCAATGAAATTAAGAGGCAGCAGATTTAAAACAAACAAAAGAAAGTATGACTTCATAGTCAACCTGTGGAACACTTTCCCAAGGGATGTTGTGAAATCCAAACTGTAAAGGGGTCCAATAAGAACTAGATAAGTTCATGGAGGATAGGTCCAGCAATGGCTATTATCCAGTATGGGCAGGGATGAAACATTATGTTCTGTGAATCCCTAGCCTCGGTTTTCCCAGAAACTGGGAACTGGTGATGGGTTGGATCACTTGATGCTAGATAGCCTGTTCTGTTTGTTCTCTCTTAAGCACTTGGTATTTGCCACATTTGGAAGACAGAATGATGGGCTAGATCGGGGTGGCCAACCTCTGGTTTTTGAGCCACATGTGGCTCTTCAGAGGTTAATATGCAGCTCCTTGCATAGGCGCCAACTCTGGGGCTGGAGCTACAGGTGCCAACTTTCCAATGTGCTACAGGGTTCTCACTGCTCAACCTCTGGCTCTACTCCAGGCCCTAGCCCCACTCCACTCCTTCCCCCAAGGTCCCCACACCTTCCCCTGAGTCTGCTGTGCCCTTGCTCCTCCTCCTCACCCCAACCCCAAGCCTCCTGCACACCACAAAACAGCTGATCGTGGCAGATGGGAGGCACAGGGATGGAGAATTAGGTGCTGATTGGTGGTGCTGCTGGTGGATGAGAGACACTGGGGGTCGGGGGGAGCTGACGGGGCACTGCTGATGTATTACTGTGGCTCTTTGGCGATGCACATTGGTAAATTCTGGCTCCCTAGGTAACCCATTCCAGTGCTTCACCACCCTCCTAGTGAAATTTTTTTTCCTAATATCCAACCAAAACCTCCCACACTGCAACTTGAGACCATTACTCCTTGTTCTGTCATCTGGTACCACTGAGAACAGTCTAGAGCCATCCTATTTGGAACCCACTTTCAGATAGTTGAAAGAAGCTATCAAATCCCCCCTCTTTCATCTCTTCTGCAGACTAAACAATCCCAGTTCCCTCAGCCTCTCCTCATAAGTCATGTGCTCCAGCCCCCTAATCATTTTTGTTTCTCTCTGCTGGACTCTTTCCAGTTTTTCCATATCCTTCTTCTAGTGTGGGGCCCAAAACTGGACACAGTATTCCAGATGAGGCCTCACCAATGCCGAATAGAGGGGAATGATCACGTCCCCTCTGGACTCCTTTGGAGTCCCCTTTGGACTCCTTCTAAATTCTGTCCCAATAAAGAGATTACTTCTAGCTGACTCGACCTGATATTTGCCTTCAGATTCTCTCTCTGTGAGGAAATTTCTTCCAGCTTCTGGTCTAGTATTTAAAAGGACAATACTATTAATAAGGCAGCTATCTCTACTATAAATGGATGGGGTGGGAATCACTGCATTTCCTCTAGAGTGTGGAAGGAGAACTGCAGTGGCACACTTCTACCAATATCCCAGTATTAAAATATTTTTAATGGATAAAAAAAAACATGTTCCCCATTGGATCTTGGATACAAGTGAGTCAAAAAAGAGAGATTAATTATGGCTGGCAAAGAAAGGAATTCACACAGTAACTTTAAACCATTAATTTGCAATCAGTCAGGATTTGAGCCTATCTCTGTTCAAAACTCAGTTTACAAGAAAATAATTTAGTCTCTATTTAATCAACGATGTTCAAAAACTTTTTGTGCTTCAGTCAGTCACCTACAGGGGTCAGAAGGGAATTTTTCACCTGATTCACCATAGTAAACTGGGGAAGGGGTGGGAACAGTTTTGGATTCCTCTGAAATATCAGAAATAAGATGCTGCTAGAGATAGGCTAGTGGTTGAGTGGCTGGTGTAGTGAGGTGCTATTGAGGCTGTATTTTAAAAATATGGAAGGTATATTTTGATTACATGCTGAGGCTCCCACTGATTCCCAGATTCAGGGTGAGGAAGCAGTCTTCTGCTAGATCATATTGACAGGCACTATTGGCAGGGGGAGGAGGTTGCGTTCCTTTGCATGTGGCCTTGTTTGCCTGCTGGGATCATGTCAGTGTGTCCTTTCCAATTGTTCCCTGCTTTAGTGTTCGTGAGCCTTTGATGTCTCCTGCTAACTGCCTCTGGCACAGTCAGAGGACGATTAAGATTTTTTGGGGCACTGGGCACAGAGAAACAAATATTTACCCCTGTGAGATCCTGCCCCTGGTCCTCCCCTTCCCCTCCTCCCAAGACCCTACTTCCATCCTGGACTGCTCTGGGGAACCTTGTACCCTCCACCTGCCCTAGGTGGCATGCACTGTTGGGGGACAGGGACATGGGCTGAGGGCTTCTCTCATGCACTCCGTTACCCAAACCAGAGCAAGTGGAGGGTACAGAGCTACTCACAGCTGCTTGGGCTCTCTGGGTGGCTGTTTCCATTTAGCTGGGACAGTACCCTTTTTAAGACCTGCACAAGATGTGCTGACTTTTTTGGCAAAACTGGGAATTTGTCCCATTTGCTCTTGCCAACTGACGATCAGTTTTGCCAAAAATGCACTTGGGGGGGTGACCAGTGGGTCTTGGGATGGGAGAGCAGCAGGACTTGGATAAGTCCCCTGCAGAGGAAGAGGGGGATCAGTGGAATGTCTCATGCTAGCTTCGCAAAGAGCGGAGGAGAGGGGCAAGGGGCCAGTTTATGTGGAAGGGGGAAGAGGGGCTCGGGCGAGCTCTGAGTAGGGGGGCCACTGGGAATGTGCTCACCAGGCCCTGGCTTCCAGCCTGACCAGGGAGTGGGGCCTCAGGGGGAAGAGGAGGAGCAGCAGGCGCTCCTTCAGGGCCCCCAAATTAGCCAAGGCCTCTAGGCATAGGCCTTGTGGGCCTGTGCAGTAATCCGCCACTGCACACAGCATTTTGGCCCTTTGGTGTCTCCTGTTATCTGCCTCTGGCACACAGCAGTTTACTATCCTGCAGACTAAAGTACTTTAGTTTAACTGAAGCCATTGGTCACAACATTTGGGTGAAATATATGGGCTGTGCTGTGCAGGAGGTCAAGCTTCATTGTGCAATTCTTTCTGGCCTTTCACCTTGCAAATATGAACAGGTGTTCCCTTCTCAGTGTCTTTATGATGCCTAAGGAAGGGTGGAAAGTTATATACCTCCCTGACTGATTCCAACTTATATATGTCAGGAGTGGAATTACTGCAGGATATGTTGGGAATCTCTGAGACTGTTCATTCTTAGGTGTCTCTCTTTCCCACAATGGTTGGATGTGAAGAATTGTTAGGAAGAATGTCATCTCCACAGTGGTATTAATTTTGCTCTTGAAGCTTTGGAGAAGGAAACAACAGAAAGTGAAGCAGGACAATGACACGTGGATTTGAATGAACATCTCTTCTCTTCCCACTTGAAAATTTTCCCTCTAGGTTTTGTGATATCACCATTTCATTAGTCTGGTTTTCTAGTCACCAGAGAAACTTTTCAAGCAGACAGGATCTGAATTTCAAACATATAGCTACAAAGGGTGGAGGGACCTTTCAAGCCTCCTTCGGATATAAAAACAAACACAAATAAAATATAAAGTAGAAGGCAATGAAATGGCACAACTCCACACCCTTCTCCCTGTTCAGGTGATCTATCAATTGAGCCAAAGAAGCCTCCAAAGAAGGTGGTCCCTCACAGTTTTGTTGCAGGCTTTGTATTACTGCAGCTAGTATAATGTGGTCTTGCTTTTCGGGAGATCAGGGATGTAGAAACAAATCAGAAAGGCATTTTCAGTGCCCTCTCTTACCCAAAGCCTCTAGTTGCCCCAGCTTCTCATTCCAGCTGTTGCCTCTCAGGACGGACATTGGCCCTGGCATTTTCTCCACTAGGCAGATTTCCAGCTGCTTTGGATCATTTCTGGTAGCAAGTTCCATGCTGACTAAAGCTTTCTGATTCCTTCCCATTGTTAGGACAATCTGATCATCTCTGGAAGTCAAGCTGATGCTCACCACTTCAATCTGTTTAGCCAGCCAAGAGAGGGGATCCTGTCGCTGGCTTTGGACTCCTTTTAACTTCAGATGAAACAAGGATCTTCTTTTTACCTGACTGGGGCTGATGTCGGCTTTCAGAGTCTTTCCCCTTTTGGAAAGTTCTTCCATTTTCCAGTCTAGTATTAAAAAATAGAATACTATTAATGAGGCAGCTACCTCTGCTACAAATGGATGGGGTCAGGGTCAGTGAATTTCCTGCAGGGTGTGCAAGGATGACTGTAGCGTCGCACTTCTATCAATATCCCAGTACTACAATTTTTTTTTCAATGGGTGAAAATATTTGCCCCATTGGATCCTGTAAACAATGACTCAAGAAGAGAGATTGATTTTGGCTGGAAAAGGAAGGAATTCACAGAGAAAATATAAAATGATTCATTTGCCCTCTATCTATATTTGAGCACATTTCCAGATTAAACTTTATTCAAAAGTGCCCAATCTATTCTTTTTTTAATCAGCAATTTACTTTTTTTAACATCTCATGCTTTGGGACTTCAGACTGCCACATGGGGGTATTGGAAAGAATGTTACCACCTGATTCACAGTTGTAATCTCTGAGGAGAGTGAAAGGGGCAGTTTCACTTGCCCCTCTAGCATTGGAGATCTGCAGCAGTCAGAGATGGGATACCAGTTGAGGTGTCTCATGCTGTTAGGTGCTACAGAGACTCTTTCTTAGAAGTCTGGATAGTAGATTTTGTTTAGATGCTAAGTGTCTTACTGATTCCCAGATTTGGAGTTGGTAAACTATTTCCCCCCAGATCATATTGCCAGGGGGTTCGTGTATGTGTCTTCCAGTGCAGCAAGCATCATGGTTCACCAGCTGGAATCATTTAGGCATGGCTCATTAAAGATTTCCCCTGTATAATGGTTCTCAGGCATTGGTGTGACTTTGATCTCTCCTGTTCTCCACCTCTGGTGCACTGCACTTGATTCCTCACTCACCATGATCAAAGGAAAAGCACATGTAAGTAGTGACACTTTCAGGTGGTTTTCTGAGAGAAGAAACTATAAGTATGAATTCAAGGAAGGATCCTATATCTTGACTATTTGGAGCCTTACATGGGAGAGTATCAGATGCAATGTGATACTCAGAAAACATTTGAAAACCCAAGAAACCATTTGGGAACCTTAAAAAGACTTTTAGGAAACTAGCAGTTTAGCACATCACTGCCACTATTTGAAATTACAAACTGGGACTCACCTTTCATAGAATCATAGGACTGGAAGGGACTTAGAGGTCATCAAGTCCAGTCCCCTGCACTCGTGCCAGGACCAGCATCATCTATAACATCCCTGACTGGTGTTTGTCTAACCTGCTCTTAAAAATCTCCAAAGATGGAGATTCCTCAACCTCCCTAGGCAATTTATTCCAGTGCTTACCCACCCTGACTGTTAGAACATTTTTTCTAATGTCCAACGTAAACTTCCCTTGCTGCAATTTAAGACAATTGCTTCTTCTCCTATGATCAGAGGTTAAAGAGAATAATTTTTCTCCCTCCTCTTTGTAACATCCTTTTAGGTACTTGAAAACTGTTATCATGTCCTGTCATAACTATAAAGGGAAGGGTAACAACCCTCCTGTGTACAGTACTATAAAATCCCTCTTGCCCTAAGAAGCTCAGGTATCCTGGCTGACACCTGACCCAAAGGACCAATAAGGGAACAAGATACTTTCAAATCTTGGGGAGGGGGAAGGCTTTTGTTTGTGCTCTTTGTTTTGGTGGGTGTTCGCTCTTGGGACTAAGAGGGACCGAACATCAATCCATGCTCTCCAAATCTTTCTGAACAAGTCTCTCATATTTCAGATTTGTAAGTAACAGCCAGGCAAGGTGTGTTAGTTTTATCTTTGTTTTCTCAACTTGTAAATGTTACTTTGCTAGAGGGAGGTTTATCCCTGTTTGCTGTAACTTTGAAACTAAGGCTAGAGGGGGTTCCTCGGGGCTCTTTGAATCTGATTACCCTGTAAACTTATTTTCCATCCTGATTTTAAAGAGATGATTTTTACCTTTTTCTTTAATTAAAATTCTTCTTTTAAGAACCTGATTGATTTTCCTTGTTTTAAGATCCAAGGGAATTGGATATGGACTCACCAGGAATTGGTAGGGGAAAGGAGGGAGGATGGTTAACTTCTCCTTGTTTTAAGATCCAAGGGTTTGGATCGGTGTTCACCAGTGAATTGGTGGAGGAATCCCTCAAGGCTACCCAGGGAAGGATTATAGTACTTTGGAGGGAACAATTTTTTTGGGGGGGGGGAGACAGAGATTCCCAAATGACTCAAACTATTTGGGTGGTGGCAGCATACTGATCTAAGCAGATAAATAAGCTTAGGGGGCTTTCCTGTGGGTCCCCACATCTGTACTCTAGAGTTCAGAGTGGGGAAGGAACCCTGACATGTCCCCTCTCAGTCTTCTCTTTTCCAGGTTAAATAAAACCAGTCCTTTAAATCTTCCCTCATACATCATGTTTTCTAGACCTTTAATCATTTTTGTTGATCTTCTTTGGACTTTCTCCAATTTGTCCACAACTTTCCTGAAATGTGAAACCCAGAACTGGACACAATACTCCAGTTGAGGCCTAATCAGCATGGAGCAGAGTGGAAGAATTAAATTGCAGGTCTTGCTTTCAACAATCCTACTAATACTTCCCAGAATTATGTTTGCTTTTTTTACAACAATGTTACACTGTTGACTCATATTTAGCTTGTGGTTCACTATGACCCCTAGATCCCTTTCTGCATTACTCCTTCCTAGCAAGTCATTTCCCATTCTGTATGTGTGCATCAAATTGTTACTTCCTAAGTGGAGTACTTTGCATTTGTCCTTATTGAATTTCATCCTCTTTACCTCAGACCACTTCTCCAGTTTGTCCAAATCATTTTGAATTTTCATCCTATCCTCCAAAGCACTTGCAATCCCTACAAGCATGGTATAATCTGCTAATTTTATAAGTGTATCACAAAGTACAACTTGTCTGGGTGACAAGGTAGACTGGAGAGTCCAAGGACTCCGTGGTAAGACTCGTATAATGATCTAGGAATTCACATTTGATACTGCCTTGGTAAAATCTAATAGAATACACAACCAGCTTATGGTGCTGGTCTTGTTTTCTGACAGTCTATCCTGAGGTAGGTACTCACAGTTGTGAGCCACTCCAGACAGCATGACAGAGAGAAGAAGGCACACCTCAGCCCTATGAGGTGGGGGAAATGCTGCTGCTGAAACTTAGGGGAAAAAAGAGGGGAGTTGATGTAGTGATGAGCAACAGGGAAAGAAGTATGGGGAGGACTCAATGCTACCCTTGCAACTTACCTTAAATGAATCACTCCAATCCCTGCCCCCATATGTCCTTTCCCACCTAACACCTGGTGGAAGATTGCTGGCACTTACCAGGGCTTTTCCTCTCTCCTGATGCTGGGAATATTTTTTTTAAGGTTATCGCTGTAAGAAATGTTCAAAGAATAATATTAACTCAACACTGGGACAGGAGCTGCCAATAGAAGACTAGAATTCTAACAAGAATGGTATTACAAATGAGTACATTGAAACATCCCACTCTCACCCATGTGAACAAGGAATTTAAATGGAAAATAGAACAGATGGGCATATGTTCCAGGATACTTTTTTCTCCAAAGTTTCATCATTTCTTTGGCTGGAACTCTCTGCTCATCTGCATCTAGTAATTTTTTTCCATAAAAAAGGAAAATAAATCTGCAACAACAGTGGCCTGATTTGCAAACTGGCTTATTTTATCTGTTTTCCATTGAAACCAATGGAAGCAGCAGCTTCTCAGTATGTTCAGCATCAGGACATAAGATACTAAAGTTCAGAATAGTGCTGTGCTTGAATACATGTCACCTGCACGCAAACTATACGAATTTGAGATGTAATTTTCTGCTCATGGGAAAACATGTCCATTTGAAATATGTGTCAGTAGTGTGACTGTGACTCTCTAATGAAGATGAGTTTGTCCCCTGATTTTAATGGCTGTAGACCTGGGATCATTAATAAATATTATGAAATGGTGTTATTGTTTTCAGAGGATGGCAGGATGACATAGGCCTTTACACACATTCCTACCATTCATATTCCCACCACTATTTCTCCCACCTTCTCTGTGGTGTATGAGAAGGGATTCTGTGAGGTCAGTGCTGAATGTCCTCATGACCAATGGCCTCCTTTTTCCTCCAGCCCTGTAACTCCGGAGAGGGATGCTCAGCAACACTTACCGGAGCTCTGAGACATTTCTGTTCTCTCTTTTGATTTTCTGAGCTCACTTCCTATTGTTTTAACTGTAAGAAAACAACAAAGTCTTTGATTAGCTCCAGTTTGCGTGCCACAAATTACCCTGCTAGAAAAGTACATCCCATTACTATCACACCAGCACAGTACTGTGCCCTGAGATTGTGGGAAACATCTTAGGGTTGCATCATGAGATCAGGAAAATGTCCCAGAACTGTCCCAAGTTAACTGGAAGAACAATGAGCTAGTCTCAAATCTGAATGGGGTGGTGGGTAGGGGGACAGGTACTGTACTGGTCCATGCTAACAAGGGAGAGTCCCTACACTAACCCAAGTGTATCAGAGAAATGCAGAAGAACTGACTGACGTGAAAATGGGAAACATCCCAGCACTGATCTTGTGTATATAGTGGGAATACTGCACAGGGCACAGGGGAATGACGCAGCAATAACTCACATGAATAAAAGAACTTCCATTTTGCTTAGCCGCACAAATAGCTATGCCACTGTTCTCCCCTAAACAGATGAGGAGATGTCTAAGCATTGATCTGTAGGGATGGCAAAAATGTACTAGCATAGACAACCAAATAAGAAAAAGACCTCAGTACTGAATGATGGGAATGGGGAAAGAAGCACAGTCCTGAACCAAGGTTTATAGAATTGTAGAGAGCCAAAGTGCTGGCCCATAGTGGAGTAGAAGGAAATGCCTGAGTACAGCCTTCTGGGGATATAGAGAAAAAATCACTCTAGTTCTTTGCCATGAGGTTGGAGGGGAGCTTCCCTATAGATGACTAGTTGGAACCAGGTAGAGAAGTCCCAGCAGTCACATGTCGGAAATGTAGGAGACACATCACACTGACCCATAAACACCAAGTGGGGAGACACACTCTGGCTTTGGGCAGTGCAGACACAGTAGAGTCCATGACCCTACAATGCCTCTCCAACTCTCGTTAAGTACCACCATTCTTCCGCTGACCCCAGTTGGTTCCTTTCCTCTCAGTGTCTCGTGAATAATCCCCAGCACTTTCCAGGTCTGAGAAAAGTTCCATGTCACTCTCCATACATTGATTGCTCAGTGCATATTTCACAACAGTGAGAAAAATACAGTAAGTAAAACCTACCCCGGTTCTATGCAGAAATGGCTCTGGAAATTATGGTAGCACATGACTCTGATGATCTATTTGGATAGTTATTAGAAGAATGCAATCCAGCAGAGAACTGAGACAGTTTAACAGTTTATCCCCATATATTTTATTAATTTAAAGTTTGCTTTAAATATAAATTGATTCCTTAATTATTTGCTCTATTATCTTTCCTGGTACAGAAGTGAAGCTGACTTGTCTATAATTCTGGGGTTGTCCTTATTTCCCTTTTTCTAAATGGGCACGATATTTGCCCTTCTCCATTCTTCTGGAATCTCTCCCATATTCCATGACTTTTCAAAGATGATAACTAATGGTTCGGATATCTCCTCAGTCAGCTCCTTGATTATTCTAGTCTGCATTTCTTCAGGCCTTGGTGATTTGAAGACATCTAACTTATCTAAGTAATTTTTAATTGTTCTTTCCCCTATTTTAGCCTCTGATCCTACCTCATTTTTCCTGGCATGCACTATTTTAGGCATCCAATTACCACCAACCGTCTTGGTGAAAATTGAAACAAAGAAGTCATTAAGCACCTCTGCCACTTCCATATTTTCTGTTATTGTTTTTCCCTCTTCCCTGTCCTTCGTCTTCCCTTTTCTTCTAACGTATTTGTATAATGGTTACTTGTTACCCTTTATGTCTCTAGCTTGTTTGATCTCGTTTTGTGCCTTGGCCTTTCTCATTTTGCCCTTACATACTTGTGTTATTTGTTTATATTCATCGTTTGAAATTTGACCTAGATTCCACTTTTTGTAGAAATCTTTTTTTTTTATTTTTAGATCATTGAAGATCTCCTGGTTAATCCATGGTGGTCTCTTGCCTTATCTCCTATCTTTTCTATGCCTCCATCCTAGTCTTCAAGGGCTGGGCCTTGGAATACGGTGCATGGACATTAACATGCACCCCACAACAATTCAGGGTTAGAGACAGTTTGTCAAACTTAGAAGCAAAGAATAATTTTCATTGCTTGCCAGTGGAAACTAATTTATTCTGACTTTTTGGAAATCTATAAAAATATTCTCAAAGTTTTAAGCCTTCACAAAAGATTTCATATACGTTTCTTCAAGTGGTGACTTCTGGGGACTGGGGTTGAACTCGGGTTCATAATGCTGTGTGAATTCAAACTCCACTCTGGAGCCAAAACCAGCAGAGCCAAATTTTAAAAAATGAAAATAAAAAACCCCTAAATGCTCTCCATTGGCCAAGAGGGAAAATCTGAATCCACCCACCACTCCTTCAATCAGCCACAAACCACCCAGATCCCCAGCCCTTACCAGGACTCCCAGACGTCCCTTCCTGATCTCGTGGTATTAGCTGCATTTTTCCATCTTTCATATCTGCATGGGTAGAAAAGGACTCCGATTATTAGGAAATACCATTATTATAGAATCAAAGTGCTAAACCATAAACCATTGCATTTATCCAATCTGACCTCCTGGAAACAGAGGCCTCCCACTATCCCTGCATCAGTTCTATAACAATTGTCTCTATTTCTCCTGGCTCTTCCCTCAATGCTCATCCAGTGTAATAATGTAATTGCCCCACGTATGAAGTGGAGTGGCCTCCCTCTGATCTGGAGAGTGAGGGACCACCACACTCCCCCTGGTGGGCAGAGCCAAATCCACCGCACCCTGACACTGGAAATCCCAGGGCAGGACAGGAAACGTAAAAAGAGAGCTCTGGAGCTCAGTTAGGGCTGGACCACTGGAGGGAGCAATCTTCTCTTAGAAGGAATGAAGATCCTTGCAGGATCCCGTACTGGCCTTGACAGGAGCCACACTCTGCGGTCAGAGGAGGCAGACGAACATATGAGCTTTGGCCTGCAGAGCCCTACACCCAAACTGTGGTAGGATATAGCCCAGGGATCCAGACTTTAGTCCGGTTCTGGTGCCAGAAAATGAGTCAGAGTGTTTCCAGAGCAACCCTGCTGACCCGGTGGCAGACACATCGGCCACATTTTGGGCACTGGAGAGTTAATTACTGTTTGCCACAGACAGGTGGTGGTGGAGTAAAGACTGCTCATGTTTCTGCCCTGCAAAGAGGGCCAGAGCTCCCTTATAGACTGTTCTATATTACCTGCCCCAGCCAGAATGCTCTGTTTTTGGCTCTGCCTCACCCAGAGGGCCAGAGATCCTCTCCCCCTGCCCCAGACTATTTGTTGTTGTTTGCCCCAGCCAGGCAGCTGTCAGCTAAAGACTGTGGCACAACCCCACCCAGATGGCTGGAGTTTACCTTGTTACTTGCTGTCTGCCTGTAGTGAGATGGAGTGGCCTCCATTCCCACTTGAGAGTGAGGGACCCCATTACTGCATGTGGGAGTTGGGGGAGTGTCACAACACAGTTTGAGAGGGTATGTAGCAGAAGGGCTGTTGTTGACTCTTGAGGAGATGAAGAGACATCCTACACTGACTGATATGGTTTGAAGAGACGAACAACACAGATGCCCCAACAGGGAGAGAAAGGAGAAAACCCTAATCTCACACCCTCTAAGAGGAGAGAGTGAAATGCCCCAGCAGAGGCCTGAAAGAATAGGAAGGCTTTTTACCAAGGGAAGGGAATGCTGAGGTTGGAGACACCTATTGCTGAGCTTTATGGATTGAGGAAGTAGCATCTACCCTGGAGGGCACATAGGGTGATGTATTCTAGGTGAATAGTTGAGGTGGTGGGAAGAAGCTCCAGTGCTTTCTTATGGGGTGAAACAAAAGCTGCACGCTGACCCATGGAAACAAAGGGGTGGGGATTCCAACTCTAGCACTGAACCCTGGAGTCAGACTTGTGGGGGATGGGCCAGCACCCCCCTTCCAATTCATTGGTGTCCACCCCCTCCAATCTCCCAGAGTCTCTGCTCTCCCCATATCCTGTTTGTCTACCCCTTCCCAGTTTCATGAGGGACACTGTCTTCTTTTCCTCACTACAAAATACATTTCCTCCTCCATCCTATCCCCAGAACTTGTCAGGTCTTTGAGATGTCTGTCTTCTCTTTTCTGGTTTTGCTTACTCTTTTCCTACTGTTGTCACTGTAATGCACAACAGGGGCTCAGTAGGGATATTTCCTGCAGTATGATTCCCACTGGGGGTCACCCCAATTATCCATCAGGCAGAGGAGTGCACCACCACTGGCTCACTGCAGAGGGGGAAATGTCCACTGCTGCCTTGCAGGGATGGATGTGATAAATATTCCAAAACCTATTTGTGGAGATGCAGGATACATTTCAGCATGAACAAGAGGGGTTAAGGAAGAATGCTGCATGCTCCCCCATTGGGTGGGGTGGGAAGAATGGATACAATTGTGCTATACCATGAGACTTAATGATGTCATCTGAAAGACCTCCTTGTAGGAATAGCAAGGGAAATAACTGCACTTCCCTGGGGAGGAAACAGGGAAAATGCTCCTCCACAGCTGCATAGAGCTGGAGGACCAGATGCTTGAGCAGGGCCACATGCAGATCCAGGTTATAGAAACACACCTCTGTCAAGCCCTGAATATGTAAGGAGGAGTCATTCCTGCAATGACCACTGAGGTTGCAAGAGGAGATATACATTAGAAAACCCATTTGAATGGAGAGTGTGACTCTGGCTGACCAGGTATCAGCTCATGCCAAACCTCAGGGCCAGTTTACTTGTGTATTAGGTAGAGATTAAGGTGATTGTAAAATATATATGAATGTATGTCATGTTTAAACTTCATGAAAACTATTGGCCTGTTTCTTGCATTGTTTTCACTTATCTGCTTTGCATTATCATGTAGTGGTAAACATTTATATAGCATATAGCGCTGTAACTGTATATCCCATCAAAGGAGAAAGAAGCCTTATGGAATGCAAATGAAGAACTTTAACAGAAAACTCTAATTTCAAAGCAAATGGCCATTCTGTGTGACGTTTGGAGGTCTAAGTGTGTTCCTCACTCACTGCTCACGTAGCTGGTGACACTGTCAGATTGTTTTCTGTGAGAAGAAAATATAAGTATGGAATTAAGGAAGGATCCTATATCTCTGGACTGTCTGGATTCTTACAAGGAGGACCAGTTTCAGAGGGGTAGCCATGTTAACCTTTTTCAGCAATAACAACAAGGAGTCCTGTGGCACCTTAAAGACTAACAAATGTATTTGGGCATAAGCTTTCATGGACTGGAACCCACTTCTTCAGATGCTTCCTCATTGTTTTTACAAGGAGGAGAAGTAGCTGCAAAGCAGCAATCCCAAGAAACCATCTGGGAATCCCGAAAAGTATTTGGGAAACTGGCTGTTTACTACATCACTGCCACCATTTGGAATTAGAACAGGAGTACTTGTGGCACCTTAGAGACTAACAAATTTATTAGAGCATAAGCTTTCGTGGACTACAGCCCATTTCTTCGGATGCATGCATGTAGTCCAAGAAAGCTTATGCTCTAATAAATATGTTAGTCTCTAAGGTGTCACAAGTACTCCTGTTCTTTTTGCGGATACAGACTAACACGGCTGCTACTCTGAAACCTGTCATTTGGAATTACAGACTGTGACTACCCTATGCATATATTTTACCTGCTTTAACCTTTGATCTGTAGGGGTGGCAGACATGTACTAGCATAAACAACCAAATAAGAAAAAGACCTCAGTGCTGAATTATGGGTCTGGGGAAAGATAGCACAGTTCTGACTCACGGTTTATGGAATTGTAGAGAGCCAAGTGCTGGCGCATGGGGGAGGAGAAGGAAAGGCCAGAGCACAGCTTTATTTGGATACATAGAAATAAATTTACTCTAGTTGCTTGACAGAAGGTTGGCGCGGTGCTTCCCTGTAGGTGACAACTTGGAACCAGCTAGAGAAGCCCCAGCATTGAGGTTTTGGAAGTTTATGAGATATATCAAATTAATTCATAAACACAAAGTGAAAAAACATGCTCTGGAATTGGGCAATGGAGACCGAGTAGGGGCATGACCCCATACTACCTTTCCAATTCAGGTTAAGTACCACCATTCTTCTGCAGAGCCCAGTTGGTTGCTTTCCTCTCAATGTCTCATGAATAATCCCCAGCAATTCTCAAGACAGAGAGAAATGATGTGTCACTCTCCCGACTTTGCATATTTCACAACCATGAGAAAAATACAAATACAAATACAATACTACCCTGGTACTCAGCAGAAATTAGGATCTCCCATTGCCCCTGAAAGCTAGAGTAGCACAAGACTCTGATGTTTTGATGTTTATTAGAGGAAGATGCAAACCAGTAGACAAGTGAGACAATTTAGTGTTTCATCCCATAACATGTCATGGATGTAATGCTTCAGAAGCTAAACAGAGATGTGAAAATCACAGATAGAGTACAATCTAGCCATTACATGAAAAACAAAGTTAATTTAATTTTATTTCATAAAAAATTTAGTCATATCTGTGCCATGCAAGACAGACTGTGGATACATAAATATTGTTGAATTATTAACTGTGAAAATTATTGTATTTTGAGACAGAAATGGTCAAAAAGCTGTGAGATGCATTAGGCTGATGTGACGGGGTGTACCAGGCCCTTTGAGCCCCCTGTTAGAGGCCTTGCCATCCTACCACACTCCGGTCCAGAAAAGGTGGCTCCACCAGCTCTGCCTGGAAAGGCTGCAGGGAAGCAGCCAATCAGAGCACAAATGGGACCATAAGGGTGAAGAAGGATTAGAAGGCTGGGAAGCTTCACATGTAAACAGATTGGGGAGAAACCCTGCTTAAGCGGGGACAGATCTGTGAAACTCTCCAAGGCACAGAGTCCTGGGAAAGTGAACCTTGACCAAAAGGGGGAGAGACTGCTAGAAGCTGTCCAGATAAAGAGGCCCAAGAAGATCCTGTAAAATCCCGATAGAGATCAGAGAATCATATAATATCAGGGTTGGAAGGGATCTCAGGAGGACATCTAGTCCAACCCCCTGCTCAAAGCAGGACCAATTCCCAACTAAATCATCCCAGCCAGGGCTTTGTCAAGCCTGACCTTAAAAACCTCTAAGGAAGGAGATTCTACCACCTCCCTAGGGAACCCATTCCAGTGCTTCACCACTGTAAAAGTTTTTTTCTACTATCCAACCTAAACCTCTCCCACTGCAACATTACTCCTTGTTCTGTCACCTGGTACCACTGAGAACAGTCTAGATCCATCCTCTTTGGAACTCCCTTTCAGGTAGTTGAAAGCAGCTATCAAATCCCCCCTCATTCTTCTCTTCTGGAGACTAAACAATCGCAGTTCCCTCAACCTTTCCTCATCAGTCATGTGCTCCAGCCCCCGTATCATTTTTGTTGCCTTCTGCTGGACTCTTTCCAATTTTTCCACATCCTTGTTGTAGTGTGGGGCCCAAAACTGGACACAGTACTCCAGATGAGGCCGCACCAATGTCGAATAGAGGGGAATGATCACGTCCCTCAATCTGCTGGCAATGCCCCTACTTATACAGCCCAAAATGCCGTTAGCCTTCTTGGCAACAAGGGCACACTGTTGACTCATATCCAGCTTCTCGTCCACTGTCACCCCTAGGTCCTTTTCTGCAGAACTGCTGCCTAGCCATTCTGTCCCTAGTCTGTAACAGTGCAAGGGATTTTTCCGTCCTAAGTGCAGGACTCTGCACTTGTCCTTGTTGAACCTCATCAGGTTTCTTTTGGCCCAATCCTCTAATTTGTCTAGGTCCCTCTGTATCCTATCTCTACCCTCTAGCATATCTACCACTCCTCCCAGTTTAGTGTCATCTGCAAACTTGCTGAGAGTTCAGTCCACGCCATCCTCCAGATCATTAATGAAGATATTGAACAAAACCAGCCCCAGAACACTCCGATTGAAACCAGTTGCCAACTAGACATGGAGCCATTGATCACTACCCATTGAGCCCTATGATCTAGGCAGCTTTCTATCCACCTTATAGTCCATTCATCCAGCCCATACTTCTTTAACTTGCCGGCAAGAATACTGTGGGAGACCGTATCAAAGCCTGCTAAAGTCAAGGAATAACACATCTACTGCTTTTCCCTCATCCACAGAGCCAGTTATCTCCTCGTAGAAGGCAATTAGTTTAGTCAGGCATGACTTGCCCTTGGTAAATCTATGCTGACTGTTCCTGATCACTTTCCTCTCCTCTAAGTGCTTCAGAATTGATTCCATGAGGACCTGCTCCATGATATTTCCAGGGACTGAGGTGAGGCTGACTGGCCTGTAGTTTCCCGGATCCTCCTTCTTCCCTTTTTTAGAGAAACTCTCCATGCAAGAACACCTGGGAGAGACCCTGGTTAAATGGGTAACAGGCAGGGAACTCAAGAAGGTCATGGGACAGAGCTGGAAGTATCCCAGGCAATGCTGCAGCAGCAGCATCAACTAGTAAAGGAAGCAGAGCATGACTGCTATTTGTAGAGTCCCTGGGTTTTGACACAGAGTGGGGGTGGGACAAAGAGTGATTGTCCCATGAGTACATGTGGGAGTTGAGGGCATGCCACAGCACAAATTGAGATGTGATAAAGTATAAGGATTTGTGCTGACTGTTGAGGAGGTGCTGAGATACCCTACACTTACTGATATGGTTTGAAGACATAAACAACTCAGACATCAAAACAGGAAGAGAAAAGAGCAAATTTAACCCACGTGCTAATAGGGAGATATCTCTTTAAGAGACCAATTGGTGGATGGGTAGGAGTGAGTTGTGTCTGGCTCATTTCCCAGAATGATGTTTGCTTTTTTGCAAAAATGTTACAGTGTTGACTTGTATTTAGCTTGTGGTCCACTATGACCCCTAGATCCCTTTTTGCAGTACTCCTTCCTAGGCAGTCATTTCCCATTCTGTATGTGTGCATCTGATTGTTCCTTCCTAAGTGGAGTACTTTGCATTTCTCCTTATTGAATTTCATCCTCTTTGGCCTGGTCTACACTACAACTTTAATTCGGATTTATCAGCTTTAATTCGAATTAACCCTGCAACCGTCCACACAACGACGCTATTTATTTCGATGTAAAGGGCCTTTTAAATCGATTTCTGTACTCCACCCCGACGAGCGGAGTAGTGCCAAAATCGATTTTAGCAATTCGAATTAGGGTTAGTGTGGCCTCAATTCGATGGTATTGGCCTCCGGGAGCTATCCCACAGTGCATCATTGTGACCGCTCTGGACAGCAATCTAAACTCGGATGCATTGGCCAGGTAGACAGGAAAAGCCCCGCGAACATTTGAATTTCATTTCCTGTTTGCCCAGCGTGGAGAGCACAGGTGACCACAGATAGCTCATCAGCACAGGTAACCATGCAGGCTGATAATCGAAAAAGAGCACCAGCATGGACCGTGAGGGAGGTACTGGATCTGATCGCTGTATGGGGAGAGGATTCAGTGCTTGCAGAACTTCGTTCTAAAAGACGAAATGCAAAAACTTTTGAAAAAATCTCCAAGGGCATGATGGAGAGAGGCCACAATAGGGACTCTGAGCAGTGCTGCGTGAAAGTCAAGGAGCTCAGACAAGCCTATCAAAAAACAAAGGAGGCAAACGGTCGCTCCGGGTCAGAGCCGCGGACATGCTGCTTCTACGCCGAGCTGCATGCAATTCTAGGGGGGGCTGCCACCACTACCCCACCTGTGATCGTGGATTCTCGGTCGGGGATAGTCTCATCAGCGACGCCTGAGGATTCTGCCGATGGGGGAGAGGAGGAGGAGGAGGATGAGGATGAGCTTGCAGAGAGCACACAGCACTCCATTCTTCCCAACAGCCAGGATCTTTTTCTCACCCTGACTGAAGTACCCTCCCAAGCCTCCCAAGCCAGGACCCAAGACTCTGACCCCATGGAAGGGACCTCAGGTGAGTTTACCTTTTAAAATATAAAACTTGTTTTAAAAGCAAACAGTTTTTAATGATTACTTTGCCTGACTTTGCATTCGCGGTCAGTTCAGCTACTGGAAAAGTCTGTTAACATGTCTGGGGATGGAGCGGAAATCCTCCAGGGACATCTCCATGAAGCTCTCCTGGAGGTACTCTGAAAGCCTTGCCAGAAGGTTTCTGGGCAGTGCATCCTTATTCCCTCCTCCATGGTAGGACACTTGACCACGCCATGCTTGCAGCAAGTAATCTGGTATCATTGCCTGACAAAGCCTGGCAGCGTATGGTCCCGGTGTTTGCTGGCATTCAAGCAACATCCGTTCTTTATCTTGTTGTGTAATCCTCAGGAGAGTGATATCACTCCTGGTAACCTGGTTGAAATATGGGAACTTAATTAAGGGGACAGATGTGGCCGTTCCTACTGGGCTGTTTGCCTGTGGCGGAAAATAAATCCTTCCCTGCAGTTAGCCAAGCGCAGATGGGAAATTGGCCCTGAGTTTTTCGCGTTTGGCTAGCAGGGATCTTCCCTGTTACCAGCCACGCGGTGGGGGGAGGGGTACCGTGATCATCCCAGAGAATTCATGGCGGGAGGGGGGCGGCGGCGGGGGGGGGTGGTTAGTTTGGTGCCTGCAGGGATCTTCCCTGATACCAGCCACGCGGTGGGGGGGAGGGGTACAGCGATCATCCCAGAGAATTCATGGCGAGAGGGGGGGGTGGTTAGTTTGTTTTCTGGTGCTGCTGAATGTTAACAGAAAAACCGCAGCACTCTACAAGCTATGCTTGGTATGTGGGAAAGGAGGGCGCAGAAGCTGTAAGACAATGGCTTACCATGGCCGCATGCAAGCCGAATTCTGTTGCCCAGACCTGTGATCTCTAGCAGCAAAGCCACAGGCACTCAGCATTAAGAGGCAAAATGCGACCTTGCACAGAAATCACATGTGCTATGTAATGTGAATAGTGTTGGTCACCATGAAAGAGTATAAGCATTGTTCTGCAAAATGTAGCTTTTTAAACAATTCTCTCTTTTTTCCCCTCCCTACAGCAGCTGCAAATTCCTCAAGCCTCCCTCCTCCATCCCGAAGGTTATCACAGATAAGGCGTCGTAAGAAGAGAACGCGAGACGAGATGTTTTCTGAAATTATGGAATCCAGCCGCAGTGACAGAGCTCATCTGAATGAGTGGAAGGAAACAGTTTCAAAGTATAGGAAAGAAGCCAGTGAACGTGAGGACAGGAGGAACCAACGTGAGGACATGAGGGACCAACGTGAGGAGAGGAGGGACCAACGTGAGGAAAGGAGAGACGCTCGAGATGAGAGGTGGCGGCAGGAAGACCAGAGGAGGCAGGATGCAACGCTGGGGCTGCTGCGTGAGCAAACAGACATGCTCCGGCGTCTGGTGGAGCTTCAGGAACGGCTGCTGGAAAACAGACTGCCGCTACAACCCCTGTACCCCCCCTCCACCCTCCCCATGTTCCATATCCTCCTCACCCAGACGTGTAAGAACGCGGGGGGTGGGGGGGAGGCTCCGTACACCTTCCCATTCCACCTCAGTAGACAGCCCAAGCAAAAGGCTGTCATTTTTTTAACCTTTTCTTTGTGGCTTTTTCCTTCCCAGCAATCCTCCTCCCAAATACCACCCGGGTTCCCTCCCTCTTTTTCTAATCTATTAATAAAGAATAAATGATTTTTAAATGATAGTGACTTTATTTGGTTTGAAAGAAAGCTGGGGGAAGGGGGAGGGTGGGTTCCTTACAGAAAATCAGTCAATAAAGGGGGCGGGTTTTCATGAAGGAGAAACAAACAGATATTTCACACTGTAGCCTGGCCAGTCATGAAACTGGTTTTTAAAGCTTCTCTGATGCACAGCGCTTCCTGGTGTGCTCTTCTAATCGCCCTGGTGTCTGGCTGCGCGTAATCAGCAGCCAGGCGATTTGCCTCAGCCTCCCACCCCGCCATAAAGGTCTCCCCCTTACTTTCACAGAGATTGTGGAGCACACAGCAAGCAGAAATAACAATGGGGAGATTTCTTTGGCTGAGGTCAGAGCGAGTCAATAATGATCACCAGCGACCTTTTAAACGGCCAAATGCACATTCTACCACCATTCTGCACTTGCTTAGCCTGTAGTTAAACAGCTCCTGACTCCTGTCCAGGCTGCCTGTGTACGGCTTCATAAGCCATGGCATTAAGGGGTAGGCTGGGTCCCCAAGAATAACTATTGGCATTTCAACATCCCCAACGGTTATTTTCTGGTCCGGAAAGTAAGTCCCTTGCTGCAGCCCTTTAAACAGAGTAGTGTTCCTGAAGACGCGAGCGTCATGAACCCTTCCCGCCCAGCCCGCGTTGATGTTGGTGAAACGTCCCTTGTGATCCACAAGTGCTTGCAGCACCATTGAAAAGTACCCCTTGCGGTTTATGTACTCGGTGGCTTGGTGCTCCGGTGCCAAGATAGGGATATGGGTTCCGTCTATCGCCCCACCACAGTTAGGGAATCCCATTGCAGCAAAACCATCCACTATAGCCTGCACATTTCCCAGAGTCACTAACTTTTGTAGCAGCACCTGAGTGATTGCTTTGGCTACTTGCATCACAGCAGCCCCCACAGTAGATTTGCCCACTCCAAATTGATTCCCGACTGACCGGTAGCTGTCTGGTGTTGCAAGCTTCCACAGGGCTATCGCCACGCGCTTCTCAACTGTGAGGGCTGCTCTCATCTTGGTATTCTGGCGTTTCAGGGCAGGGGACAGCAAGTCACAAAGTTCCATGAAAGCGCCCTTACGCATGCGAAAGTTCTGCAGCCACTGGGAATCGTCCCAGACCTGCAACACTATGCGGTCCCACCAGTCTGTGCTTGTTTCCCTTGCCCAGAATCGGCGTTCCATGGATAGAATCTGCCCCATTAACACCATGATCTCCAAAGCACCGGGGCCCGTGGTTTCACAGAATTCTGTATCCGTGTCCGTGTCCATGTCCATGTCAATGTCCTCATCATGCTTGTCGCTGCGCTGCCGCCGCCGCTGCCTCCTCGCCTCGTTTTTCTGGTCCTGGCTCAGCATAAACTCCACGAGAACGCGCGAGGTGTTTACAATATTCATGACTGCTGTCTTGAGCTCAGCGGGCTCCATGCTTGCCGTGGTATGGAGTCTGCAGTGTTCACCCACCCAGGAAAAAAGGCGCGAAAATGGTTGTCTGCCGTCCGTTGCTTTCATGCAGGGAGGGAGGGAGGGAGGAGGTGAGGCTGTACCCAGAACCACCTGCGACGATGTTTTTTGTCCCATCAGGCACTGGGATCTTAACCCACAATCCCAATGGGCGCGGGAGACTGCGGGAACTATGGGATAGCTATGGGATAGCTACCCACAGTGCAACGGTGCAGAAATCGACGCTAGCCCCGGTACTTGGACGCACACCACCGAATTAATGTGCTTAGTGTGGCCGCATTCATTTCGACCTGTTTTTCAAATCCGAATTATATAAATTCGGATTAATCCCGTAGTGTAGACATACCCTTTACCTCAGACCACTTCTCCAGTTTGTCCAAATCATTTTGAATTTTCATCCTATCCTCCAAAGCACTTGCAATCCCTCCAAGCATGGTATAATCCGCTAATTTTATAAGTGTATCACAAAGTACAACTTGTCTGGGTGACAAGGTCTGGATATGAGTCAACAGTGTGCTCTTGTTGCCAAGAAGGCTAACGGCATTTTGGACTGTATAAGTAGGGGCATTGCCAGCAGATCGAGGAACGTGATCGTTCCCCTTTATTCGACATTGGTGAGGCCTCATCTGGAATACTGTGTCCAGTTTTGGACCCCACACTACAAGAAGGATGTGGAAAAATTGGAAAGAGTCCAGCGGAGGGCAACAAAAATGATTAGTGGTCTGGAGCACATGACTTATGAGGAGAGGCTGAGGGAACTGGGATTGTTTAGTCTCCAGAAGAGAAGAATGAGGGGGGATTTGATAGCAGCCTTCAACTACCTGAAGGGGGGTTCCAAAGAGGATGGAGCTCGGCTGTTCTCAGTGGTGGCAGATGACAGAACAAGGAGCAATGGTCTCAAGTTGCAGTGGGGGAGGTCCAGGTTGGATATTAGGAAAAACTATTTCACTAGGAGGGTGGTGAAACACTGGAATGCGTTACCTAGGGAGGTGGTGGAGTCTCCTTCCTTGGAGGTTTTTAAGGCCCAGCTTGACAAAGCCCTGGCTGGGATGATTTAGTTGGGAATTGGTCCTGCTTTGAGCAGGGGGTTGGACTAGATGACCTCTTGAGGTCCCTTCCAACCCTGATATTCTATGATTCTATGATTCTAAGGTAGACTGGAGAGTCCAAGGACTCCGTGGTAAGACTCGTATAATGATCTAGGAATTCACATTTGATACTGCCTTGGTAAAATCTAATAGAATACACAACCAGCTTATGGTGCTGGTCTTGTTTTCTGACAGTCTATCCTGAGGTAGGTACTCACAGTTGTGAGCCACTCCAGACAGCATGACAGAGAGAAGAAGGCACACCTCAGCCCTATGGGGTGGGGGAAATGCTGCTGCTGAAACTTAGGGGAAAAAAGAGGGGAGATGATGTAGTGATGAGCAACAGGGAAAGAAGTATGGGGAGGACTCAATGCTACCCTTGCAACTTACCTTAAATGAATCACTCCAATCCCTGCCCCCATATGTCCTTTCCCACCTAACACCTGGTGGAAGATTGCTGGCACTTACCAGGGCTTTTCCTCTCTCCTGATGCTGGGAATATTTTTTTTAAGGTTATCGCTGTAAGAAATGTTCAAAGAATAATATTAACTCAACACTGGGACAGGAGCTGCCAATAGAAGACTAGAATTCTAACAAGAATGGTATTACAAATGAGTACATTGAAACATCCCACTCTCACCCATGTGAACAAGGAATTTAAATGGAAAATAGAACAGATGGGCATATGTTCCAGGATACTTTTTTCTCCAAAGTTTCATCATTTCTTTGGCTGGAACTCTCTGCTCATCTGCATCTAGTAATTTTTTTCCATAAAAAAGGAAAATAAATCTGCAACAACAGTGGCCTGATTTGCAAACTGGCTTATTTTATCTGTTTTCCATTGAAACCAATGGAAGCAGCAGCTTCTCAGTATGTTCAGCATCAGGACATAAGATACTAAAGTTCAGAATAGTGCTGTGCTTGAATACATGTCACCTGCACGCAAACTATACGAATTTGAGATGTAATTTTCTGCTCATGGGAAAACATGTCCATTTGAAATATGTGTCAGTAGTGTGACTGTGACTCTCTAATGAAGATGAGTTTGTCCCCTGATTTTAATGGCTGTAGACCTGGGATCATTAATAAATATTATGAAATGGTGTTATTGTTTTCAGAGGATGGCAGGATGACATAGGCCTTTACACACATTCCTACCATTCATATTCCCACCACTATTTCTCCCACCTTCTCTGTGGTGTATGAGAAGGGATTCTGTGAGGTCAGTGCTGAATGTCCTCATGACCAATGGCCTCCTTTTTCCTCCAGCCCTGTAACTCCAGAGAGGGATGCTCAGCAACACTTACCGGAGCTCTGAGACATTTCTGTTCTCTCTTTTGATTTTCTGAGCTCACTTCCTATTGTTTTAACTGTAAGAAAACAACAAAGTCTTTGATTAGCTCCAGTTTGCGTGCCACAAATTACCCTGCTAGAAAAGTACATCCCATTACTATCACACCAGCACAGTACTGTGCCCTGAGATTGTGGGAAACATCTTAGGGTTGCATCATGAGATCAGGAAAATGTCCCAGAACTGTCCCAAGTTAACTGGAAGAACAATGAGCTAGTCTCAAATCTGAATGGGGTGGTGGGTAGGGGGACAGGTACTGTACTGGTCCATGCTAACAAGGGAAGAGTCCCTGCACTAACCCAAGTGTATCAGAGAAATGCAGAAGAACTGACTGACGTGAAAATGGGAAACATCCCAGCACTGATCTTGTGTATATAGTGGGAATACTGCACAGGGCACAGGGGAATGACGCAGCAATAACTCACATGAATAAAAGAACTTCCATTTTGCTTAGCCGCACAAATAGCTATGCCACTGTTCTCCCCTAAACAGATGAGGAGATGTCTAAGCATTGATCTGTAGGGATGGCAAAAATGTACTAGCATAGACAACCAAATAAGAAAAAGACCTCAGTACTGAATGATGGGAATGGGGAAAGAAGCACAGTCCTGAACCAAGGTTTATAGAATTGTAGAGAGCCAAAGTGCTGGCCCATAGTGGAGTAGAAGGAAATGCCTGAGTACAGCCTTCTGGGGATATAGAGAAAAAATCACTCTAGTTCTTTGCCATGAGGTTGGAGGGGAGCTTCCCTATAGATGACTAGTTGGAACCAGGTAGAGAAGTCCCAGCAGTCACATGTCGGAAATGTAGGAGACACATCACACTGACCCATAAACACCAAGTGGGGAGACACACTCTGGCTTTGGGCAGTGCAGACACAGTAGAGTCCATGACCCTACAATGCCTCTCCAACTCTCGTTAAGTACCACCATTCTTCTGCTGACCCCAGTTGGTTCCTTTCCTCTCAGTGTCTCGTGAATAATCCCCAGCACTTTCCAGGTCTGAGAAAAGTTCCATGTCACTCTCCATACATTGATTGCTCAGTGCATATTTCACAACAGTGAGAAAAATACAGTAAGTAAAACCTACCCCGGTTCTATGCAGAAATGGCTCTGGAAATTATGGTAGCACATGACTCTGATGATCCATTTGGATAGTTATTAGAAGAATGCAAACAAGCAGAGAACTGAGACAGTTTAACAGTTTATCCCCATATATTTTATTAATTTAAAGTTTGCTTTAAATATAAATTGATTCCTTAATTATTTGCTCTATTATCTTTCCTGGTACAGAAGTGAAGCTGACTTGTCTATAATTCTGGGGTTGTCCTTATTTCCCTTTTTCTAAATGGGCACGATATTTGCCCTTCTCCATTCTTCTGGAATCTCTCCCATATTCCATGACTTTTCAAAGATGATAACTAATGGTTCGGATATCTCCTCAGTCAGCTCCTTGATTATTCTAGTCTGCATTTCTTCAGGCCTTGGTGATTTGAAGACATCTAACTTATCTAAGTAATTTTTAATTGTTCTTTCCCCTATTTTAGCCTCTGATCCTACCTCATTTTTCCTGGCATGCTCTATTTTAGGCATCCAATTACCACCAACCTTCTTGGTGAAAATTGAAACAAAGAAGTCATTAAGCGCCTCTGCCACTTCCATATTTTCTGTTATTGTTTTTCCCTCTTCCCTGTCCTTCGTCTTCCCTTTTCTTCTAACGTATTTGTATAATGGTTACTTGTTACCCTTTATGTCTCTAGCTTGTTTGATCTCGTTTTGTGCCTTGGCCTTTCTCATTTTGCCCTTACATACTTGTGTTATTTGTTTATATTCATCGTTTGAAATTTGACCTAGATTCCACTTTTTGTAGAAATCTTTTTTTTTTATTTTTAGATCATTGAAGATCTCCTGGTTAATCCATGGTGGTCTCTTGCCTTATCTCCTATCTTTTCTATGCCTCCATCCTAGTCTTCAAGGGCTGGGCCTTGGAATACGGTGCATGGACATTAACATGCACCCCACAACAGTTCAGGGTTAGAGACAGTTTGTCAAACTTAGAAGCAAAGAATAATTTTCATTGCTTGCCAGTGGAAACTAATTTATTCTGACTTTTTGGAAATCTATAAAAATATTCTCAAAGTTTTAAGCCTTCACAAAAGATTTCATATACGTTTCTTCAAGTGGTGAGTTCTGGGGACTGGGGTTGAACTCGGGTTCATAATGCTGTGTGAATTCAAACTCCACTCTGGAGCCAAAACCAGCAGAGCCAAATTTTAAAAAATGAAAATAAAAAACCCCTAAATGCTCTCCATTGGCCAAGAGGGAAAATCTGAATCCACCCACCACTCCTTCAATCAGCCACAAACCACCCAGATCCCCAGCACTTACCAGGACTCCCAGACATCCCTTCCTGATCTCGTGGTATTAGCTGCATTTTTCCATCTTTCAGATCTGCATGGGTAGAAAAGGACTCTGATTATTAGGAAATACCATTATTATAGAATCAAAGTGCTAAACCATAAACCATTGCATTTATCCAATCTGACCTCCTGGAAACAGAGGCCTCCCACTATCCCTGCATCAGTTCTATAACAATTGTCTCTATTTCTCCTGGCTCTTCCCTCAATGCTCATCCAGTGTCATAATGTAATTGCCCCATGTATGAAGTGGAGTGGCCTCCCTCTGATCTGGAGAGTGAGGGACCACCACACTCCCCCTGGTGGGCAGAGCCAAATCCACCACACCCTGGCACTGGAAATCCCAGGGCAGGACAGGAAACGTAAAAAGAGAGCTCTGGAGCTCAGTTAGGGCTGGACCACTGGAGGGAGCAATCTTCTCTTAGAAGGAATGAAGATCCTTGCAGGATCCCGTACTGGCCCTTGACAGGAGCCACACTCTGCGGTCAGAGGAGGCAGACGAACATATGAGCTTTGGCCTGCAGAGCCCTACACCCAAACTGTGGTAGGATATAGCCCAGGGATCCAGACTTTAGTCCGGTTCTGGTGCCAGAAAATGAGTCAGAGTGTTTCCAGAGCAACCCTGCTGACCCGGTGGCAGACACATCGGCCACATTTTGGGCACTGGAGTATTACCTGGTGGGCCTGGTGGGCCTGGCTCCACCTATTCTCCCCCCCTTGCCACTGACTCCACCCATTATGGAGCTATAGATTGTTTGTTCTTTACCCCAGCCCAAAGGCCTGAGCTCTCCTATGGAGAGTTAATTACTGTTTGCCACAGACAGGTGGTGGTGGAGTAAAGACTGCTCATGTTTCTGCCCTGCAAAGAGGGCCAGAGCTCCCTTATAGACTGTTCTATACTACCTGCCCCAGCCAGAATGCTCTGTTTTTGGCTCTGCCTCACCCAGAGGGCCAGAGATCCTCTCCCCCTGCCCCAGACTATTTGTTGTTGTTTGCCCCAGCCAGGCAGCTGTCAGCTAAAGACTGTGGCACAACCCCACCCAGATGGCTGGAGTTTACCTTGTTACTTGCTGTCTGCCTGTAGTGAGATGGAGTGGCCTCCATTCCCACTTGAGAGCGAGGGACCCCATTACTGCATGTGGGAGTTGGGGGAGTGTCACAACACAGTTTGAGAGGGTATGTAGCAGAAGGGCTGTTGTTGACTCTTGAGGAGATGAAGAGACATCCTACACTGACTGATATGGTTTGAAGAGACGAACAACACAGATGCCCCAACAGGGAGAGAAAGGAGAAAACCCTAATCTCACACCCTCTAAGAGGAGAGAGTGAAATGCCCCAGCAGAGGCCTGAAAGAATAGGAAGGCTTTTTACCAAGGGAAGGGAATGCTGAGGTTGGAGACACCTATTGCTGAGCTTTATGGATTGAGGAAGTAGCATCTACCCTGGAGGGCACATAGGGTGATGTATTCTAGGTGAATAGTTGAGGTGGTGGGAAGAAGCTCCAGTGCTTTCTTATGGGGTGAAACAAAAGCTGCACGCTGACCCATGGAAACAAAGGGGTGGGGATTCCAACTATAGCACTGAACCCTGGAGTCAGACTTGTGGGGGATGGGCCAGCACCCCCCTTCCAATTCATTGGTGTCCACCCCCTCCAATCTCCCAGAGTCTCTGCTCTCCCCATATCCTGTTTGTCTACCCCTTCCCAGTTTCATGAGGGACACTGTCTTCTTTTCCTCACTACAAAATACATTTCCTCCTCCATCCTATCCCCAGAACTTGTCTGGTCTTTGAGATGTCTGTCTTCTCTTTTCTGGTTTTGCTTACTCTTTTCCTACTGTTGTCACTGTAATGCACAAAGGGGCTCAGTGGGGATCTTTCCTGCGGTATGATTCCCACTGGGGGTCACCCCAATTATCCATCAAGGCAGAGGAGTGCACCACCACTGGCTCACTGCAGAGGGGGAAATGTCCACTGCTGCCTTGCAGGGATGGATGTGATAAATATTCCAAAACCTATTTGTGGAGATGCAGGATACATTTCAGCATGAACAAGAGGGGTTAAGGAAGAATGCTGCATGCTCCCCCATTGGGTGGGGTGGGAAGAATGGATACAATTGTGCTATACCATGAGACTTAATGATGTCATCTGAAAGACCTCCTTGTAGGAATAGCAAGGGAAATAACTGCACTTCCCTGGGGAGGAAACAGGGAAAATGCTCCTCCACAGCTGCATAGAGCTGGAGGACCAGATGCTTGAGCAGGGCCACATGCAGATCCAGGTTATAGAAACACACCTCTGTCAAGCCCTGAATATGTAAGGAGGAGTCATTCCTGCAATGACCACTGAGGTTGCAAGAGGAGATATACATTAGAAAACCCATTTGAATGGAGAGTGTGACTCTGGCTGACCAGGTATCAGCTCATGCCAAACCTCAGGGCCAGTTTACTTGTGTATTAGGTAGAGATTAAGGTGATTGTAAAATATATATGAATGTATGTCATGTTTAAACTTCATGAAAACTATTGGCCTGTTTCTTGCATTGTTTTCACTTATCTGCTTTGCATTATCATGTAGTGGTAAACATTTATATAGCATATAGCGCTGTAACTGTATATCCCATCAAAGGAGAAAGAAGCCTTGTGGAATGCAAATGAAGAACTTTAACAGAAAACTCTAATTTCAAAGCAAATGGCCATTCTGTGTGACGTTTGGAGGTCTAAGTGTGTTCCTCACTCACTGCTCACGTAGCTGGTGACACTGTCAGATTGTTTTCTGTGAGAAGAAAATATAAGTATGGAATTAAGGAAGGATCCTATATCTCTGGACTGTCTGGATTCTTACAAGGAGGACCAGTTTCAGAGGGGTAGCCATGTTAACCTTTTTCAGCAATAACAACAAGGAGTCCTGTGGCACCTTAAAGACTAACAAATGTATTTGGGCATAAGCTTTCATGGACTGGAACCCACTTCTTCAGATGCTTCCTCATTGTTTTTACAAGGAGGAGAAGTAGCTGCAAAGCAGCAATCCCAAGAAACCATCTGGGAATCCCAAAAAGTATTTGGGAAACTGGCTGTTTACTACATCACTGCCACCATTTGGAATTAGAACAGGAGTACTTGTGGCACCTTAGAGACTAACAAATTTATTAGAGCATAAGCTTTCGTGGACTACAGCCCATTTCTTCGGATGCATGCATGTAGTCCAAGAAAGCTTATGCTCTAATAAATATGTTAGTCTCTAAGGTGTCACAAGTACTCCTGTTCTTTTTGCGGATACAGACTAACACGGCTGCTACTCTGAAACCTGTCATTTGGAATTACAGACTGTGACTACCCTATGCATATATTTTACCTGCTTTAACCTTTGATCTGTAGGGGTGGCAGACATGTACTAGCATAAACAACCAAATAAGAAAAAGACCTCAGTGCTGAATCATGGGTCTGGGGAAAGATAGCACAGTTCTGACTCACGGTTTATGGAATTGTAGAGAGCCAAGTGCTGGCGCATGGGGGAGGAGAAGGAAAGGCCAGAGCACAGCTTTATTTGGATACATAGAAATAAATTTACTCTAGTTGCTTGACAGAAGGTTGGCACGGTGCTTCCCTGTAGGTGACAACTTGGAACCAGCTAGAGAAGCCCCAGCATTGAGGTTTTGGAAGTTTATGAGATATATCAAATTAATTCATAAACACAAAGTGAAAAAACATGCTCTGGAATTGGGCAATGGAGACTGAGTAGGGGCATGACCCCATACTGCCTTTCCAATTCAGGTTAAGTACCACCATTCTTCTGCAGAGCCCAGTTGGTTGCTTTCCTCTCAATGTCTCATGAATAATCCCCAGCAATTCTCAAGACAGAGAGAAATGATGTGTCACTCTCCCGACTTTGCATATTTCACAACCGTGAGAAAAATACAAAGAGTATAACTACCCTGGTACTCAGCAGAAATTAGGATCTCCCATTGCCCCTGAAAGCTAGAGTAGCACAAGACTCTGATGTTTTGATGTTTATTAGAGGAAGATGCAAACCAGTAGAGAAGTGAGACAATTTAGTGTTTCATCCCATAACATGTCATGGATTTAATGCTTCAGAAGCTAAACAGAGATGTGAAAATCACAGATAGAGTACAATCTAGCCATTACATGAAAAACAAAGTTAGTTTAATTTTATTTCATAAAAAATTTAGTCATATCTGTGCCATGCAAGACAGACTGTGGATACATAAATATTGTTGAATTATTAACTGTGAAAATTGTTGTATTTTGAGACAGAAATGGTCAAAAAGCTGTGAGATGCATTAGGCTGATGTGACGGGGTGTACCAGGCCCTTTGAGCCCCCTGTTAGAGGCCTTGCCATCCTACCACACTCCGGTCCAGAAAAGGTGGCTCCACCAGCTCTGCCTGGAAAGGCTGCAGGGAAGCAGCCAATCAGAGCACAAATGGGACCATAAGGGTGAAGAAGGATTAGAAGGCTGGGAAGCTCCACATGTAAACAGATTGGGGAGAAACCCTGCTTAAGCGGAGACAGATCTGTGAAACTCTCCAAGGCACAGAGTCCTGGGAAAGTGAACCTTGACCAAAAGGGGGAGAGACTGCTAGAAGCTGTCCAGATAAAGAGGCCCAAGAAGACCCTGTAAAATCCCGGTAGAGATCAGAGAATCATAGAATATCAGGGTTGGAAGGGACCTCAGGAGGACATCTAGTCCAACCCCCTGCTCAAAGCAGGACCAATTCCCAACTAAATCATCCCAGCCAGGGCTTTGTCAAGCCTGACCTTAAAAACCTCTAAGGAAGGAGATTCTACCACCTCCCTAGGGAACCCATTCCAGTGCTTCACCACTGTAAAAGTTTTTTCTACTATCCAACCTAAACCTCCCCCACTGCAACATTACTCCTTGTTCTGTCACCTGGTACCACTGAGAACAGTCTAGATCCATCCTCTTTGGAACTCCCTTTCAGGTAGTTGAAAGCAGCTATCAAATCCCCCCTCATTCTTCTCTTCTGCAGACTAAACAATCCCAGTTCCCTCAGCCTTTCCTCATCAGTCATGTGCTCCAGCCCCCGTATCATTTTTGTTGCCTTCTGCTGGACTCTTTCCAATTTTTCCACATCCTTGTTGTAGTGTGGGGCCCAAAACTGGACACAGTACTCCAGATGAGGCCGCACCAATGTCGAATAGAGGGGAATGATCACGTCCCTCAATCTGCTGGCAATGCCCCTACTTATACAGCCCAAAATGCCGTTAGCCTTCTTGGCAACAAGGGCACACTGTTGACTCATATCCAGCTTCTCGTCCACTGTCACCCCTAGGTCCTTTTCTGCAGAACTGCTGCCTAGCCATTCTGTCCCTAGTCTGTAACAGTGCAAGGGATTTTTCCGTCCTAAGTGCAGGACTCTGCACTTATCCTTGTTGAACCTCATCAGGTTTCTTTTGGCCCAATCCTCTAATTTGTCTAGGTCCCTCTGTATCCTATCTCTACCCTCTAGCATATCTACCACTCCTCCCAGTTTAGTGTAATCTGCAAACTTGCTGAGAGTTCAGTCCACGCCATCCTCCAGATCATTAATGAAGATATTGACCAGCCCCAGAACACTCCAATTGAAACCAGTTGCCAACTAGACATGGAGCCATTGATCACTACCCATTGAGCCCTGTGATCTAGGCAGCTTTCTATCCACCTTATAGTCCATTCATCCAGCCCATACTTCTTTAACTTGCCGGCAAGAATACTGTGGGAGACCGTATCAAAGCCTGCTAAAGTCAAGGAATAACACATCTACTGCTTTTCCCTCATCCACAGAGCCAGTTATCTCCTCATAGAAGGCAATTAGTTTAGTCAGGCATGACTTGCCCTTGGTAAATCTATGCTGACTGTTCCTGATCACTTTCCTCTCCTCTAAGTGCTTCAGAATTGATTCCATGAGGACCTGCTCCATGATATTTCCAGGGACTGAGGTGAGGCTGACTGGCCTGTAGTTTCCCGGATCCTCCTTCTTCCCTTTTTTAGAGAAACTCTCCATGCAAGAACACCTGGGAGAGACCCTGGTTAAATGGGTAACAGGCAGGGAACCCAAGAAGGTCATGGGACAGAGCTGGAAGTATCCCAGGCAATGCTGCAGCAGCAGCATCAACTAGTAAAGGAAGCAGAGCATGACTGCTATTTGTAGGGTCCCTGGGTTTTGACACAGAGTGGGGGTGGGACAAAGAGTAATTGTCCCATGACTACATGTGGGAGTTGAGGGCATGCCACAGCACAAATTGAGATGTGATAAAGTATAAGGATTTGTGCTGACTGTTGAGGAGGTGCTGAGATACCCTACACTTACTGATATGGTTTGAAGACATAAAAAACTCAGACATCAAAACAGGAAGAGAAAAGAGCAAATTTAACCCACGTGCTAATAGGGAGATATCTCTTTAAGAGATCAATTGGTGGATGGGTAGGGGTGAGTTGTGTCTGGCTCACTTCCCAGAATGATGTTTGCTTTTTTGCAAAAATGTTACAGTGTTGACTTGTATTTAGCTTGTGGTCCACTATGAACCCTAGATCCCTTTTTGCAGTACACCTTCCTAGGCAGTCATTTCCCATTCTGTATGTGTGCATCTGATTGTTCCTTCCTAAGTGGAGTACTTTGCATTTGTCCTTATTGAATTTCATCCTATTTACCTCAGACCACTTCTCCAGTTTGTCCAAATTATTTTGAATTTTCATCCTATCCTCCAAAGCACTTGCAACCCCTCCCAGCCTGTATCATCATCTGCAAATTTTATAAGTGTATCACAAAGTACAACTTGTCTGGTTGACAAGGTAGACTGGCGAGTCCAAGGACTCCATGGTAAGACTGGTATAATGATCTAGGAATTCACATTTGACACTGGCTTGGTGCAATCTAACAGAACACATAACCAGCTTATAGTGTTGGTCCTGTTTTCTGACAGTCTACCCTGAGGTAGGTACTCATAGTTGTGAGCCACTCCAGACAGCATGACAGAGAGAAGAAGGCACACCTCAGCCCTATGGGGTGGGGGAAATGCTACTGCTGAAACTTGCCGGGGTGGGGGGGGGAAGAGGGGAGATGCTGTAGAGATGAGCAACAGGGAAAGAAGTATGGGGAGGACTCAATGCTACCCTTGCAACTTACCTTAAATGAATCACTCCAATCCCTGCCCCCATATGTCCCTTCCCACTTAACACCTGGTGGAAGATTGCTGGCACTTACCAGGGCTTTTCCTCTCTCCTGATGCTGGGAACATTTTTTTTAAGGTTACAGCTGTAAGAAATGTTCAAAGAATAATATTAATTCAACACTGGGACAGGAGCTGCCAATAGGAGACTAGAACTCTAACAAGAATGGTATTACAAATGAGTACATTGAAACGTCCCACTCTCACCCATGTGAACTAGCAATTGAAATGGGAAATAGAACAGATGGTAATATGTTCCAGGATACTTATTTTCTCAAAGATTCATCATTTCTTTGGATGGAACTCTCTGCTCATCTGCATCTAGTAATATTTTTTTTTTTACATAAAAAAAGGAAAATAAATCGGCATCAACAGTGGCCTGATTTGCAGACTGGCTTATTTTATCTGTTTTCCATTGAAACCAAAGGAAGCAGCAGCTTCTCAGTATGTTCAGCATCAGGACATAAGATGCTAAAGTTCAGAATAGTGCTGTGCTTGAAAATATGTCACCTGCACGGAAACTACAAGAATTTGAGAGGTAATTTTCTGCTCATGGGAAAACATGGCCATTTGAAATATGTCTCAGTAGTGTGACTGTGACTCTCTTATCTGCCCCTAATTAAGGTGAGTTTGTCCCCTAATTTCAGTGGCTGTAGATCTGGGATAATTAATCATTAATTCAAATTTTAAAAAAAGAAAAAAAAAACCTAATGTTCCCCATTGGCAAAGAGGTAAAATCTAAATCCACCCCCCACTCCTTCAATCAGCCACAAACCACTCAGATCCCCAGCACTTATCAGGACTCCCTGACATCCCTTCCTGATCTCGTGGTATTAGCTACCTTTTTCCATCTTTAGGATCTGTATGAGTAGAAAAGAACTCCAATTATTAGGAAACACCAAAATTATAGATTCAAAGTGAGAAACTATAAACCATTGCATTTATCCAGTCTGATCTCCTGCAAACCGAGGCCACGCACTGATCCCTGTATCAGTTCTATAACATTTGTCTCTATTTCTCCTGGCTCTTCCCCCAGTGCTCATCCGGTGTCATAATGTAATTGCCCCATATATGAAGTGGAGTGGCATCCCTCCAATCTGGAAACATAAAAGGAGAGCTCTGGAGCTCAATTAGGGCTGGACCACTGGAGGGAACAATCATCTCTTAGAAGGAGTGAAGATCTTTGGAGGATCCTGGACTGGCCCTCGAGTGGAGCCACACTCTGCAGTCAGAGGAGGCGGAAGAATAGATGAGCTTTGGTCTACAGAGCCCTACACCCAAATTGTGGTAGGATATAGCCCAGGGAACCAGACTTTAGTCTGATTCTGGTGCTGGAAAATGAGTCAGAGTGTTTCCAGAGCATCCCCGCTGACCCGGTGGCAGACACATCGGCCACATTTCAGGCACTGGGCTATTACGTGGTGGGCCTGGCTCCCCCTATCCTCCCCCCTTGCCACTGACTCCACCCACTGTGAAGCTATAGCCTGTTTGTTATCTACCCCACCTCAAAGGCCTGAGGTCCATATTGAGAGTTAATTACTGTTTTCCAGAGATCAGGTGGTTGTGGACTAAAGACTGCTCATGTTTCTGC
The DNA here is from genome assembly GCF_027887155.1 of Malaclemys terrapin pileata. Lineage (NCBI taxonomy): Eukaryota > Metazoa > Chordata > Testudines > Emydidae > Malaclemys > Malaclemys terrapin. The sequence continues at coordinate 8,647,193 of NC_071524.1, read as the reverse complement.
CCTGCCAAGAGGGCCTGAGCTCCCTTATAGACTGTTATTTACTGTCTGCCCCAGCCAGAATACTCTGGGCTAAAGATTGTTTGTGGCTCTGCGTCACCCAGAGGGCCAGAGATCCTCTCTCCCTGCCCCAGACTATTCAATGTTGTTTGCCCCAGCCAGGCAGATGTCAGCTAAAGACAGCTGTTTTTCCACTGACCAGGTTTGGGAATCAATCTGGGAGACAAATAGTTCCTGCCATATGCCAAAGCTATTTAAGGCAGGTGAGTGGCATCATCTGAGTTCTTCACTGACTCCCCATCCAAGAAGATTGCTGCAAACACCTAAGGAACAAGGACTTGACTGGGGAAGATGAGCTGAACCCAGGCTAGAGGGATTTCTAACCTGTATAAGGAATACCTGGGGGTTTAAGCTGCAGGCAAGTGCAGCTTGCCCTCAAGAATCTCTACAAACTTTCTAAGACAACAGTTAGGCTGAGAATTTACTACTCATATACAATCTCTTTAGTATATTATATTTAGATTGTGTTTTGTTTATTTGTTAGGTAATCTGCTTTGATCTGTTTTCTGGGTCTTATAAACACTTTAAAACTATTGTTTATAGTTAATAAACTTTGGCTAAAACCAGTAGTGGAAATCATAACTGGGGACATAAAATTGTTGCATATCTTCCTCCACATTGAGGGAGAGGGCAAATTTCATGCTATGAAACATCAATAAGCATTCAAATATCTGATCTGAACTAAATGTGTTTGAAAGCACATGCGGTGAATTACAAAACTCGCATTAAAAGTCCGGGGGGGGGGGGGGGAAGATGCTGTATTATATATATATTCACGTATCTGCAAAATTGTTGTGAGGCTTCTTTTTATTACTGAGACTCAAATATGTTTAGAAATTGTACAGTTCATAGTGTGAAGTAGGGTAACTGCATAGGCAAATTAAGTGTTGATGGCTAATTTTATGTGAACAATTGCATGTCTAACTATTTAAAAACCCCTAGACTTTTAATTAGAGAGACAAGGTGGGTGAGGTAATACACAGAGCTCTATGAGGCTTGAAAGCTTGTCTCTCTCACCAACAGAATGTGGTCCAATAACAGATATTGATTCATTCACCTTGTCTCTCTAATATCATGGGACTGACACAGTGACACCACCACAACATACATAGATCTTAAAGGCTGCACAGCTAATATTTAAACTCATGTCTAGCTGAGCCATTGGATTTTGCACTCTGAATGATTATTTCTTCAAGCTCCATTATTTATTTATCATGAAATTAAGAAATTCTGCATATTATTATTACTATTGATCACAACTGATACACACCAGCGACCTCCTTACCAAATGTAGAAACTATGTATTTTAAATAGTTTAAGAGTTGATGCATGTTTGTTACAAACGTACAATAATACATGGTGATATTTTATGTATTCCAATATACTTACTTATTTTAGGGTAATGATTCTTCAATATACTGATGGCTGATGTATCTGCTGGTTGCTCCACGATGTCTTGTAGTGTTTGGGATTCCTTTGCATTAAAAAAAAATAATTTTGGTTACTCATTACAATATTTTTATTCTCTATGATTCCAAATTAAACAAAGCACACATGGATATATATAAAGTTAAGCCAGTGCTTATTTGCTTCGCTATAGGAAAGTTTAAATATGTTTAAATTTTAAGTGCTTTCTGGGATCAGGACCTATACAATTTACTAACCTGAACACAATATTGTCCAGTGCCAGCTGCACACAGGGATTTGAGTCTATAGCTGCGATTTAAGTATCCAAATGCAAAATTTAGATCCAACAAATGCACACTTAGCTTCAACCTAACTCTATGGTGCCCAAGTTGCCATGACAAAACCTCTCAGGCATCTAAAAATCTGCCACTGAGCATGTCTGCAGCCTCCTCCATCTAGGCACCAGGGGCTTAAGTCCCAGTACAATCTTCAAACTAGGCATTGCTCCTCACGTTTAGTCTGTGGAGCCTAACAGATCAGACCCCATACAAAACAACAGAGATGGAGGCAGTGGTGAATCCAGTATAACCTTTAACCCAGTGGTTAGAGGGATATGATGTCTGAGAATTTTTTTGTAATTTTTTTGTGAACTATATGTATGACTCAGTGTACCTATCCACTTTGCATTATTACACATTTAATGGGAAAAGTTTCATACATGTGACAAGGTAGATAAGGGCTAGGGTGGGTAAATATGTAAGCTGTCTGGATTTGAACGAGACACATTAACAAGAACTGGCTGGACTTGTGAAAACAGTGTGTCTACAGTGGAAAACAAAGGCATGAAATGTGAATGGACAGTCTTTTAAAATTGCTGCTAAGAACACACGACCACAGAGACAAAGACACAGAGAGATTGAGAGTCAAGATGGAGTGTAAAGAGATCAGGGTATTTTGGGTCAAGGCTTTTACCAACGCGGATGGTAACTGAGCTTGGCTTTCCCATGCTGAACTAAGGACTCTCCAGTGCTGTATTCCATTTGACTAATAAATGCTGCCTTGTTGTGAAAAGGCTGCGCTGTGTCTCTTCAGACACTTGCTCAGTTGCATTACTCCCTAAGAAGGTAAAGTTTCTTGGACTTGCTGGAGAGAATCATGATGAGAAACAGGGGTGCTGGAGCTTGAAGACACACTCTCAGAGGTGCAGAGGTGCAGGGCTCACCCTCTGAAAAGTATGTACGCTTGGGGTTGGGCACACAAAAGGGGCTACTCCCAGGAGACTGTTCAAAGGCCAGCTCACTGGGCAGACCCAATCAATCTGTTAGAAGTACTCATCCAGGAAGCGGGAGTTACAGGCTCAGCTCCCCATAGGGATTTGAAGACACATATCCTACGTCTGAGGTGAGAGCACTAATCACTGGTCTATAAGATATTCTATGGCACACTAACTCTCTTCTGTTGATGCTGTTCCTCTATATATTTAAATAGTCACTGGAGCAGGGACTTGGCTATACCAAGTGAATGCCCTAACCACTGCGCTATAGAGTATTACCCCGACTTTGGCCTCATGAATACTTAATTATTTTTACACAGTGGAACAGTTTTAACTGGAGAGACTGAGACAGAACTACATCAGAATATCCCATAGTCCAGTGGTTATAGTCCAGTGGTTAGGGCACCCTGGTTGGAGATGGGAGTTTAAATCCCTGTTCCACATCAGCCAATATCCAAATTAAGATAATGCCAGAGACAAATCGATGCTTGAAAGAGAACATGTTCCAGTGTGAAATAGCTGATAGTGACAAGAGGCTGGATCCTGATCCCATTAAATTTGAGTTTTGTGGGTGAATTAATGACCGTCTGACTGCTGTTGAAACTGCTGTAGCAATAGCAGAAGTCAGACCAGGTTCCCTTGGCACCCAGCACATGTACCTCAGCAGCCCACTGCTCTCTTGGGGTACAGCATGGGGCCCAACCCACCTTCCTAAGAGGTGATGTGGTAACCTCTAGGAGCAGAGACTTGACATGGCTGTTGTTAATGAACATGTGGAGGAGGTGGCAGAGAGAGCACGCATCTTACAACTTCCCAGACATGGGGCCATCATGGCAAACTTATCAAACAAACAAACCAACAAACCAGTCTCAATGTCATTTGATCTTTGCTCATTTTGTCTGGGGAAGAGAGCTATCTCTAAGGGGAAGGGCTGAGTAGAGTGAGAGTTCTTTGGGCTAACAATGGTGGTGCAGGCTGTTTGGGGCACCTGTATGAAGTGTTGGGGATATGAGAAGGGTTGAGAAAAATAGTAAACAAAAACACACAAGAACATTTGTACCTTTTAATGTTTTGCTTGTTTGTTAGCTGTGGATTATTGTTATTCTGTCTTGTCTATTTAAACTGTAAGGGAGTATCTCATACTCTCTGTTTGTACAGTGCCTAGCACAGTGTGATCCCAATTCCAGATTAGGGACTTTAGGCATAATAAAATAATAGTAGCTTCAGGGCCACTCTTAAATATTATTAAGTATTGTTACTAATCTTTTATAGAGCACTGCAGGTTTCCACACCTATACATAGATATATAAGAAAACAAACACTATCCCTGAGAAACTTGCAGTGTGAATTAGGTAGATTACAATGTAATATGATGACAGACCAATTTAGGGGATGAGTAAAGAGGGAAAAGAAGCAGATAAAAATGTGTATAAGAATACTGAACAGATACATTCTTGGTTGTCTGAGTCTCTGTTGTTTTCCTGCTTTTTAGGTAAGGAGAGAGTGACTATTCTTAAAATTAAAAAAAAAAATCTCTGTCAACTCTTTATTAGCACTTAGAGTTTTACTTTTCTAGAGGGGCAGCTATTTTAGCTATGATGCTGAAAAATAACTAGGAAGTGATTAGGAGTCCAGTGACACCTTAAAGACTAAGATTTATTTGGGCATAAGCAAGGAAATGGTTGTGAATCTGAAGGTGGAAGACAACATGGGTGAAAGTGACTGTGAATACACAGAGATAATGATTCTGCAGAAGAGAAGGCACAAGAGAGGTTGACTAAAGATAAGAAAGTAGTCTTCAATAAATTCAGAGAATTGACAAGTACGATCTCATGGGAAAGGTATCTAAGGGGAAAAGAGGTTTAGTGGGGATGGCAGTTTCTAGGAGAGGTTCAGCCACTAAGATTGTTGGACCATGTGGTAAGAGAGACTTTGCTTTGAATACACTCAGCTTGTTAAATTAGGTGGTAGTTGTGTTTTATTTTTATTTCCTTGTAACCAATTCTGACTCTTCTGCCTCATTACTTGTAATCACTTAAAATCTATCTTTCTGTAGTTAATAATTTTTTTTAGTGTTTTATCTAAACCAGTGTGTTTGTGTTGAAGTGTTTGGGAAACTCAATTGAGGATTACAAAGCATGTGCATATCACATATATAAGAACATAAAAACTGCCATACTGGGTCAGACCAAAGGTCAATCTAGTCCCGTATCCTGTCTTCCAACAATGTCCAAAACCAGGTGCCCCAGAGAGAATGTACAGAACAGGTAATCATCAAGTGATCCAGCCTTTGCTGCCCATTCCCAGCTTCTGGCAAACAGAGGCTAGGGACACCATCGCTGCCCATCCTGGCTAATAGCCATAAATGGCCTATCCTCCATGAATTTATCTAGTCCTTTTTTGAACCCCGTTATAGTCTTGGCCTTCACAACATCTTCTGGCAAAAAGATCCACAGGTTGAAATACTTCCTTTTGTTTGTTTTAAACCTGCTACCTATTAATTTCATTTGGTGGCCCCTAGCTCTTGTATTATGAGAAGGAGTGAATAACACTTCCTTATTTACTTTCTCCACACCAGTCATGATTTTATAGACCTCTCTCATATCCCTCCTTAGTCATCTCTTTTCCAAGGTGAAAAGTCCCAGTGTTATTAATCTCTCCTTATACTGCAGCTGTTCCATACCCCTAATGATTTCTCTTGCCCTTTTCTGAACCTTTTCCAAATCCAGTATATCTTTCTTGAGCTGGGGTATACATCTGCATGCAGTATTCAAGATATGGGTGTATCATATATTTATATAGAGGCCATGTGATATTTTCTGTCTTCTTATCTTTCCTTTCTTAGTGATTCACAACATTCTGTTTTTTTTTTGTTTTTTTACTGCCACTGAACATTGAGTGGATGTTCTCAGAGAACTATCCACAATGACTCCAAGATCTCTTTCTTGAGTAGTAACAGCTAGTTTAGATCCCTTCATTTTATATGTATACTTGGGATTATGTTTTCCAATGTGCATTACTTTGCATTTATCAACATTGATTTTCATCTGCCATTTTGTTGCCCAGTCACCCAGTTTTTGAGAGATCCTTTTGTAGCTCTTCGCAGTCTGCCTGGGACTTAACTATCTTGAGTAGTTTTGTATCATCTACAAATTTTGCCACCTACCTGTTTACCCCTTTTTCCAGATCATTTATGAATATGTTAAATAGGACTGGGCTCAGTACAGAACCTTGGGGAACACCCTATTTACTTCTCTTCTTTCTGAAAACTGACCATTTAACCTTTGTTTCCTATCTTTTAACCAGTTACCAGTCCATGCAAGAACCTTCCCCTCTTATCCCATGACTGCTTACTTTGTTTAAGAGCCTTTGGTGAGGGTTCTTGTCAAAGCCTTTTTCATGGATTTTATATGAGCTTGCATTGTCCAGGAGAGTGCTGGGCAACACAAGATGCACATTGTTGGAGGTAAAGTGTGGGACTAGGAATTTGTTGGTGTTACTCTGCAGTGTATTTCATGAGTGGCTGGCTATAGCACTCATGCAGTGTAGCCGGGAGTCATTTACACACTGGCAGCTGTGTGTGAGCAGACCAGGAGTGGTAGCTCTCACAGTGAAGCAGTGTAAAAGACACCCCAGGTTGGAAGAGTCATGGGACACCACTGTTTATGTACCCTGGATAATGTCACACTGGGTCTTATATGGTCAGGCTTAGTGGTGGGAGAAGGACTGTTCAGTTTTCAGAATCTGAATGTCAGAGCCAAAGGGTGAAAACCAGATTATCAGGATTTCTGGAACAGCCTGGGAACATGGCTGGGTGCAGGTCAGGGTCTTGGCTGGCACTGTGGAGGAGCACAGCGGAAGCCAGGCTTACAGAGGTGAACACATGGAGGCAAAGTCTGTGGGCATATGTGCTGAGCAGCCAGCTAGTTACTGCTGCTGCATTTATGAACTGTCCTGTTGGCTTCCTCCACCACTCAGGCACAGTGGCACATCATGAGTAGGGCCCTACCAAAATTAAAAACACATCACAGACTGTGAAATCTGATCTCCCTCCATGAAATCTGGTCTTTTGTGTGCTTTTACCCTGTACTATACTGATTTCATGGAGGAGGCCAATGTTTCTCAGACTGGAGGTTCTGACCCAAAAGTGAGTTGCTGGGGAGGGGGACACAAGGTTATTTTAGGGGTGTTGCAGTACTGCCACCCTTACTTCTGCGCTGCCTTCAGAGCTGGGCAGCTGGAGAGCAACAGCTGCTTCCTGGGAGCCCAGCTCTGAAGGGAGAACTGCCACCACCAGCAGTGCAATTACAATACCATGACATTTCAGATTTAAATAGCTAAAATAATTAAATTTATGATTTTTTAAATCCTATGACCATGAAATTGACTAAAATGGGTTGTGGATTTGGTTGCACCCTAATCATGAGGCTGGCTTATTAGGATGTCAGGCGAACTGAACAGATGCTGCTCAGGTCCTTCCTTCTGACTAACAATGAACAGGATTTTTAAAATATATATATTAGGAATAACAACAAAAAATCCGGACAGTGGTATTGGTCTATTACTAGATGGAAATGGTAAAATTATCAATAACACTGCAAAAAAAGGAGAAGTGTTCAAAAATATTTCTGTCCTGTATTTGGAGAAAAATCTGATTATGTAGTCATATCCTATGATTAACACTCTTTCCATTCCATTGTTATCTCACACTTTTTTCTGCTTCTCATGTCTAAGTTATTTTCTCCTTTCATTTCCTCAGTCAGCATGACCTTCTGCAGAACAGTCCTTTGTATATATTTAAATATATATTCCTTGGAATATTCAGTGTTAATACAGTATTAAAATTGGGAAACCAAAGATTAAAAAGGAATGGAAATTTATTACTATCTTAGAAATCTCACCATTTTAGGATGATCAAGGAATGAAAGACACTCTACTGGAAAGTGGAAAGCTGATATTGCTGCTAAGTGAACCCATAGAAAGTCCTGATCTTTTCCATTCCAACAGGTAACCCAAGACAGTGGAAAGAGAAGAACACACATGTGAAATCTGTCAATGATTACATCAAAGATTATACTATTTCCATTTCTAGAGGTAAGTGTGGCTTATAGATTTCTTTCTACTCTTTAATAATACCTATTGCACTTCTGATTAATAAGAAGTCGCTAACCTTGAGAACTATTAAGGAGCCATGCTTACAGCTGCAGAACCTACAAGTATAAACGAAGTATTTGATCAACATCCTGAGACAACAGACTGGAGTGCATTGAAAGCCGCCATAGTGGATGAGAGGAGAGTTGGATGTGTAAGAATACAAAACCTGTCTTGGCAAATTGAAGCAATCAAAATGATTCTGGCAAAATCTTGCTTGATCTTGTTGAGAACTCTTAAAAACAATGACATTGGTGCATATGCATAAAGAAGGCCCCATCTGTGAAATGAGAAACATATCTCCTAGACCTTTCCTGGAACAGTCCTTGTTTCACTTTTTATTGCCTGGTATGGCAAGAAGATCAACCTCTGGGAATCCTCAACCTAAGACTATTCTACTGAGGACCTGAGAGTCCAGCTCCCATTTGTAATTTAGGGAGAAATGTCTGATGAGGTTGTCTGTTATGGTGTTTTGGATCCTGGGGAGGTAAGAAGCTGAGATGACTATCTGGTTGGCTATTCACCAATTCCTAAGTTTTATCATTTCAGCACAGAGAGAGGAGGAAGAAGTACCTCCCTGATGACTGATGTGACACATACAGGCTATGTTGTCTATCAGTAATTTGATTCACTAGGTTCTGATTAGAGAGAAAAAGTGAAGACCAGCATTTCTGACCACTCAACTCTAGAAGGTTGATGTGAAGGAGCTGCTCTTGCAGTAACAGATATCGCTGAATTGTGTAAAGTCCCAGATGTGTTAGCCACATCCCAGCTGATGTGTTTGATGTCAGTACAACCAGTACAGTTGATGTACACCAGTGATCTTACTGGATGTTTGGTATAAATGTACAGTATTATATGGATATTCTTTGTGCCCCGATATAATTACATATTTTAACATAGCCTTTATCCTGTATTTAGATAACTGGTGGGTCTGTGGGCTGCCTGTGGGTCTGTGGGGCTCGTCCTTAAGGTCTTGCAATTTATTTTCACATAATAATCCTGTCTATCCTATTTTATATTTGTATAGAAGAATTTGCTTAACTTTTAATATATGCTTAAAGATAAGCATGCATGTCAGTGCTTTTTTCAAAGTGGACTTTTGCACATGTTTAAGGTTTAGGTGCTTTGTTAGATAAAGGTATGTACAAATTAATGATCACTTTGAAATGGGAATAAATAAAAGTACACTGAAGAACTTTAAAGCATGGTAATAGCATCTACATGGACGGTTAGTGCAACGCATACTAGTTCAAGGTAGATTTATACCCCAGCTTGCCACAAGCTAACTGTTAATGTAGAAAAGCACAAAGGTAATGTCGGACAAATGCTTCCACGAAAATATAGTGCAGTGTGAAAGAGTTCTTAGTCATAAGAGGCTTAAATCTGCCCCCACTGAAATCAGTTCAGTTCTGCCTGCTGTTGAAGCAGCTACAGCTCAAGAGGAAGAGAGAACTAGGCCAGACCATCCCTGCATCAAGCACAATTACACTACTAGCCCATTCTCTCCACTCCTCACAACTCCAGCACCACACCCCTGGGGAGGAGAGACTCAGCAGATGGACTGGAGGAAGGTCAGAGGGCACAGGTGAAAATGGTTGAGCCACTTACCAAACTGTTGCCTTATGGGCCAGGTTGACATGACCACCACAGAAAAGAGGGGGACACGTAGTCATTCTTAAAGGAGTGGATCAGCAATGATTTAGATCATGGCATAGAGAGTGAACTTGTAAAGTTTGCAGATGATACCAAGTTCAGAGGGGTTGCAAGTGCTTTGGAGGAGAGGATTATAATGCAATGTGATCTGGACAAACTGGAGAAATGATCTGAGGTAAATAGGATGAAATTCAGTAAAGGCAAATGAAAAATAATCCACTTAGGAAGGAACAATCAGTTGCACACGTACAGAATGGGAAATGACTGCCTAGGAAGGAGTTCTGCAGAAAGGAATCTAGGGGTCATAGTGGACCACAAGCTAAATATGAGTCAACAGTGTAACGCTGTTGCAAAAAAAAAAAAAAAAAAAAAAAAAAAAGCAAACATCTGTGATGGGTTGGATCACAGAAACCCCCTTGGGAGCTGCCAAATAATGTGCCAAGACTACTTCTATTCCTGTCTTCCCTGCCAGCTCAGGACTCCAGCCCCTGTCTTGCTGAGCCAGACACTCCCATTTGCTCCAACACACACCCAGGGTCTGAATTACTTGCCCCAAAGCTGCAGGTTTACCTGAAAACAGCTCACAGAAGTGTGCTTGTCTTTAGCACTCATATGCCCAACTCCCAATAGGGTCTAAACCCAAATAAATCCTTTTTACCCTGTATAAAGCTTATACAGGGTAAACTCATAAATTGTTCGCCCTCTATAACACTGATAGAAAGATATGCACAGTTGTTTGCTCCCCCAGGTATTAACACATACTCTAAGTTAATTAATAAGTAAAAAGTGAATTTACTAAATACAGAAGGTAGGATTTAAGTGGTTCCAAGTAGTAACAGACAGAACAAAGTAAGTCACCAAGTGAAATAAAATAAAATGTGAAAATCTATGTCTAATCAAACTGAATACAGATAATCTCACCCTCAGAGATGCTTCAGTAAGTTTTTTTCTCAGACTGGACACCTTCCAGGCCTGGGCACAATTATTTCCCCTGGTACAGCTGTTGTTCCAGTTTAGGTGGTAGCTAGGGGATTCTTCATGATGGCTCTCCTCCCTTTCTGTTCTATTCCACCCCTTTATATATCTTTTGCATAAGTCGGGAATCCTTTGTCTCTCTCTGGATTTCCACCCCCCTTACTGGAAAAGCACCAGATTAAAGATGGATTCCAGTTCAGATGACATGATCACATGTCACTGTAAGACTTCATTACCCACTTGCCAGTACACAGGTATACAGGAAGACTCACAGGTAAAACACAGCCATCTGGAGTCAATGGTCCTTGTTAATGGGAGTCATCAAGTTTCCAAACCACCATTAATGGCCCACACTTTGCATAATTACAATAGGCCCTCAGAGTTATATTTTATATTTCTAGTTTTAGATACAAGAGTGGTACATTTATACAAATAGGATGATCACACTCAGTAGATTATAAGCTTTGTAATGATACCTTACAAGAGACCTTTTGCATGAAGCATATCCCAGTTGCATTATATTCACTTATCATATTTTTATAAAACCATATAGACGGCAACGTCACATGATACCAAGTTTGGAAGGGTTGCAAGTGCTTTGGAGGAAAAGATTATAATTCAAAGTGATCTGGACAAACTGGAGAAATGGTCTGAGGTAAATAGGATGAAATTCAATAAAGACAAAAGAAAAGTACTCCACTTAGGAAGGAACAATCAGTTGCAAACGTACAGAATGGGAAATGACTGCCTAGGAAGGAGTACTGTGGAAAGGAATCTAGGGGTCATAGTGGACCACAAGCTAAATATGAGTCTACAGTGTAACACTGTTGCAAAAAAAAAAAAGCAAACATCATTCTGGGAAGTATTAGTAGGATTGTTGAAAGCAAGACCTGCAATTTAATTCTTCCGCTCTACTCCATGCTGATTAGGCCTAAATTGCAGTACTGTGTCCAGTTCTGTGTGCCCATTTTCAGGACAGATGTGGACAAATTGGAGAAAGTCCAGAGAAGAGCAACAAAAATGATTAAAGGTCTAGAAAACATGAGGAGGGAAGATTGAAAGAACTGGGTTTGTTTAGTCTGGAGAAGAGAAGACTGAGAGGGGACATGATAACAGTTTTCACGTAGCTAATAGGTTGTTACAAGGAGCAGGGAGAAACATTATTCTCCTTAACCTCTGATGACAGGACAAGAAGCAATGGGCTTAAATTGCACCAAGGGAGGTTTAGGTTGGACATTAGGAAAAAAAACTTCCTAGCTGTCAGGGTGGTTAGGCATTGGAATAAATTGCCTAGGGAGGTTGTGGAATCTCCATCATTGGAGATTTTTAAGAGCAGGTTGGACAGACACCTGTTAGGGGTGGTGTAAATGGTGCTTGGTCCTGCCATGAGTGCAGGGGCTGGACCTGATGGCCTTTTGAGGTCCCTTCCAGTCCTACGATTCTATGATTGATTATCACCATCATCTTTACATCAAAAGCCAGTAGTATCACCTTCCTGTAAGTTCTCTGACCTCTTAGGTAAGTCCAGTGTTTCCTAAGGAGGCAGACTCCAGCCTGGGAACAACTTTACCCAACCTTTTCCCCAGGTGATTCCCTCTCCTCCTTCTCCTCGTGAAGCTGTTTCTACTTGTAAATCTTTCAGTATCCAGTGGTGCCAGAACTGGGGGAGAGGAAGGGGCACCATAGCCTTCCCACTTTTTGAAAATGGCCGGGCCTGACCTGCCCACTTTTTACCTGGGCGGACACCTTCCCTTACTCCCCGCTCAACCCTCCCCCGCACCAGGCCATTGTGGAGCCCAGCCGGGGAGCCCGGGCAGTTGTGACTGGGAACCATGTTGGACCCTCCACCTGCCCGCGGTGTGTGTGATGGGGTTGGGGGGGCTGAAAGCACCCCCTGGCCTGTGTACATGCCCAGTCCAGGGCAGGTTGAGGTGGAGGGTCTGTGACTCCGCGGCAGTTCCCCACAACTGTCTGCATGGCTCCCCACACCTGGCTCTGGGGGGATGGGGGATAGAAGGGATCAGAGGCACAGCCCGGCCATGATAAGAGCCACATGGGCAGTTGGGGGAAGCTGCCATGGACCCTCCACCTGCCCTGCGTAGGAGGGGACATGGGCCAGGGTCTGCTCTCGGTGGGCCCCAGTGCCACGGGCAGGTTAACGGTCCACCATGGTTCCCCACAGCTGTCCACGTGGCTCTTATAATGGACAAGTTGTGGCTGTGTCTCCGAGGCCTCCCACCCCAGCCAGAACCAGGTTGGGGAGAGCCAAGAGGACAATTGTGGGGATCCTAGGTCCCTCCATTGGGAGGCAGGGACACTGGCAGGGGGCTGCTTTGCCCCATGCTGGGTGAGGGAGGTGGGCTCCCCAGACCTGCTCCAGCTTCCAGCTTGGCTGCGGACAGGGGCTGAAGGCCTCTGGGGGAAGAGGAAGGCAGAGGCGGGCTTGGGGGTGTGGTTGGGGGCCCTCAGCCCCAACTACTTTTGGGAAGGATCTGGCTCACTTGTCAGTTTCCCAGTCCCCTTAGCTGTTACCTTTTGTTCTAGAATGAACTGAGTTTGACTTACAGAGACGTCAGACCCCACCCAAATCTATCAGCAACTGGTAGGGTCAGTTAATTTGAGACAAGTGCTTGTCTGTTTGGCCCCCCCCCCCCCGCCTTTGCATGTGATGGCTCACTCTGTCACAGACCCATCTAAAAGAATTTACAAAAAAAAACCCAACTTTCAAATGTCATTGGGCCGCTGCTCATTTTATCTGTTGATCGGGGCTATTGCTCTTAGGTGACCTGATTAAAGACCCGGCTCTTTAATTCATGAAATCCGGTGAAGTTGTATGATGGTAGGAGAGGAGAATGGTTTTGGAGAAATAGTTCACAAAAGAGAACACACAAGAAACCACTATTAATTTTATGAGAGTCTTTTATATGGCACTGCAGGATTACTTTGCTGTCCACTTACATTAAAGTGAACAAAATTCTCACTTTGAGAAACTTACAATATAAATTAGGTTGTTAACCTAGTGTGAAATGATCATAGAATCATAGAATATCAGGGTTGGAAGGGACCTCAGGAGGTTATCTAGTCCAACCCCCTGCTCAAAGCAGGACCAATCCCCAACTAAATCATCCCAGCTAGGGCTTTGTCAAGCCGGGCCTTAAAAACCTCTAAGGAAGGAGATTCCACCACCTCCCTAGGTAAGCCATTCCAGTGTTTCACCACCCTCCTAGTGAAAAAGGTTTTCCTAATATCCAACCCCCCCCCCACTGCAACTTAAGAGCATTACTCCTTGTTCTGTCATCTGCTATGACTGAGAAGTCTAGATCCAGCCTATTTGGAACCCCCTTTCAGGCAGTTGAAAGCAGCTATCCATTCCCCCCTCATTCTTCTCTTCTGCAGACTAAATAATCCCAATTCCCTCAGCCTCTCCTCATAAGTCATGTGAACCAGCCCCCTAATCATTTTTGTTTCTCTCTGCTGGACTCTTTCCAATTTTTCCACATCCTTCTTGTAGTGTGGGGCCCAAAACTGGACACAGTACTCCAGATGGGGCCTCACCAATGCCAAATAGAGGGGAATGGTAACATTCCTCAATCTGCTGGCAATGCTCCTACTTATACAGCCCAAAATGCCGTTAGCCTTCTTGGGAACAAGGGCACACTGTTGACTCATATCCAGCTTCTCATCCACTGTAACCCCTAGGTCCTTTTCTGCAGAACTGCTGCCTAGAATACTGTGGGAGACCATATCAATAGCTTTGCTAAAGTCAGGGAATAACATGTCCACTGCTTTCCCCCAACTCACAGAGCCAGTTATCTCATCATAGAAGACAATTAGGTTAGTCAGGCATGGCTTGCGCTTGGTGAATCCATGCTGACTGATCCTGATCACTTTCCTCTCCTCTAAGTGCTTCAAAATTGATTCCTTGATGAACTGCTCCATGATTTTTCCACAGACTGAGGTGAAGGTGACTGGCCTGTAGTTCCCTGGATCCTCCTTCTTCCCTTTTTTAAAGATGGGCACTACATTAGCCTTTTTCCAGGCATCTGGGACCTCCCCCGATCACCATGAATTTTCAAAGATAACGGCCACTGGCTCTGCTATCACCTCTGCCAACTCCTTTAGCACCCTCGGATGCAGTGCATCTAGCCCCATGGACTTGTGCTCATCCAGTTTTTCTAAATAGTCCTGAACCACTTCTTTCTCCACAGAGGGCTGGTCACCTTCTCCCCATACTGTGCTGCCCAGTGCAGTAGTCTGGGAGCTGACCTTGTTCGTGAAGACAGAGGCAAAAAAAAGCATTGAGTATATTAGCTTTTTCCACATCCTTGGTCACTAGGTTGCCTCCCTCATTCAGTAAGGGGCACACACTTTCCCTGACCTTCTTGTTGTTGTTAACATACCTGTAGAAACCCTTCTTTTTACTGTTAACATCCCTTGCTAGTTGCAACTCCAATTGTGATTTGGCCTTCCTGATTTCACTCCTGCATGCCTGAGCAATAGTTTTATACTCCTCCCTGGTCATTTGTCCAATCTTCCACTTCTCGTAAGCTTCTTTTTTACGTTTAAGATCAGCAAGGATTTCACTGTTAAGCCAAGCTGGTTGTCTGCCATATTTACTACTCTTTCTACACATTGGGATGGTTTGTTCCTGCAACCTCAATAAGAATTCTTTAAAATACAGCCAGCTCTCCTGGACTCCTTTCCCCCTCATGTTATTCTCCCAGGGGATCCTGCCCATCAGTTCCCTGAGGGAGTCAAAGTCTGCTTTTCTGAAGTCCAGGGTCCGTATTCTGCTGCTCTCTTTTCTTCCTTGTGTCAGGATCCTGAACTCGACCATCTCATGGTCACTGCCTCCCAGGTTCCCATCCACTTTTGCTTCCTCTACTAATTCTTCCCTGTTTGTGAGCAGCAGTTCAAGAAGATCTCTTCCACTAGTTGGTTCCTCCAGCACTTGCACCATGAAATTGTCCCCTACACTTTCCAAAAACTTCCTGGATTTTCTGTGCACTGCTGTATTGCTGTCCCAGCAGATATCGGGGTGATTGAAGTCCCTCATGAGAACCAGGCCTGTGATCTAATAATTTCTGTTAGTTGCCTGAAGAAAGCCTTGTCCACCTCATCCCGTTTGTTAGGCAAGAGTTAAAATTCAGTTTGCAGCTGAGACAGAAACCCACGTAAGTAACAAACAGAAATACTAGAGGCCCAAGGACATGACAGCTGTAAACACTTGATAAACTTATACTCTAAAATTTCTGCCCAGTAACTTGGCTCTTAGAACAGTACAAATCCCGCTCCTACGCCCCACACACTGCTCCCTGGCTATCTGTGAACACTCAACCACACCACCCCTTCGTCTTACGGGTAGTCATAGATAATTGATGTAATTAGAATAGCTTCTATGCATATGTTCTCTTCCTGGCATTATTATGTTATATGTTCTCTGCTCTCTCTGAAACAATGTTTGTCTCTGTAAGTATAAGATATAGGCAAATGGAGTGATAATAAAAGCTATATAATTGGTCACTGTAGCACTACACCTTTGAAGCTGTTTATCAGTCTTCCTGGTACTGTGAATAAACCCCTTCAGTATTGTCTGTGCCTGCCTGATTCTTGGGGAAAAGAATCTCCTTGCTTCACACCCTGGTCTGGTGGTCTATAGCAGACTACCATCACCACATCACCCTTGTTGCTCACACTTTTAAACATAAACCAGAGAACATGAAAATGGTTCCTCACCTGTATCTGCATTGCTGGTACATGGATGCTCCTCTTTCTTTTTCTGGAGGTCACATGCTGCCAATTTTCCTCACCGTCTTTCTGTCCCCGCTGCACAGCCTGCTCTGATTCTTCAGAATGTTGTGCTCGCAGAAACATATCCTGACATCTGTCCAGGAAATCTTCATTTTCTCTTATGCAACGCAGGGTTGATACTTGTTTCTCCAGTCCTTGAACCTTCTCTTCCAATATGGAGACCTGCTTGCACTTTGTACAGACAAAGTTGCTTCTGTCCTGTGGAAGAAAGACAAACATGGCACAGCCTGTGCAAGGCACAACAGCTGATCACTCACCATCCATATTACCTTCCTTCTAAAACTTCAAAAACAGACTCCAACGAGAGACTTCTGAGCTGGAATTGATATGCAAACTAGACACAATCAACTCAGGATTGAATAAGGACTGGGAATGGCTGAACCATTACAAACATTGAATTTATCTCCCCTTGTAAGTATTCTCATACTTCTTATCAAACTGTCTGTACTGGGCTATCTTGATTATCACTTCAAAAGTTTTTTTCTCTTACTTAATTGGCCTCTCAGAGTTGGTAAGACAACTCCCACCTGTTCATGCTCTCTGTATGTGTGTATATATATCTCCTCAATATACGTTTCACTCTATATGCATCCGAAGAAGTGGGCTGTAGTCCACAAAAGCGTATGCTCTAATAAATTTGTTAGTCTCTAAGGTGCCACAAGTACTCCTGTTCTTTTTGCGGATACAGACTAACATGGCTGCTACTCTGAAACCTTCCTTCTAAGAGCTTCCTCAGCTGCTGCAGTTACCACTCAGAGAAGCCTGTAAGATGAAAGACCCAGTGGGCTCTCCCCAGGCAAACTACCAAGCAAACTCCCTTTGTTATCCACTCTGCTGGTTCGCAACCAGTGGGCCTTTTTATAACAATCAGGCCCACTCAAGGCCCATCTGCAACAAAGCACTCCCAATTCACATTTTTCAAACAATCAAGCACACGGTCAAACTGACAAACTGTCTCCACAATAGACACTAAGATACTCCTCCCCCCCAGCTCCTAACACAGCCCCCCAATGAGGCACTTAGCTTAGCTCCTATTGGACAGATCCCAGGCAAACTCCCTCTGTTAGTCTCTCGGCTATAACAGACCAAGGAAGGTGAGAAGTGAGAAAAGAAAAAAAGGAGATACAGGTATGTGTGCATGAAAGTTTATAAACAGATAGAGTCTTATCTCAGAATGTACAGCATTTGAAATGGACACATAGGTCCAAACTTTTCCATGGATGGGAAAATGCTGCTTAAAACAGGAAATTAAGTAACCATCTGCATGAGCTGTAGCCAATGTATTATTTGGTAAAAAGATAGAGAAAATGGTTAAAGTCAAACTGGGAGTTGATACTTCCTTCTTTGTCTTAATTAGGCAGGAATTGCTGACAAAATGTATCAGATGCATTCAGTGAGCTGTTTCTCTTTGTTCCCCACCCACCTTCTGGCTAAACCTGAAATCAGAGAAAATTCCTCAACATAAGCTTGTATTTTATTCTTTCAAGACCAAGATTTTTTGCACTATATTCTGATCTCCTTTATATAAAATTCACATAGACTGATTAAATAAAGCAAGGATTGTTCCATTATTAGCTTTTGCCTCAGAACATGGATAATATATTATTTTAAATGAATGGCCCTAAAAACCTACACAGACTCAAATATTTCATAAAGCAACAAACCTTGAAAAAAAACCATGAAAATACTGAAACAGAGACCAACAATCCTACCTTGTAAGTTATCACCTCTCTGCGTTAGTTGTGCTGCAGAGTGGTATGTTTCACCTTCCCACAGTAAATCATGTACAGTACAGCCAGTGCACTCTATCTGTGGACTTTATTCAAGTTACTGCTGATAAGGGCTGATCTGTGCTTCCAGGACACTCCCATTCTTGGGGGGGATGGTGCAGAGCTCCCTGCTAGACAGTGGGAATAATCCCTTTCTATGTCCCATCAGAGGGCACAGAACACTTCTTTTCCCATCTCCCTCACCTGAGGTGTATTGGGCATGTTGTAAAAGAAAAACAACAGGGTCATGGACCTGTCTCTTCACGTCCCCTACAGATCAGAGCCACATGAGCACTTGCACTTCAGTGTGTGATCCGTGCTTGCTTCACAGAAGAGGGAGTGTGGGGCAAGGCAGAGAGGCTCATGGCACCGTAGCCCCCAACGCTTTTGACATTGTGCATCCACAGAGTGGCCAGGCCCGTTCTGGCCCTGAATCAATTCCACATTGCTTTTCCAGTGAAACCTGCTCAATTGTACTGAGCAAAATGAGGTGGGCCAACACAAGTGATGGGTGGCTGCTGAGTTCCTAGTGACTGCTTTCTGAACCATTGTTGGTATCTACCCGAACATTGTTTCAAAGCCTTCTCCTAAGGAGTGAGATAACTGGATTCAGTGAACTCTGATATTGATTTATTGGCACAGCAGCATGGAATGAAAACAGACTTTTCTGAACAGCTGAGGGTGTTCTAAGTTATACACAGCTGGGGGGTGACTGAAAGGGGTATTACATAAGATTGTATTGGGTACATTGCCCATTGCTTGTGAGATATCTAGATTAAAAAAAAATTGAAAACTATGACCCTGACGTGACACATTCTTGCAATAAATCAATATAGCAATGCACAAAGGAAGCTGTTATAATGCCTTATTTGGCAAGTCTTGCATTTTTATTTTATTTACATGATATAAATATATAATACCTCAAACCCATTGTTTCTTTTTTTCTATGTAGATTTTAGTTCCTTTAGATAAATAGGTTAAATTTGTTAAATAAGTCTTGATAGCGAAGAAGGGTGGTTTCTTTAAAAAGAAATCTGCCATTTTCATCTTTAAAAATACTCATTAGGACCAGCTGTGAGTAGGTGGGTGCAAGATATTGTGGCTTTATGCTCAGTTTGTGGTCATAAGTTGGCATGTCATTAAGGACAAAGCCAAGGGACACTATGAAGTCTAACTGTGTGATACAAGTATTTTATGTACTGACATGATACAAGTATTTTATGAATATGAAATATCTTTGTAACGGGTGTCATACTGCACTGACCAACAAGAATTTTGAATAATTGATAATGGATGTTGCTGGACAGATCATTTTATTTGCCTCCTGGTGTCAGAATCTTCAGGGTCCCAATGGGCCACATGTTTCAGTTTTTCTCTGAAACCATGAGGGTAGAAACTTTTTTTATAATGAAGTTGAAATTCTCATGATTCCAGGAGCTGGAACTTCAAGAAGAACAGGAAATATCAGGGGACTTGTAATAAATATATCCTGAGAGATGGCAATCCTGCACTAGCTCCCTTTATTGTCAAGACACCAAAGCCTCAGGTTGCCCACAATATGGCCACTATGACCATTTGACCTGCGCAAATGGAAATGAGGCTTTGTCCCAAAACCATGATCCCCACCCACTATTGTATCTAATAGGGATGAAACAGGCTATCCTCAGGAAAGATGATGGGTAACTTAGTCACTTGTCCATGCAGAAGTGTTCAAGGCACATTGAAGATGATTTGAAAAAAAAAAACCCTTCTTATTATTTTAGTTCAGGAAATGAAATTTCCAAATTAAGTCAACTCTTTAGCCAATGAACAATTCTAACACAGATTTATTTACAAGTAAAAAAATAGTAATTTTATTTCTAACAATCATTTGATATGCTAAAGCCAGAATATTACAAGCTCAATTGGCAAGAGTACAATTATTATAGTTCTTAAAACTTTGAATTTTTCCACGCATCACTTTCTGTCAATATGAGTTTACATCAATTTCTCAAAGTTATTTGTTAACTGGAGACTGAAACCCAAAGTTTAGTGTGTGCGTGTGTGAGTGCGTGTGTGTGTGTGTACGAGAGACAGAGAGAGAGGCAGTTAATTTCCAGTTTCAATAACTTTTTGACAAGAAGATATGTTGCCAAAGTTAAAAAAGCAGTGGCAGTTAGGCATCAGGTTTTATGCAGTGGACTATAATGGGTTTCCCCTCCTCCACTTGCTGAGACACAGTTAGGTGGGGTCAAAGAGCTGGTGGGGGAATGGTAAATGAAAGAGGCAAGTGTCCGTGGGTATGGTTCTGCTGAGCATTTGTGTACAAAAGCTTTGACTGCATTTGAGAATTATTGAATTTAAAATTGGTGTGCTCTCACTTCAATCATGCAGAGATCTCTGATGTCATGCTATCTATTTTACATTATGGTTCATTTCTGATTCTGTTACATGCATATTATAGTAAAGAAGTTCCCGAGACACTTTCGTTCATCCCTAAGACACTGCAACTGATTTTGAATTGAAAATGTGAGTCTGTACATATGTACTGCTTTTAAGGCCCAATCCATCATGCATTAGCCCATGAAAGGAATCCCATTGATTTCAATAGGCATTGGATAGGGCCTTTAAGGAAGAATTGTCTGCTGCATTGTGGTAAGCAGCAGATGCTCAGTCACCCCATCATGTGCAGAGTAAAATATTTGTCACATAGCCTGTGTGCATTGAGTACCCACCGATGGTCCCTACTCTAGCACTGAATGTGCTGTGTGGGGAGGATGCGATGAGAAGACTGTGGATGCACATCATCTCCACGGTAGAACCTTGCTCTTGTTCCACCTGCTGCTACAAAATCAGTGGTTCATGCAGGCCCTCAGTATAATTCTCCTTCCACAGAAATGGAGTAACTGAATCTTGTCCTCTTCTGGGTAGGTAGAAGGAACCAGCCAAGTCTCATAGACTCATAGACTCATAGACTTTAAGGTCAGAAGGGACCATTATGATCATCTGGTCTGACCCCTGCATGCTGCAGGCCACAAAGCCATCCCTACCCCTTCCCTTGACACTGCTGTTGAAGTCCCCAAATCCTGTGGCTTAGTGACTTCAATTGGCAGAGAACCCCCCTGCTAGTGATCCCTGCCCCATGCTGCGGAGGAAGGCGAAAAACCTCCAGGGCCTCTGCCAATCTACCCTGGAGGAAAATTCCTTCCCGACCCCAAATATGGCGATCAGTAAAACCCCGAGCATGTAGGCAAGAGTCTCCAGCCTGACCCTTGTTAGCCATTATACTATTTACCTGCCATGGCACGGTATTCCTTTGGCTAAAATCATGTTTTTCCATTAAACCATTCCCTCCATAAACTTATCTAACTTAATCTTAAAACCAGACAGGTCCCCACCGTTTCCCTCGGAAGGCTGTTCCAATATTTCACCCCTCTGACGGTCAGAAACCTTCATCTAATTTCAAGCCTAAACTTCCCCACAGCCAGTTTATATCCATTCGTTCTTGTGTCCACATTAGTACTAAACTGGAATAATTCCTCTCCCTCCCTTGTATTTATCCCTCTGATATATTTAAAGAGAGCAATCATATCCACCCTCAGCCTTCGTTTTGTCAGACTAAACAACCCAAGCTCCTCTAGTCTCCTTTCATACGACAGGTTTTCCATTCCTCTGATCATCCTAGTGGCCCTTCTCTGTACCCATTCCAGTTTAAGTTCATCTTTTTTAAACATGGGAGACCAGAACTGCACACAGTACTCCAAATGAGGTCTCACCAGCGCCTTATACAACGGAAGCAGCACCTCCTTATCCCTACTAGATATACCTCGCCTAATGCATCCCAAGACCACATTGGCATTTTTCACCGCCACGTCACATTGCCGACTCATAGTCATCCTGCGGTCTACAAGGACCCCAGGTCCTTCTCCTCCTCTGTTACTTCTAACCGATGCATACCTAGCTTGTAACTAAAATTGTTGTTAGTCATCCCTAAATGCATCACCTTACACTTTTCACTATTAAATTTCATCCTATTTCTGATACTCCAATTCACAAGCTCATTCAAGTCTCCCTGCAGAATATCCCTATCCTCCTCCGAATTGGCAACGCCTCCTAGCTTCATGTCATCTGCAAACTTTATCAGCCCACTCCTGCAATCGGTTCTGAGGTCAGTAATAAATAGATTAAATAAAATGGGTCCCAAAACCGAACCTTGAGGAACTCCACTGGTGACCTCCCTCCAACCTGACAGTTCACCCTTCAACACGACCCGCTGCATTCTCCCCATTAACCAATTCCTTATCCACCTCTGGATTTTCATATCGATCCCCATCTTTTCCAGTTTAACCAACAATTCCTCATGCGGTACAGTATCAAATGCTTTACTGAAATCAAGGTATATTAGGTCCACCACATTTCCCTTATCTAATAAGTCTGTTACTTTCTCGAAGAAGGAGATCAGATTCGTTTGGCACGATCTGCCCTTCGTAAAACCATTTGTAATTTGTCGCAATTGCCATTAACCTCAATGTCCTCAACTACTTTCTCTTTCAGAATTTTCTCCAGCACCTTGCACACTACAGATGTTAAACTAACAAGCCTGTAGTTACCCGGGTCACTTGTTTTCCCTTTCTTGAAAATAGGAACCACATTAGCTATTCTCCAGTCTAATGGAACCACCCCCGAGTTTACAGATTCATTAAAAATTATCGCTAATGGGCCTGCTATTTCCCGCGCCAATTCCTTCAATATTCTCGGATGAAGATCATCCGGTCCGCCTGACTTAGCCCCATTAAGGTGTTCAAGTTTTGTTTCTACCTCGGATACGGTAATCCCCCCTCCTGTATCCCCCTCTTTCACGGTGCTAATATTCCTAATCCCTTCATTGGCCTCATTAAACACCGATGAAAATATTCGTTGAGATATTGCGCCATGCCTAGATTATCCTTAATCTCCTCTCCGGCTATAGTCTTCAGTGGTCCGACTTCTTCTTTCTTTGCTCTCTTCCTATTTATATGGCTGTAAAACCTCTTACTATTGCTTTTAATTCCCCTCGCAAGGTCCAACTCTACACGGCTTTTGGCCTTTCTCACTCTATCTCTACATTCTCTGACTTCTCTAAGGTAAGTTTCTTTACTGATCCCTCCCCTCTTCCACTCTTTGTACGCTTTCTGTTTTTTCCTAATTGCCCCTTTGAGATGGTCACTCATCCAGCTCGGTCTAAATCTCTTGCTTACTAATCTTTTTCCCTTTTTTGGGATACAGGCCTCTGTCAGCTCATGCAGCTTTAACTTAAAGTAATCCCAGGCATCATCTGCCTTTAGATCCAATAATACATTTGCCCAATCCACTTCCCTTACCAGTCCTCTTAATTTGTTAAAATTAGCCTTTTTAAAATTATAAACCCTAGTCTTTGATTTATTTGTGTTACTCCTTCCATTTAGTTTAAACCGAATTAGCTCATGATCACTGGAGCCCAAGTTCTCCCCTACAACCACTTCCTCAACGAGGTCCTCACTACTCACCAAAACCAAATCCAAAATGGCCTCCCCCCTTGTCGGTTCAGCTACTACTTGATGAAGGAATTGATCAGCAAGCACATCTAGGAACATCTGAGCCCTATTATTGCTACTAGCATTTGTTCCCCAATCTATATCTGGGAAGTTAAAGTCCCCCATAATTACACAGTTCCTATTAGTATTTACTTCCCTAAGCGCATTAAATAGTTCTTTATCCATATCCTGGGTTGATCCTGGCGGTCTACAGCACACCCCAAGCAGAATCCCCAGAGAGGCTCTAGTAGTTCTTTTACCCAGTGTGAGTATTGCCCAGATGGACTCAGTGTTATCTATTCCATCAACTTTTATTTCTTTACAGCTTATCTCATTATTGACATACAATGCCACCCCCCCCCCTTTACCTTTGTTCCGGTCTTTCCTAAACAGCACATACCCTTCCATACCTGTATTCCAGTCGTGACTGCCGTTCCACCACGTTTCGGTTATTCCTGCGATATCCGGTTTCAATTCTCGGACCAGGAGCTCCAATTCCTCCATTTTGTTACCTAGGCTTCTCGCATTGGTGTATAAACATCCTAATGTATGTCGTTTAGCCTGTCTCCCATTAGTAAAGCAATATGTTAGAGGCCTCTTTGTGTTCGTCCCCCCTCTCCTTCTTATGTCCAATCTCATCTCCCCGGCTATATCGCCTCTTATCTCATCACTCGCCTTTTCAATGTTGGAATCTGGCGTGGAGATTAACTGTACATCTCCCAACCGTCTCCCCAAACTTCCTAGTTTAAAGCTCTTTTGATAAGATGAGCCAGCCTCCCTCCCAGAAGTCTATTTACTTCCCTATTCAGGTGAAGTCCATCCTGTGAGAACAGCTGTCTGTCCCCAAAAGCCTCCCAGTGGCCATACATCCCAAAGCCCTCCTTATAGCACCACTCCCTTAGCCAACTATTTATTCTCACAATTCTATCAGCCCTTTGCTGCCCTTCTCTAGGAACAGGCAGAATCCCACTAAAGATAATCTGAGCCTCTATCTCCTTCAGTGTCTTCCCCAGCCTGGCATAATCTCCCTTGATTCTCTCTAACGAGAACCTAGCCATGTCGTTCGTTCCTACATGAAGGATTATCAATGGGTTCTTACCTGCTCCTTTTAGGATCCTTTTCAACCGCAGGTCCACATCGCGTATCTTTGCGCCTGGTAGACAGCACACCCTTCTGTTCTCCGGGTCCGCCCTGGTCACAGGCCTGTCTAATCTCCTCAGTAAAGAGTCCCCAATTACATACACCTGCCGTTGCCTGGCAACAATCTGATCTAGTCATGTGATGGCATCCATTATTTCCAGCCCTGGCGAATGGCATCAATATTATTCTATTCCCCAGTAGGAACCTGTCTCCTCTCTACTTTTTCTCTGGTGTCACAGTGGTCTATCGGATATCAGTGTCAACATTGTCCTTGCCTTGGTTAGTATGAAAATATCCTGTAGTGATGCCATGCTGAGTAAAGCTGTCGCCTCCTCAGTATGTCCTGCCTTCAACATCAGCAAATTCAAATGTTCAGATATCATATTATCATATCAGCCCCAAATTATTGCTAATAATAGTAAAATGATGTAAAGTTTGAGCATGAAGCAGCAATACTTTGCACCGCCCACTCACAGCTCATCCTAATAAGCATTTTTAAAGATGAAAAAGACAGATTTTTTTCTTAAAAGAAACCATCCTTGCCTGCTATCACAACTTATTTAACAAATTTAACCTCTTCAGTTAAAGGAACTAGAATCTACATGGAAAAAAGGAAATAATAGGTTTGAAATATTATATATTTACATCATGTATTTTAAATAGAAACACCATTCAAACTTGCCAAATGATGCATTGTAACAGCTTGCTTTGTGCATTGCTATATTGATGTATTGCAAGAATGTGTTCCATCGGGGTCATCGTTTTCATTTTTTCTAATCTAGATATCTCACAAGCAATGTGCAATGTATGCAATAAAATCTTATGGGTTTCTAGTAAAGTAGTAAAACATGACAAGTGATCAACCTAAGATTGTAAACTCTTTGTGACAGAGACAGAATTTTCAATATCTGTTTCTATCGTGCTTGAAGAAGAGCTCTGCCTAAGCTTGTGAGCTTGTCCTTCTCACTGACCATTGTTGGTCCAATAAAATATTATTAGAGAATATTTAGAAAAAATAAACGATACAGAAAATTGAAGCGTTAGTTATTGGTCATTGGGGGTAACATACAGAGTATAGGGGTATGTTGGTGTTTTGGGGCTGGGCAGCACACATAGTATATACACACTGCAATGTCCCCAATGAGGGGTGGGTAACTGGTGGGCGGGATCAGGAAACAGTCGATAAGCGGTGAGGGTCTAACACCCATACGGGAGGTAGAGACAGTCATGAGTATAAGTAAGCGGGCTGGGTAGTGGGGGTGGGGCGAACCTCACGTGGCGGGATTCAGCTAGGTTTGGTGGGTTTAGGGCTCAGGGGATAGGGTCCATCAGGGGGTGTGTGTGGGTGCACGAGGTCTCCCCGGCTCACTCTCGGTATTGGCAGTGGCCGGTGATGTGCTCGATGTAGATGTCCCGGGACCAACGGATAGTGTCCGAGACCATTAGGCGTCTCATGAGCCGCGCGTAGTGACTATTACCTCACCCACCTTGTCTTGCTAATATCCTGGGATTGACATAGTTACAACAACACTTCATACAAGTTTAGATGGTGACAGATCAGAGAGAAAAATGAAGCCAGCCAACTCTGTAGCACTGTGTATGCAGCCTGGCATATTGGACCACATATGTGCAAGAGCCATATACCCCAGGAGCCTCAAACAGTTTTGTTCTGTCATAAGCAGGTGAAATTTGAAATCTATAATGATGGTGTGGATTGTCAGAAATCACAACTCTAGGAAGGATGCTGTGGCTTGAGATGAATCCTATATTATTCCTATAAACTCTATTTTGTAGACCTTGGAGAGGAGAAATTTCTCTGTATTGACTCTGATGTTGTCCAACTAGGGACCACCTCATTCAGAGAGAATGAGGAGTCAGTAATGTCAGGATGCAGCTGAATGTCTTATGCAGGCTGCTCTGCAGGGTCTTTAGGCTCTTCCATGGACACTTCCAGGTGCTGGCTACCCAGACACAGTAGCTGGTTTGACCCAGTGTGATGATTCATGTTGCCTGTATGAGGACACAGAAGAAGGGGCATGGGGATGATGTAGAGTATGAGGAAAACCCCAGAGGCTCCAGAAAGACCACTGATAAGGGACCAGACCCCAAGGCCTGACAGTCACAGTCCCATAGCTTGCCCTATTATTGGTCCCAAGTGTATGCTGGGTGATAGAATTTAGTGGGGAAATGTCAAGCCCTGCTCCAAGGGTGGGAGATATGTGATCCCACTTTAGAGCCAGAAGAAGGCTCTCCATCTGCTAACCATGGAGGGGCCAGCCCTTTTGGCACTAAAGACTGGTGCCAGGATTCAGGAGACTACTAAAGTGATGACACTACAGCAGGCTTCCTCCTTCCCTGAATCAACAGGCAGACAGTCCTCAAAGTCAAAGAGTAGTGAGGTACCAAATGCTGACTGCAGGACCTGGTGCCAGGTTATCTGTTGACACCGGAACAGCGGATCCCTATAATGCTGGAGACTCTGCTACTGACAGGCTTAGAAGGTTTTTCATCGGTGCTAATGCCTCTGGTATAGTTGGCACCGAGATTGCCTCTGGTGGTTGTGGTGCCAATAAAGTTGAGCATGCCATTTTGTCTCTGAACTCAGTGGAGCCTCTACCAGCACTAGATTTGATGGTGCCAATATAGCCACCGGCATGGAGGAGGAAAGCTTTGATCTGGTATGCACTCTACTTGACTCCTTTCCTCTGTGCCTAGCTGCCCTGGAGTGTGATGATCTCCCTTGAGCTGAAGATGCTTTAGAAGGCTTATGCCTCTTCTTAGGCACTGGTGAAGGAGTCTGGTACCAGGATGCAGACAGTCTTGGAGGCATTTGTAGCAGGGTATTACTGGGGAAGCCCCAGTCAGCTTCTGCCACTCCAATGAGGGGAAATATATTGGGGCTGTGTAAATAGCCTGTTTGCCTAATCACTGACTGCACCTGTCATAGGAGCTATAAGGCTGGGGAAAAGTGAGTGAAAGAGGGGTGGCAACTAGGAGGGAAGGGCAGGTGTTCAGGCAGGTGATCAAGCCAGCAGGCAGGCAGGCAGGCAGGGTGGCTGGCTGGCTGGCTCTGGGAGAGTTAGGAGCCTGCTCGGGGTTGGTGCAACCCATTAGGTGATCTAGGCGGTCGCCTAGGGCGCTAGCATTTGGGGGGTGGCATTTTCTTTGGCAGCGACCGCAGTGGCCAGATCTTCGGACACCCCGGTCATCGTTGGCATTTTGGCAGAGGGAGCTGGGGCACGGGGGCGCAGGGAAGTCTGCCTGCAGCAAGTAAGGGGGGGCGGCACGCAGGGGAACCGCTACCCGCACCAGCTCACCTCTGCTCAGCCTCCTCCCCTGAGAATGCCGCCCTACTCTGCTTCTCTCCCTTTCAGGCTTGCGGCGCTGATTGGTGCCGCAAGCCTGGGAGGCGGGAGAAGTGGAGCAGAGACGGCGTGCTCGGGGAGGAGGTGGAGCAGAGGTGAGCTGGGGTGGGGAGCTGCCACACGGCTCCCCAGGCAGGAGGGGAGCTGACATGGGGGGGCACCTCAGGGTGGACGGGGTGGGGAGCTGCGGTGGGGGGGTGCCTCAGGGCAGGGGGGGTGGAGCTGCCGCAGGGCTCAGGGAGGGGGCGGAGCAGAGGTGAGCTGGGCCGGGAGCTGCTGTACGGCTCCCCTGGCCGGGGGGGAGCTGCTGCGGGGGTGGCACCTCAGGGTGAAGGGGGGAGAGCTGCCGTGGGGGGGGGCGCCTCAGGGCGGGGGGGCGGGGAGCTTCCGCAGGGCTCAGGGAGGGGGGAAGGCACAAGGTGGAAGTTTCGCCTAGGGCGCTAAACATCCTTGCACTGGCTCTGAGCCAGCTACTCTGTTGATGACCAGACCTCTGTTAGGCCAAGCCATTGTAAATTGCCTGTATATAGTAAGAAACTGGTGGTGAGAAACAGACACAAATAAAGAGCATGGATGTTGCACCAGCTTGGAGCCCCCCTGAGTTTACAAGGAGCGGGGCCAAGGGGGTGAATATTCAGGCGCGTGGCATGCACCCCATCACAGCATGCTTCTGGCTGAAGCTGCAGCACTTGGTACCAATTCAGAGTGGAACATCTCCAATAGTGTCTTATTGACACCTCAATTAACAGGAACTTTGCTTAAGGTTACCTGTCCTTCTGAGTCTTAGCCTTAAAGTCCCCAGAAATGTTGCTGCTGTACTTTACATGAGTCTCTCTAAAGCACTTGAGATACAAATTGTGTGGGTCACTCACGGGTATGGGCTTCTTACAAGATGCACAGGCTTTGAAGCCTGATGAGCTAGGCATATTTTGATACCAGGAGCAGCACACTGAGTGGGAAAAACAGGAAATATAGGGGGCAGAGGTTCGTTTGTTTGTTTTACTAACAGATGCTGATAAACGCATTAAACTTTTACACTATTTACAGCTAAGTACAGAACTATCTACAGAAAGGCTGAGAGATACTGCCAAAACAATCAAAAGCAGTTCTAGCAAGCATCACAGATGGTAAGAAGGAACTAAAAAGAGATGGGAGCACCTCTGCTTTGTATATCTGGGCACAGTGACACTCAGCAGCAGAAGGCACTTGAGCTGTCCAGACCTGTGCCACTGAGGGGAAAAAATTCAAATTACTGTGTTCTGGGTATGCAGGCAGCAAGAGTGGAATGCACCTATGCAACCAGTCAAAGAAGAACTCATTCCTTCCTCAACTGTTTACAAGCCAAATTCAGATCTGCTGCACAATGGATAGTTTCCAGCTTGCACTCTCAATGCTTAGATGTGGAGAAGGAGTTCATGAGTTAGGATTCAGCACCAACTGTTGTGTAGTCTTAATCCTGATTTTTTTGTCTTCAACCCCAGCAACTTAACAAAAGGGCTCGGTCACAGCTTCTTCTCATCCCAGACCCCAAAGGGAACAGCAGCTCTCTGTTCCTGGTCCTTGCCCACAGTTGGTGGCAGTCAACCCACTGCAGCAGTTTCTGACACAGGATATTCAGTCCTGTCGCAGAGGGTGCCCACCCCTGCATCATGGGCCTGGTACTCTTTCAAAGCCAGCATACAGTACACAGATCTCCATCTAATCACAGTACCTCTGGAAAGATTCAGAGGCTCCTCAAATAGGGTGGCTATACCAGAATCTGATTGTTGTTCCAGGACCTGGTAGCAGTGTGCTTGGCAAAGGACCTTTTCTTGTTGCTGGCCAGTTAACTCAAACCAAGTAACTCATTTTATCATTTAATTGTGTCATCTATTGTCATTGTTAACTCATATGTTGTTTCATATATAATCAATGTGTGATTAATAGTTTAAGTTGTAGGATTATAGGAGTACAAAGCTGACATGTATTTAGGAGTGATAAGTGTATATTAGGTATATAACTAAACTAAAGCCATAATGCAGGCCTGTAAGATTTCAGCTTCACCACACTAGGCCTCAGGCTTAAGGAAACTTGACATGAGTGGGTAACTTCAGACTGACCCTATGTCATAAAGCCATAAGAATACTGTAAAGGATATGCTAGTAGGTGATGTTCTAAGAAAAGATGTCACCGTGTACCTCTCCAGAAAGTAAGACACCAGATTGTAACATTACAGAAAGTTCTGTTCTGACTGCAGGTTACCATGGGAACATGTTTAGGTCAATGTTAATAAGATATTAATAAGAAAAAGGGGAAAGAAGAGAACAAGCTATGAAAAGTGGTATCAAAACATTTACTGGGTGTGGAAGCACAGATAAGGAAAAGGAAGTTGGAACCCTCATGCATATGCATAGGGTATTAGGCGTGATCAGAACAACAAGATTAAAGAGGTTTACTGGTATGGAGGGGGTGGTAAGACCCCAGGGGAAGTTCTCATTGGGAAGATACCAGCAGGAATTACCCCTCTGTCGCTGACCACTTGTTGAGAGATCCACCAGAGTCTATAATATATTCAGGTGAGTATGAATATGCCATTGGCTATTGTTTGGGCTCTGTAGGGTTGTGCAACACATACAAGATTTTTTCACTTGTAACCGTGTTTGTGGTCTGTCAGGGTTTCCTCCCCACTCTGAATTCTAGGGTACAGATGTGGGGATCCACATGAAAGACTCACTAAGCTTATTTCTACCAGCTTAGGTTAAAAACTCCCCAAGGTACAAATTCTCCCTTGTACCTTGGATTAGGTAACGCTGCCACCACCAAGTGATTAGACAAAACTCAGGGAAAGGACCACTTGGAATTCCTACTCCCCCCCAATATCTCCCCAAGCCCTACGCCCCCTTTCCTGGGGAGGCTTGAGAATAAACAAGATGAGCACAGACGAACCATGAGGTTTTTTTAGGACACTAGAAAAACCAATCAGATTCTTAAAAAAGCAGAACTTCATTAGAAAGAAAAAAGGTAAAAGAAGCACCGCTGTAAAATTAGAATGGAAGATAATTTCACGGGGCAATCAGATTCAGCCAAAGGGGAGGAAACCAAAGCAAAAGCTAAAGCTGATTTTTGAAACACAATTTACATATCAATAATGAGCTACCTCCAGGATTTCAGTGGTTAAATTATAGTAACCTTTATATGGTCATATAGACTCTTCCAATCAAATTCAAAATAATGCAGCTTGTTATATTTAACTGGCAACCAATTGTAAATAAAATGACAATTTCTTAGAATTTAAACTAATTTCTATCAGACAAGAGTCAATAGCTGGATACTAGTAACTCAAAGTTAAAGATAGATGAATTCAAACTGAAAATAAAGTGAAATTTTTCAACAGTGAGGGTAATTTAAATTGGAACAATTTACCATGAGTCATGGTGGATTCTCCATCACTAACAATTTTTAGATTGGACTTTTTTTTAGATACATGCTCCAGTTCTAAGGGAATTCTTTTGGGACAGTTCTCTGGCCTGTGTTATACAGGAGATTACACTAGATGATCACAGTGTTACCTTCTAGCCTTCCAATCCATTAAAAAAAAGACAGTCCCCAAGACAACATATACATGTGTGATCTTTTAGACAATGAAGATGTGAATGTGGGGCCATTTTAGGTGTTTGAAAACCTATTCCTGAGATGTCATTCTTAAATAAACTCTGTGCATTGTATCCTGCTGTTCTGCACACCAGTGGTATTAGAAATAACAAGGACAAGTATGGTGAGCAAGAAGAGGCATCCCTCTGCTGAGGAAAAACAAGAAGTTCCTGAGTTTCCCAGGGATGTCTCTATGTGATGTCCAGTCCTTGTCACTGGGCATTCACAGGCAATATCAAGTTTGATGCCCACAAAGAGAAAGTATGCACACCAGCCTGTTGGCTCAGCTGAGGCTACACACTTGAATACCCAGAATTGTTATGATTTATAGTAAAACCATGAGTAAGTTTATTACTAAAGAACAAAGATTGTGATACCAAGCAAGAGTAAAAGAGACACAATGGTTACACATAAAAGCAAAGTAAAAACACACTTTCTATTGTCCAAAATTGAATAGAGTACAACCCAGGTCTCCGGCAATTTCTCACCTAGAGTCAGTTCTCAGCATACTCAGCCCACACAGCTGGGAGAACCCCCTTTCACAGATTGCAAGAGCACTGGCCTCTTTGTCCCCTAAGTGTTAGACCACAAAGGAGTCCCTTCTCTTCTTTGTTATAGTTGAGAGAACCTTGGAAATTGATTCTTTGAAAAGAGAAACCCAGGCAAAGTTACACTTTCCTGCTGTTTGGTTCTCAGGGTGCAGGCACCAGGCCCTTCTTCATCTTCTGGCCAATGTGCTCTTTCAGTTGGCTTGATCACTTTGTTTATCTTAGATGCAAATGTACTTTGTTATCCTTGTTGTAATCAAGACCTCTTGTTTTCTCATCTGCCTGTCAGCTTGATCCATACAGGGATATAAATCTACATCCCTTAGTCTAGGACAGGCTTGTTTATAGACTGCCTCCAAAACATATTTTAAGAACACATTTCCAGCACACATTCATAACTCTGTAAACACACCCCATAGATATATCATATATTCATGGCCAGTGTGTCACCAGTTTTCATATGATACCTTACAAGACACTGCTTGGAAAAATATTGTGTCAACAGTGTATTGGGTGTAGTGAGTTTGACAGACCAGGTGGGATTTATTGTTACAGAAAAGTGTGCCCTTTGCCAGCTGGCATAAAGGAGCTCTTTGGGTCACACTGCAATTAGAAAATTAGCCTGTGGTCTTGGCTCAGCTAATTACCAGCCTGCTGGGAATCTTGTGTGTATGAAAGCACCAAATAATAATGATGATCTGCTATATACAAGGTTCTGTAAAAAAAATTCTGCAGCCTAGAATCCACCTATTTTTTACCAGCCTTCATGTAAGCAAAGTCAGACGAGCTCTACCCTGACATCTGGTGGTGAATTATGGCGAGTGTGGAAAAGAATTTCAGGGGCTGATCTTGTTTGCATAGGCACACCCACCCTGCCTAACATGAGCCCACAGCAGCCCAAAATGGTCACTTTGGCTGCTGGGGGACCCCCAGTTTCTCTGTGTAGACAGAGACAGATTGGGGCAGGAGGAATAAAGTGTTGTTATCCTGATTATGTGAATCAAGGACAATGAAACTGTTTTATGACAGAGGGTTTCACCATCATCTAAGTAGCACTTGCTAGACAAGGGTTATGGATTCCAATGCCCAGTGAGGAGAGAATGGCTGGGGAACAGGTATTTTTATATGATAGTATGGGTCCTTTTTGAGGGCCTGAAATACCAATTGCCCCATCTTTTCTCTGTGCTGTTGATTAGCAGAGCAATTTTTGATTAGATTAAGACTCTAGTTATGGGCTGCTTTGGGTTAATAGTGCACCAGCACTGAGGCTCCCCTACTACAAGCTGTAATCACTGAGTGCTGTGTTAACTAGTGGGGGAGCTTGAAGATTTATTGTTAAGTGGCTGGCAGAGTAGAACAGTTTGTGGAGTAGTAGAACACTAGTGGAGTGGAGCAGCTCATGGTGAAGGCTGCAGCAGAACCCCATGGAGAGGTGGGCCTTGGACCACATAGAGTGCCCCTTGCTTCTCCCCCCCCATTTCCACCCAGGCTGCGGGTGGGGGGGGAGAAAGACTCTGCAGATAAACTTTTGAACTCTGGGGCTGCTCTGACTAGGGACAGAGACTTTTGGATTGTTGGACTTTTGGGTGATTTTTGGGTTGCTGGACTCGAGACTTTTGGGGTGTTGGACTTTTGGGACTTTGAGGGTGGGTCTTTTGCTCATGGTTTGTGTTATGAATCCTGTTTGTGGTGTTTCTCCTCATTGTTTCCCTCCTTTATTAAAAGGATTTGCTACACTCAGACTCCGTGCTTGCGAGAGGGGAAGTATTGCCTCTTTGAGGCACCTGAGGTGGGTGGTATGTAATTGTCACAGGTCACTGGGTGGGGGCTTGAGCCAGTTTTGGATTGCGTTATTGAAACTGAACCCCTACTGAACCTGGCCCTTGTTGCTGCCAACTCAGATGGGCAGAAGGGTTACATTCATAATGCCTAAAATATTTTGCTTTTCAAAACAGTCTTTTAAAAGCCTGTTTTACATATAGAAGTGTTCAAGGGAGATTAAATCTACCTGAAAATAGCAATAGAATAACTTCTATAAAGTTTTAATACAAATAACACTTTCCTAACTTAGGCATTCTTTTCTTCCCATTAAAACTCAAGAAGTAACTCTGAGAGGAAGTGCAGAGTGAAGGTTTAATTCCTGCCGGGGGGTGGGGGTGTGGGGCAGGAAGCAAAACTGGTTTGTACCAGCAGCAGAAGCAGAGCTACCTTTGTATTCTCTTCCAGGAGTAAATGTCTGTTGGTGTCCTGTTTGCTGAGCTTCTACCAGTGTTGTCATTCTGAGGACTCTGCCTGCTTGGGCTAATGAGATCTAAAACCTGCTCTAGTTATCAGAAATAAAAGTTGTGATTTTAAAGATGCTTTCATATGTGAATGCATAATCTGACCCGTTACTGAGTGTACAATGAACTTTGCACTTTTGTACCTTTTCACTTCTTACGTATGATGTTTTTACTTTCTTTTTCCAAAGTTACCCATAAATTGGAGCATCACAATGAAACCTCTTTCTTAGGAGAGGGAGTGAGATGCCAGAGGCAATTCCTTTGGACTATGATTTACTCTTCCTGCGGTTATAAAAAACAGCAACAGAAAAAGCACTGGTATCAACTTTATATTGCAGAAGTGAGACTGAAATACTTGTAATGAGGCATTTGACATTGCTTTTTAGTGTATATATATATATATATATATATATATATATATATATATATATATATATATATAAAACACACATACACACACACACACACATATTAGTATGATGAAAGTGTACAAAGTAAATATATGTGTTATAAAATGCCTGCATTGCAGTAAATCTTGACCCCTACAGAATGTTCTGATGGCAGAGAGTATTCTACAGATTCATACCCTTTGCACAACACTACTTTATATGAAAAGGTTTTTATCTAGTGTTGCAGGCCAGCGGTTCTAATCTTCCACCACAGCAACTAGGCAACTTCCATTGTCTGATCTCGTCCAGGGAGCAACCAATAAATGACTTAAAAGTATCATATTTTCCGGTTAAAAAGCATCCTCACTATTCAAGGCTCCATCAGGAAATCCTCAGCACTGCCCCAAGATCTGTTCAGGTGTTGCTGGTGACATTGCTCTTTCCCTCATTATTTAC
Source organism: Malaclemys terrapin pileata (assembly GCF_027887155.1). Classification (NCBI taxonomy): domain Eukaryota; kingdom Metazoa; phylum Chordata; order Testudines; family Emydidae; genus Malaclemys; species Malaclemys terrapin. The sequence continues at coordinate 8,611,753 of NC_071524.1, read as the reverse complement.
ATCTTCAAGGTGATGTCTGTCATGTTGACAGAGCTAGCTGCACCTCTGACCATTCCTTGATCTCAGACCTCATGTCTTTACCTTTTCCCACAGTGCTCCCACTCTGAGATCAGGTCCCAAGCTACAGTACTCTGTGGATCAACAAGAGTGCTTGCCCAGGAGGTCTGATTGGGTACAATATCTATGGTTCTTCTCCTTGGGCATTTGTGAGCAGAGGTGAGGATAGTGACCCAAAACAACTTTCTAAAGCCTGGTCTACACTACGATTTTAGGTCGAATTTAGCAGCGTTACTTCGATTTAAGCCTGGACCCATCCACACGATGAAGCCCTTTTTTCCGACTAAATCTTTAAATTGATTTCTTTACTCCACCTCTGATGAGTGGATTAGCGCTAAAATCGACCTTGCCGGGTCGAATTTGGGGTAGTGTGGATGCAATTTGACGGTATTGGACTCCGGGAGCTATCCCAGAGTGATCCATTGTGACCGGTCTGGACAGCGCTCTCAACTCAGATGCACTGGCCAGGTAGACAGGAAAAAGCCCGCAAACTTTTGAATCTCATTTCCTGTTTGGCCAGCTTGGAAGGGTGCAGGTGAATGCAGATCTTATCAGCAGAGGTGACCATGATGGAGTCCCAGGATCACAAAAGAGCTACAGCATGGACCGAACAGGAAGTAAGGGATCTGCTTATCCTATGGGGAGATGAATCCGTGCTAGCTGAACTCCGTTCCAGTAAACGAAATGCCAAAACATTAGAAAAAGTCTCAAAGGGCATGAAGGACAGATGCCATAACAGGGATGCACAGCAGTGGCACATGAAAATTAAGGAGCTAAGGCAAGCCTACCACAAAACCAGAGAGGAAAATGGAAGGTCCGGGCAGAGCCGCAGACATGCTGCTTTTACGCTGAGCTGCATGCCATGCTAGGGGGTGCAGCCGCCACTACCCCAACCTTGTGCTTTGACTCCGTCAATGGAGAATCATGCATCTGGGAAACGGGTTTTGGGAACGAGGAAAATGATGATGAAGATATTGAAGATAGCTCACAACAAGGAAGCAGAGAAACTGGTTTCCCCAACAGCCAAGATATGTTTTTCACCCTGGACCTGGAGCCAGTACCCCCCGAACCCACCTATGGCATGCTCCCAGACCCTGAGGGCAGACAAGGGACCTCTGGTGAGGGTACCTTTGTAAATATTACACATGGTTTAAAAGAAAGCGTGTTCAATGATTAATTTGCCCTGGCATTCGCGGCCAGTACAACTATTGGAAAAGTCTGTTAACTTGTATGGGGATGAAGCGGAAATCCTACAGGGACATCTCCAGAAAGCCCTCCTGGATGCACTCCCAAAGCCTTTGCAAAAGGTTTCAGGGAAAGGCTGCCTTATTCCGTCTGCCATGATAGCACACTTTACCATGCCAGGCCAGTAGCATGTAGTCTGGAATCATTCCATAACAAAGCATGGCAGCATATGGTTCTGGTGTTTGCTGGCATTCAAACAACATCCATTCCTTATCTCTCTGTGTTATCCTCAGGAGAGTGATATCATTCATGGTCACCTGGTTGAAATAGGGTGCTTTTATTAAGGGGACATTCAGAGGTGCCCGTTCCTGCTCGGCTGTTTGGCTGTGGCTGAACAGAAATGTTCCCCGCTGTTAGCCATGTGGTGGGGGGAGAGGTGAAGTGATCATCCCAGAGAATTACATGTGTGTGTGTGTGGGGGGGGCTATTTGGGTTTGTGCTGCACGCCAACCTGCAAACCGCAGCCCCTCCTTTTAAATTGCAAACCCATTTTAAAAGACCAACCCAATGGCCGCTGGGTATGGGAAATGAGGGCACTACTGTTTGAAACCATTCCCACATATTATGAAGGTTAAAGAAGCGAAAAGACTGTGACTTACCATGGCTACCTGCAAGCTGAATTCTGTTGCCTGGCACTGTGAGAGTGATCTCTCACACCAACTGGCAGGACATCAATATAAGAGGCAAAATGCAACCTTATAACAAAAGCACATGTGCTGTATAATATGAACAGCAAGGTTTAATGGGAAAGAGTGATCCTATTGTTCTCTAAAATGTGTCTTTTTAACTACCAATCTCCCTTTCCCCCCACCAGCTGCAAATGTTTCTCCTTCGCAGAGGCTAGCAAAGATTAGAAGATGAAAAATACGCACTCAGGATGAGATGTTCTCAAAGCTCCTTCTGTCCTCCCACACTGACAGAGCACAGCAGAATGCGTGGAGGCAGACGATGTCGGAGTGCAGGAAAGCACAATGTGAACGCGAGGAGAGGTGGTGGACTGAAGAGGATAGGTGGCGTTAACCAACAGCCCACCTCCCCAAGTTCCATAGCCTCCTCACCCAGACGTCCAAGAATGCGGCGGGAGGGCCTCCGGCCACCCAGCCACTCCACCCCAGAGGATTGCCCAAGCAACAGAAGACTATCCTTTAATAAGTTTTAAAGTGCAGTGTGTCCTTGTCCTTGCCTACTTCCCCACCCCACTCGGCACTTCCCTCCGCCCCCACCCCTCCCGACCTATCTTGGCAGTTATCTCCCTATTTGTGTGATGAATTAATAAAGAATGCATGAATGTGAAGTAACAATGACTTTATTGCCTCTGCAAGCGATGATCGAAGGGGGGAGGGGAAGGTGGCTAGCTTACAGGGAAGTAGGGTGAACCAATGGGCGGGGAGGGTTCATCAAGGAGAAACAAACTGAACTTTCACACCGTAGCCTGGCCAGTCAAGAAACTGGTTTTCAAAGCTTCTCTGATGTGCACCGTGCCCTGCTGTGCTCTTCTAACCACTCTGGTGTCTGGCTGCAGGTAATCAGTGGCCAGGCGATTTGCCTCAACCTCCCACCCCGCCATAAAGGTCTCCCCCTTACTCTCACAGATATTGTGGAGTGCACAGCAAGCAGTAATAACAATGGGAATATTGGTTTCGCTGAGGTCTATCCGAGTCTGTAAACTGCGCCAGCGTGCTTTTAAACGTCCAAATGCACATTCTACCACCATTCTGCACTTGCTCAGCCTATAGTTGAACAGCTCCTGACTACTGTCCAGGCTGCCTGTGTATGACTTCATGAGCTATGGCATTAAGGTGTAGGCTGGGTCCCCAGGATAACTATAGGCATTTCAACATCCCTAACGGTTATTCTCTGGTCTGGGAAGAAAGTCCCTTCCTGCAGCTTTTGAAACAGACCAGAGTTCCTGAAGATGCGAAGGACATGTACCTTTCCCGGCCATCCCACCTTGATGTTGGTAAAATGTCCCTTGTGTTCCACCAGTGCTTGCAGCACCATTGAAAAGTACCCCTTTTGGTTTATGTACTTGCTGGCTTGGTGCTCGGTGCCAAGATAGGGATATGGGTTCCGTCTATTGCCCCACCACAGTTAGGGAATCCCATTGCAGCAAAGCCATCCACTATGATCTGCACATTTCCCAGAGTCACTACCCTTGATATCAGCAGCTCTTTGATTGCATTGGCTACTTGGATCACAGCAGCCCCCACAGTAGATTTGCCCACTCCAAATTGATTCCCGACTGAACGGTAGCTCGCTTCTCAACTGTGAGGGTTGCTCTCATCTTGGTATTCTGGCTCTTCAGGGCAGGGGAAAGCAAAACACAAATTTCCATGAAAATGCCCTTACGCATGCAAAAGTTTTGCAGCCACTGGGAATCATCCCAGAACTGCAACACTATGCGGTCCCACCAGTCTGTGCTTGTTTCCCGGCCCCAGAATCGGCATTCCACGGAATGAACCTGCCCCATTAACACCACGATGTACACATTGGTGGGGCCCGTACTTTGTGAGAAGTCTACATCCATGTCTATTTCCTCATCACTCTCGTCACCGCGCTGCCATCGCCTCCTCACTGGTTTTGCTTTGGCAGGTTCTGGTTCTGCATATACTCCAGGATAATGCGTGTGTTGCTTATAGTGCTCATAATTGCCGCGGTGATCTGAGCGGGCTCCATGATCCCAGTGCTATGGAGTCTGGGCTGAAAAACGGTGTGAAATGATTGTCTGCCACTGCTTTCACAGAAGGAGGAAGGGAGTGGGGTCCTGATGATATGTACCCAGAATCACCCATGACACTGTTTTTGCCCCATCAGGCATTGGGATCTCAACCGAGAATTCCAATAGGTGATGGAGACTGCGATAACTGTGAGATAGCTACCACAGTGCAACACTCTGGAAGTCGACGCTGGCCTCGGTACTGTGGACGCAGTCTGCCAACTTAATGCACTTAGAGCATTTTGTGTGGGGACACACACAACCGACTGTATAAAAATTATTTCTAAAAAACTAACTTCTATAAATTCGACCTAATTTTGTAGTGTAGACATACCCTCAGCAGGAACAAAATTTAGCATCGGATAAAAAGGGCTTTAAAAACAAAGGGGCCATAACCTGGGCATGGCAACTAGCCACCCAATGTGCAAAGCCACAGGGGTGGAAAAATGGAGAAGAAATATTGTTTTAAAAATGGTAGGGGATGCAATTATTCCTGCTCACCCCAGGCACTAAAATGCCTAGTTATGGCTATGCAAAGCAACAAAAGGTCTGTGTGCATGTCTGTCTTACATAAGCCCTTCCACCCTGTGATGGGAGCTAAGGAAGACCTAGATTCTTTTGACAATCCAGCAGGTGTCAGTATGTTCCCCCTGACCAACTCCCCAACAGCTCCCTTCCTGCAATGAGAGTGTCTCTTTTAAATAAAAAGAACAGGAGTACTTGTGGCACCTTAGAGACTAAAAAATTTATTAGAGTATAAGCTTTCGTGGACTACAGCCCACTTCTTCGGATGCATATAGAGTGGAATAAATATTGAGGAGATATATATACATATATATATGGATGGACTACAAGCTATCAGGAACAGTATCCCCAATAATATCACACCTACAAGATCTCTATCAAGCATTCTTAAAACTAAAATACCCACCTGCTGAAGTGAAAAAAACAGATTGACAGAGCCAGACGAGTACCCAGAAGTCACCTTCTACAAGACAGGCCCAACAAAGAAAATAACAGAACACCACTAGCTGTCACCTTCAACCCCCAACTAAAACCTCTCCAGTGCATCATCAGAGATCTACAACCTATCCTCAAAGATGATCCTTTACTCTCACAGATCTTGGGAGACAGACCTATCCTCGCTTACAGACAACCCTCCAACCTAAAGCAAATACTCACCAGCAACCACACATCACTGAACAAAACCACTGACCCAGGAACCTATCCTTGTAACAAAGCCTGATGCCAACTCTGTCCACATATCTATTCAAGTGACATCATCATAGGACCTAATCACATCAGCCATACCATCAGGGGCTCGTTCACCTGCACATCTACCAATGTGATATATGCCATCATGAGCCAGCAATGCCCCTCTGCCATGTACATTGGCCAAACTGGACAGTCTCTACGCAAAAGAATTAATGGACACAAATCTGACATCAGGAATCAAAATACTCAAAAACCAGTGGGAGAACACTTTAACCTGTCTGGTCATTCAATGTCAGACCTGCGGGTGGCTATCTTACAACAGAAAAACTTCAAAACCAGACTCCAACGAGAGACTGCTGAGCTGGAATTGATATGCAAACTAGACACAATCAACTCAGGATTGAATAAGGACTGGGAATGTCTGAGCCATTACAAACATTGAATCTATCTCCCCTTGTAAGTATTCTCACACTTCTTATCAAACTGTCTGTACTGGGCTATCTTGATTATCACTTCAAAAGTTTTTTTTCCTCTTACTTAATTGGCCTCTCAGAGTTGGTAAGACAACTCCCACCTGTTTATGCTCTCTGTATGTGTGCATATATATCTCCTCAATATTTATTCCACTCTATATGCATCCAAAGAAGTGGGCTGTAGTCCACGAAAGCTTATGCTCTAATAAATTTGTTAGTCTCTAAGGTACCACAAGTACTCCTGTTCTTTTTGCGGATACAGACTAACACGGCTGCTACTCTGAAACCTGTGTTTTAAATGTAATCAGTCTTTGCTCTCCTTGGTTTCCCAGATGGCCTAAACCAGTTTGGTGTGATTTTCAGGGAAGAGGCATCGAGCCAACCTCCTCTGGTGACTTGCTCTCCCATTTTCTTGTAAAGACTGCAGAGTGTTTGCTGAGGGATGGCTCATCTGGAAAGGTTATGTTGCCTTCCTGCTTGTTTATGTCAACAGCCTGCTATTCATACAGTAAACACCCCACACAGCAATCAGAAACTATTTAAAACATATTACAAAGCAACTGAAAATTGCCACACTGACTTGCTGGATGAAACTGTGGCCACTTCATTCGTCTTTCCTCATACCACCTTCTTCCACTCTTGTTAACCTATTCCAAAGGAGCAAAGCTCTGCCCTCCTGGTTTTGCTGTGTAATCTGCCATCCAGTAACATCACAACAGTCACTCCTTCTTATGTGCCCCATTAGTTGTTTTTGCTGTGGCCACAGGGCTCTGTACCTACAGAAGTATGCTATCAAGCACCCAGAGAATGATTCACTTTGTACAATGCTTACACCTTTGGTCTGTGCACAAACTTAGTGGAATCATGTCATTCAGAGGATTATAGTGTGTCCATGTCCTTTTTTGGTGTCCAGCTGCCAACGCTCCTCTTGCACAGCTGTGTACTCAAGGAATAAATGATCACCCGATGGTCTGAAATATTGATTTGACATCTGCCCATCATGTAACATTCATTAGCGAATATGCATCCATGATGACATATTCTGAAAATGTCATATCAAATTTCATTGAAGACCTTGACAACTGGAAGTAAGTTCATCAGCATAAGCTAATCGTCTTAGGCAACTTCAGCACTGAAGTTGTTTGCAATAATGAACCTTAGCCTAAAGTAATTGGCAAACATGGTGTAGTGAAAAATAACTCAAAGGGCACACTACTACTCACAAAGTGCATGGAGAACTAGATAGTCATCTGATGACTATTATATCAATATCCTCCTTTAACACAAGGCACTCTAGTTCATTCATCTTATTATTTAGGCTTCTAGCATTTGTGCACAAGCATTTTAAAAACTTGTCACTGTTTAGTTATTATGAATAAGTTGAATGGCTATTAGCCAGGATGAGTAAGGAATATTGTCCCTAGCCTCTGTTTGTCAGAAGAGAGATCACGTGATCATTATCTGTTAGGTTCACTCCCTCTGGGGCAGCTGACATTGGCCACTGTCGGTAGACAGGGTACTGGGCTGGATGGACCTTTGGTCTGACCCAGTATAGCCATTCTTATGTTCTTATGTTTGTGATAATGGTCCCTTCTACCAAATACCACATCACATGCATAGAATCATAGAATATCAGGGTTGGAAGTAACCTCAGGAAGTCATCTAGTCCAACCCCCTGCTCAAAGCAGGACCAACCCCAACTAAATCATCCCAGCCAGGGCTTTGCCAAGCCAGGTCTTAAAAACCTCTAAGGATGGCAATTCAACCACCTCTCTAGGTAACCAATTCCAGTGCTTTACCACCCTCCTAGTGAAATAGTCAAATACTTGTACTCCAGTCATGACTACTGTTCTACTATGTGTTTGTTATCTACATAAGGACACTAAACTGTCTAAACTGCTACGTGTCACAAGAAGCCACAACAGTAGCTCCCTTACCCCACTCAACAATATTGTTAATCTTTCCAGCTATTCTCTTAGCCCAGCAGAAGAATCTGTCCTATCTCAGGGCCTTTCCTTTTGTCCTTCCAGACCCACGAACATGATACAGTTCTGCGGTGACCTAGAATCCTACTTTCGCCATCTCCAATTCAAAGAATCCTTCCAACACACCTCTGAACAACATACTAACCCGCAGAATCCTCCCTACCAACACTACAAAAAGAAGGTTTCAGAGTAGCAGCCATGTTAGTCTGTATCCGCAAAAAGAACAGGAGTACTTGTGGCACCTTAGAGACTAACAAATTTATTAGAGCATAAGCTTTCGTGGACTACAGCCCACTTCTTTGGATCCATATAGAGTGAAACATATATTGAGGATATATATATATATATATATATATATATATATATATATCCACAATATATGTTTCACTCTATATGCATCCGAAGAAGTGGGCTGTTGTCCACGAAAGCTTATGCTCTAATAAATTTGTTAGTCTCTAAGGTGCCACAAGTACTCCTGTTCTTTTTACAAAAAGAAGGATTCTTCATGGACTCCTCCTGAAGGTCAAAACAACAGACTGGACTTCTACATAGATTGCTTCCGTCAACGTGCACGGCTGAAATTGTGGAAAAGCAGCATCACTTGCCCCATAACCTAAGCTGGGCTGAACACAATGCCATCAACGGCCTTGGGAACAACTCTGACATGATAATCAGAGAGGCTGACAAAGGAGGTGCTGTCGTCATCATGAATAAGTTGGAATATGAACAAGAGGATTCTAAGCAGCTCTCTAACTCCACATTCTACAGGCCATTATCCTCTGATCCCACTGATGATTACCAAAAGAAACTACACCATCTGCTCAAGAAACTCCCTGAGAAAGCACAGGAACAGATCTGTACAGACACATGCCTAGAACCCCGACCAGGTGTATTCTATTTGCTACCCAAGATCCATAAACCTGGAAATCCTGGATGCCCCATGATCTCAAGCATTGGCACCTTAACAGCAGGATTGTCTGGCTATCTGGACTCTCTCCTCAGGCCCTACGCTACCAGCACTCCCAGCTATCTTCGAGACACCACTGACTTCCTGAGGAAACTGCAATCTATCGGCGATCTTCCAGAAAACACCATCCTGGCCGCTATGGATGTAGAATCCCTCTACACCAACATTCCAAACGAAGATGGACTACAAGCCATCAGGAATAGTATCCCCAATAATATCACGGCTAACCTGGTGGCTGAACTTCGTGACTTTGTCCTCACCCACAACTATTTCACTTTTGGGGACAATATATACCTTCAAGTCAGCGGCACTGCTATGGGTATCCGCATGGCCCCACAGTATGCCAACATCTTTATGGCTGACTTAGAACAACGCTTCCTTAGCTCTCGTCCCCTAACGCCCCTACTCTACTTGCGCTACATTGATGTCATCTTCATTATCTGGATCCATGGAAAAGAAGCCCTCAAGGAATTCCAGCATGATTTTAACAATTTCCATCCCACCATCAACCTCAGCCTAGACCAATCCACACAAGCGGTCCATTTCCTAGACACTACTGTGCTAATAAGCGATGGTCACATAAACACCACCCTATACTGGAAACCCACTGACCGCTATATTTACCTACATGCCTCTAGCTTCCATCCAGGACACACCACACGATCCATTGTCTACAGCCAAGCTCTAAGATACAACCGCATTTGCTCCAAACCCTCAGACAGAGATAAACATGTACAAGATCTCGATCAAGCATTCTTAAAACTACAATACCCACCTGCTGAAGTGAAAAAAACAGATTGACAGAGCCAGAAGAGTACCCAGAAGCCACCTACTACAGGACAGGCCCAACAAAGAAAATAAGAGAATGCTACTAGCCGTCACCTTTAGCCCCCAACTAAAATCTCTCCAGAGCATCATCAAAGATCTACAACCTATCCTGAAAGATGATCCCTCACTCTCAGAGATCTTGGGAGACAGACCAGTCCTCGCTTACAGACAGCCTCCGAACCTGAAGCAAATACTCACCAGCAACCGCACACCATACAACATAAATACTAACCCAGGAACCTATCCTTGCCACAAAGCCCGATGCCAGCTCTGTCCACATATCTATTCAAGTGACATCATCATAGGATCTAACCACATCAGCCACACCATCAGGTGCTCGTTCACCTGCACATCTACCAACGTGATATATGCCATCATGTGCCAGCAATGCCCCTTTGCCATGTACATTGGCCAAACCGGACAGTCTCTATGCAAAAGAATAAATGGACACAAATCTGACATCAGGAATCATAACATTCAAAAACCAGTGGGAGAACACTTCAATGTCTCTAACCACTCAGTGACAGACCTGAAGGTGACAATCTTGCAACAAAAAAAACTTCAAAAACAGACTCCAGAGAGAGACTGCTGAACTTGAATTAATATGCAAATTAAATACAATTAACTTATTTTTAAACAGAGACTGGGAATGGTTGGGTCATTACACTAATTGATTTTTTTCCCCATGTTTAGTTCTCCTCACACCTTCTATGGGTCATCTTGGTTATCACTTCAAAGGTTTTTTTTCCTCTGCTGCTGATAGCTCATCTCAATTGATTGGCCTCTTACAGTTGGTATGCGCACTTCCACCTTTCCATGTTCTCTGTATGTATAAATATCTTCTGTCTGTGTGTTCCATTCTATGCATCCAAAGAAGTGAGCTGAAGCCCACAAAAGCTTATGCTGAAATAAATTTGTTAGTCTTTAAGGTGCCACAAGTACTCCTGTTCTTTTTACATAATATCTGGTTTCACTTCCTGCACCAATAGTTCTAGTTCCTCTGTTTTGTAACCCAGGCTCCTTGCTTTGGTGTACAAACATCTTAGTTTGTTTCTGCTTGGCTTCTCCCTGATTTTCACCTGATTAGGTACACTCATTCCACCACCAATATTGCCTACTTCACTGTTAATGTCACTGGGGTGGGCACTATCTTTCCTCTTAGACTCATAGACTTTAAGGTAAGAAGGGACCATTATGATCATCTGGTCTGACCTCCCGCATGATGCAGGCCACAAAGCTGTCCCTACCCTTTCCCTTGACTCTGCTGTTGAAGTCCCCAAATCCTGTGGTTTAGAGACTTCAATTAGCAGAGAATCCTCCTGCTAGCGATCCCTGCCCCATGCTGCGGAGGAAGGCGAAAAACCTCCAGGGCCTCTGCCAATCTACCCTGGAGGAAAATTCCTTCCTGACCCCAAATATGGCGATCAGTAAAACCCCGAGCACGTAGGCAAGATTCTCCAGCCTGACCCTCATTAGCCATTATACTATTTACCTGCCATGGCACGCTGTTCCTTTGACTAAAATCATGTTATCCCATTAAACCATTCCCTCCATAAACTTATCTAGCTTAATCTTAAAACCAGACAGGTCCTTCGCCCCCACTGTTTCCCTCGGAAGGCTGTTCCAATATTTCACCCCTCTGACGGTCAGAAACCTTCGTCTAATTTCAAGCCTAAACTTCCCCACGTCCAGTTTATATCCATTCGTTCTCGTGTCCACATTAGTACTCAGCTGGAATAATTCCTCTCCCTCCCTGGTATTTATCCCTCTGATATATTTAAAGAGAGCAATCATATCCCCCCTCAGCCTTCATTTGGTCAGGCTAAACAACCCTAGCTCCTCGAGTCTCCTTTCATACGACAGGTTTTCCATTCCTCTGATCATCCTAGTGGCCCTTCTCTGTACCCGTTCCAGTTTGAGTTCATCTTTTTTAAACATGGGAGACCAGAACTGCACACAGTACTCCAAATGAGGTCTCACCAGCGCCTTGTACAACGGAAGCAGCACCTCCTTATCCCTACTAGATATACCGTGCCTAATGCATCCCAAGACCGCATTGGCTTTTTTCACCGCCACGTCACATTCTCGACTCATAGTCATCCTGCGGTCTACAAGGACCCTTTCTTTTTTTCTTTCTTTCTTTCTTTCTTTCTTTCTTTCTTTCTTTCTTTCTTTCTTTCTTTCTTTCTTTCTTTCTTTCTTTCTCCTCCTCCGTTACTTCTAACCGATGCGTCCCCAGCTTGTAACTAAAATTGTTGTTAGTCATCCCTAAATGCATCACCTTACACTTTTCACTATTAAATTTCATCCTATTTCTGATACTCCAATTCATAAGGTCATTCAAGTCTCCCTGCAGAATATCCCTGTCCTCCTCTGAATTGGCAATACCTCCCAGATTTGTGTCATCCGCAAACTTTATCAGCCCACTCCTACAATTGGTTCCGAGGTCAGTAATAAATAGATTAAATAAAATGGGTCCCAAAACCGAACCTTGAGGAACTCCACTGGTGACCTCCCTCCAACCTGACAGTTCGCCCTTCAATACGACCCGCTGCAGTCTCCCCATTAACCAGTTCCTTATCCACCTCTGGATTTTCATATCGATCCCCATCTTTTCCAGTTTAACCAGTAATTCCTCGTGCGGTACAGTATCAAATGCTTTACTGAAATCAAGGTATTAGGTCCACCGCATTACCCTTATCTAATAAGTCCGTTACTTTCTCGAAGAAGGAGATCAGATTAGTTTGGCATGACCTGCCTTTGGTAAAACCATATTGTAATTTGTCGCAATTGCCATTGACCTCAAGGCCCTCAACTACTTTCTCCTTCAGAATTTTCTCCAGGACCTTGCACACTACAGATGTTAAACTAACAGGCCTGTAGTTACCCGGGTCACTTTTTTTCCCTCTCTTGAAAATAGGAACCACATTGGCTATTCTCCAGTCTAATGGAACCACCCCCGAGTTTACAGATTCATTAAAAATTATCGCTAATGGGCCTGCTATTTCCCGCGCCAATTCCTTCAATATTCTCGGATGAAGATCATCCGGTCCGCCTGACTTAGCCCCATTAAGGTGTTCAAGTTTTGTTTCTACCTCGGATACGGTAATCCCCCCTCCTGTATCCCCCTCTTTCACGGTGCTAATATTCCTAATCCCTTCATTGGCCTCATTAAACACCGATGAAAATATTTGTTTAGATATTGTGCCATGCCTAGATTATCCTTAATCTCGTCTCCAGCTATAGTCTTCAGTGGTCCCGCTTCTTCTTTCTTTGCTTTCTTCCTATTTATATGTCTGTAAAACCTCTTATTATTGCTTTTAATTCCCCTCGCAACCTCCAACTCTACACGGCTTTTGGCCTTTCTCACTCTATCCCTACATGCTCTGACCTCACTAAGGTAAGTTTCCTTACTGATTCCTCCCCTCTTCCACTCTTTGTACGCTTTCTGTTTTTTCCTAATCACCCCTTTGAGATGGTCGCTCATTCAGTTTGGTCTAAATCTCTTGTTTACTAACCGTTTTCCCTTTTTCGGGATACAGGCCTCCTACAGCTCCTGCAGCTTTAACTTAAAATAATCCCAGGCTTCTTCTGCCTTTAGATCCATTAATATGTTTGCCCAATCCACTTCCCTTACCCGTCCTCTTAATTTGTTAAAATTAGCCTTTTTAAAATTATAAACCCTAGTCTTTGACTTAATTCTGTTACTCCTTCCATTTAGTTTAAACCGAATTAGCTCATGATCACTGGAGCCCAAGTTGTCCCCTACAACCACTTCCTCGGCGAGGTCCTCACTACTCACCAAAACCAAATCCCAAATAGCCTCTCCCCTCGTCGGTTCAGCTACCACTTGATGAAGGAATTGATCAGCAAGCACATCTAGGAACATCTGAGCCCTATTATTGCTACTAGCATTTGTTCCCCAATCTATATCTGGGAAGTTAAAGTCCCCCATAATTACACAGTTCCTATTAGTATTTACTTCCCTAAACACATTAAATAGTTCTTTATCCATATCCTGGGTTGATCCTGGCGGTCTATAGCACACCCTAAGCACTATCCCTGGAGAGGCTCTAGTAGTTCTTTTACCCAGTGTGAGTATTGCCCAGACGGACTCCGTCTTATCTATTCCATCAACTATTATTTCTTTACAGCTTATCTCACTATTGACATACAATGCCACCCCCACACCTTTACCTTTGTTCTGGTCGTTCCTAAACAGCGCATACCCTTCCATACCTGTATTCCAGTTGTGACTGCCGTTCCACCACGTTTCAGTTATTCCTACGATATCCGGTTTCAATTCTCGGACCAGGAGCTCCAATTCCTCCATTTTGTTACCTAGGCTTCTCGCATTGGTGTATAAACATCCTGGTGTATGCCGTTTAGCCTGTCTCCCATTAGTAACGCAATTTGTTACAGACCTCTTTCTGTTCATCCCCCCTCTCCTTTTTATGTCCAATCCCATCCCCCTGGCTATATCTCCTCTTATCTCATCACTCGCCTTTTCAATGTTGGAATCTGACGCGGAGATTAACTGTACATCTCCCAACTGTCTCCCCCAACTTCTTAGTTTAAAGCTCTTTTGTTGAGATGAGCCAGCCTCCCTCCCAGAAGTCTATTTCCTTCCCTACTCAGGTGAAGTCCATCCCGTGAGAACAGCTGTCTGTCCCCGAAAGCCTCCCAGTGGCCATACATTCCAAAGCCCTCCTTATAGCACCACTCTCTTAGCCAACTATTTATTTTCACAATCCTATCAGCCCTTTGCTGCCCTTCTCTAGGAACAGGCAGAATCCCACTAAAGATAATCTGAGCCTCTATCTCCTTGAGTGTCTTACCCAGCCTGGCATAATCTCCCTTGATTCTCTCTAACGAGAACCTAGCCGTGCCATTCGTTCCTACATGAAGGATTATCAAGGGGTTCTTACCTGCTCCTTTTAGTATCCTTTTCAACCGCAGGTCCACATCGCGTATCTTTGCGCCCGGTAGACAGCACACCCTTCTGTTTTCTGGGTTCGCCCTGGTCACAGGCCTGTCTAATCTCCTCAGTAAAGAGTCCCCAATCACATACACCTGCCGTCGCCTGGCAACAGTGCTATCTACTAATCTAGTCTCTGATCCCTCTAGTCCTAACCTGTGTCTGTTCCTATCTTCCCTTATACTCCCCCTTGTGCCTTCCCGAATCCTCTGGGGGCCCAGATTTGGTGCTGTCTCCATCAACTCCTCCCCTCTCTCTATTGGACTAGCTGCTCTTCTCTTCTTCCTCACCCTCCCACCTTCAGTCATCACCTGCTGCCCCCCCACCTTGTTATCCAAACACCCAAACCTGTTCCTGAGTTCTATTTCCCCCTCACTAGCCCTCCTTTTCCTTGGCCTGCTTCTCACGGTTACATGCTTCCACTGCCCTTGTTCTCCCCCTAACATTCCCCCCCTCACTGTCCTCTACCTCTGCTTCCACCTGCACCCCTGAGCATTCCCCTTCAGTCCCTTGCCTGTCCTCCATCAGCTGCTCAAACCCCCGTCTAAACTCCACCAGGGTATCTACCTGCATCTGCAACCCCTTAATCTTTTCTTCCAGTAACGCTATAAGGCGACACTTCATGCAAACATACCTCTGTTCCGGCTCACCTGCTAGGACTATATACATACCACAGCTTCCACATGCAGCCATCTGCATCCCATTTGCTGCTGCTTGGCTCATGGCTGCTGCAGTCTCTGCCCACAGCACCTGGGGACACAGAGCACACAACACACCGCGCCCTCCCTCTTGAAGTCCATTCTTTTATGCTCTGTTGTTCCTTTCTCCATTGTTATATCATATTTTACTTGTTTTTCCTCCCACTCAGTATTAGAATCAGGCCTGGAGATTACATTAGCATCTCTCTACTGTCTCTCCAAAATTCCTAGTTTAAAACATGTTTATTCAGTTGTGTCAACCTCCATTCCAGACGTCTACTTCCCTCTCGCCTAACGTGGAGTCCATCCCATGAAAATGATTCTCTGGCAATGTGAGTGCCTCCCAGTGGATGAACATCCTAATACCCTCCTTATAACAACCATGAGCTATCTGTTGATCATCATAATCTTCCCTTGCATTCAGTCTGTTATTCTATGGACAGGTAGAATACCACTGAAATCATCTGAGTTTCCATTTCTTCAAGTGTCTTCCCCATCTGGCATAATGTCCCTTGATACATTCCAGTAAGAATCTAGTAGTATCAATTGTTCCCATGTGAAGGACAATCAGTGGATTCTTTCCTGCTCCCATTAAGATCCTCTTGAGCCTCACGTCCACATCCCATAGCTTAGCTCCTGGCAGACAGCACACCCCGGTGTTCTCTGAACCAGCTCTGTGACAGGCCTGTCTGTTCTTCTTAGTAGGAAGTTCCCAGTCATAGACCTGCCTCTTCCAGGTGTTGATGTGATTCTCTGGCCTTCCTCTTTCTGTTCTTTCTGCCTGCAAGTCATCTTGTCTTCTGTTCTCATTTGAAATCTTTTGAAAGTCATCTTCTGTACTCTTGGGGTTCTGAACTCATGCTATCTCCACTGACTCCTCCATTCTTCTTGAAGGCCTAGCTGCTCTCTCTCCTTCTTTGCCCCCTGACCTTCTGTTTCTGCCTGCTGTGCCCCTCCTTTATTTTCCAACTCAGAAAATTTGGTCCTTAGCTCTATTTCTCCTACACTAGTTTGTCTTTTCTTCTGCCTGGTTCTCATATTCACATGCATCCACTGCCCACTGTCCTCACCCAGAAGCCTCACGGTTTTCCAGTCCAGCTTGCCTCTGCAAAGCTTGAGTTTTTCCTTCAGCCTCTGCTGCCTTTCCTTCATCATCTGCTTGAATCCCCTTTGAAGCTCAACCATAGTTTCTACCTGCAACTCCAAACCTCAGATCTTCTCTCCCATCAGCTCTTTCAGGCAGCACTTCATATAAATGAACCACATTTTGTGTACCCGCTCCAGGATGATATATATCCCACAGCTTGCACATCTGTTCATTTTCATTGTCTTTTCCATTCCTTGGTTTACTGCTGCCTCAGTACCTGCCATAGTCTTCACTTTTAGGCTGCCGTCAAGAGAGAGAAAAACAAAAACAAAAACACCAAACCCCTCCCTCAAACAAACAAATACACAACAACAAAAAGACTTCCACACACTCTCCTCCCCAATCTCTCCTTTCCAACTCCCAGTCAAACTCCCCTGTTTCAACTCTGTTTTCTGGCTTCTATTTCACTGCTCTTTTGGTTGTTCATTCATTCCTTGTGACTCTGAAAAGTGGGGAAGTACGCAGAAGAACTCAGCTTCAGGGCTGAGAACACATTGCCACGTAGTACTCCCCAATGGAATGACTTCCCCCGAATGAGTATACAACCCTGTCAACACCCCCAAATGGGTGCTAGGTAAGGATCAGTTCCTTTACAGGATCTTATAGAAAACAGCCTCATTTATTTCATAACCTTGATTCATTCTTCAAGCATAATCCATCCTGCATACTCACTGAGGCAAGGATTCTGTGAAAAAAATCATAGCTGATCATGGCCCTGCTGAAATTTCTCTTAGGATATTTAAAGAATCATAGAATATCAGGGTTAGAAGGGACCTCAGGAGGTCATCTATTCCAAAGCCCTGCTCAAAGCAGGACCAATCCCCAACTAAATCAACCCAGCCAGGGCTTTGTCAAGCCTGACCTTGAAAACCTCTAAGGAAGGAGATTCCACCACCTCCCTAGGTAACCCATTCCAGTGCTTCACCACCCTCCTAGTGAAAAAGTTTTTCCTAATATCCAACCTAAACCTCCCCCACTGCAACTTGAGACCATTACTCCTTGTTCTGTCATCTGCTATCATTGAGAACAGTTTAGATCCATCCTTTTTGGAACCCCCTTTCAGGTAGTTGAAAGCAGCTATCAAATCCCCCCTCATTCTTCTATTCTGCAGACTAAAAGAACTAGCAGATACAATCTCAAACCAGTTTGTAATCATCTTTGAGAATTCATATAGGATGGGTGAGATCCCAGGGGACTAGAGAAGGGCAAAAATAGTAACTATCTGTAAAAAAGGGGAATAAAGAAAACCATGGGGATTATATACCATAGACTCATAGACGTTAAGGTCAGAAGGGACCATTATGATCTTCTCTAGCCTGACGTCCTGCACAACGCAGGCCACAGAATCTGACCAACCCATTCCTGTAAAAAAAAAAACCCCGACTTATGTCTGAGCTATTGAAGTCCTCAACTTGTGGTTTAAAGACTTCAAGATGCAGAGAATCCTCCAGCAAGTGACCCATGCCCCATGCTGCAGAGGAAGGCAAAAAACCCACAGGGCCTATGCTAATCTGCCCTGGAGGAAAATTCCTTCTCGACCCCAAATATGGCAATCAGCTAAACCCTGAGCATGTGGGAAAGACTCACCAGACAGACACCCAGGAAAGAATTCTCTGTAGTAACTCAGATCCCACCCTACCTAGGGTCCCATCATAGGCCATTGGGCATATTTGCCATTAATAGTGAAAGATCAATTAATTGCCAAAATAAGGCTATCCCATCATACCATCCCATCCATACATTTATCAAGCTTAGTCTTGAAACCAGATATGTCTTTTGCCTCCACTGCTCCCCTTGGAAGGCTATTCCAGAACTTCATTCCTCTGATGGTTAGAAACCTTCATCTAATTTCAAGTCTAAACTTCCTGATGGCCAGTTTATATCCATTTGTTCTTGTGTCCACATTGGTACTGAGCCTAAATAATTCCTCTCCCTCCCTGGTATTTATCCCTCTGATATATTTACAGAGAGCAATCATATCTTCCCTCAGCCTTCTTTTGGTTAGGCTAAACAAGCGAAGCTCTTTGAATCTCCATTCATAAGACAGGTTTTCCATTCCTTGGATCATCCTAGTAGCCCTTCTTTGTACCTGTTCCAGTTTGAATTCATCCTTCTTAAACATGGGAGACCAGAACTGCACACAATATTCCAGATTAGGTCTCACCAGTGCCTTGTATAACAATACTAACACCTCCTTATCTCTACTGGAAATACCTTTCCTGATGCATCCCAAGACCGCATTAGCATTTTTCACAGCCATATCACATTGGCAGGTCATAGTCATCCTGTGATCAACCAATACGCCGAGGTCCTTCTCCTCCTCTGTTACGTCCAACAAGAATAACAAAAATTCTTGTTATTAATCCTTAAATGCATGACCTTGCACTTTTCACTATTAAATTTCATCCTATTACTATTACTCCAGTTTACAAGGTCATCCAGATCTTCCTGTAGGATATCCTAATCCCTCTCTGTATTGGCAATACCTCCCAGCTTCGTATCATCCGCAAACTTTATTAGCACATTTCCACTTTTTATGCCAAGGTCAATAACAAAAAGATTAAATAATATTGGTCCCAAAACCGATCCCTGAGGAACTCCACTAGTAACCTCCTTCCAGCCTGACAGTTCATCTTTCAGTATGACCCATTGTAGTCTCCCCTTTAACCAGTTCTTTATCCACCTTTCAATTTTCATATTGATCCCCATCTTTTCCAATTTAGCTCATAATTCCGCATGTGGAACCATATCAAATGTCTTACTGAAATCGAGGTACATTAGATCTACAGTGTTTCCTTTGTCTAAAAAATCTGTTACCTTCTCAAAGAAGGAGATCAGGTTGGTTTGGCATGATCTACTTTTTGTAAAACCATGTTGTATTTTGTCCCAATTACCATTAACCTCAATGTTCTTAACTACTTTCTCCTTCAAATTTTTTTCCAAGACCTTGAATACTACAGATATCAAACTAACAGGCCTGTAGTTACCCAGATCACATTTCTTTTCCTTTCTTAAAAATAGGAACTATGTTAGCAATTCTCCAGTGATATGGTACAACCCCTGAGTTTACAGATTCATTAAAAATTCTTGCTAATGGGCTTGCAATTTCATGTGCCAGTTCATTTAATATTCTGGCCCCCATGATTTAGTCCCATTAAGCTGTTCGAGTTTGGCTTCTACCTCGGATGTGGTAATATCTACCTCTATATCCTCATTCCCATTTGTCATCCTACCATTATCCCTAAACTCCTCATTAGCCTCATTAAAGACTGAGGCAAAGTATTTGTTTTGATATTGGCCCATGCCTAGATTATCCTTAACCTCCACTCCATCCTCAGTGTTAGTGGTCCCACTTCTTCTTTCTTTGTTTTCTTCTTATTTATATGGGTATAGAACCTTTTACTAGTGGTTTTAATTCCCTTTGCAAGGTCCAACTCTATGTGGTTTTTGGCCTTTCCCACTTTATCCCTACATGTTCTGACCTCAATAAAATAACTTTCCTTGCTGATCTCTCTCATCTTCCACTCCTTGTAGGCTTGGATCAACTTCAATACCTGGAAAGATATTGGGATGAATTTTTAAATCACTTACAGAACAGATCTTATGGAGCAGTTGATTCTGGGAACCCTATCTGGATGGAATAGGGTGCAAACTCCAAACACACACACACACAGCATTTCTCATATTCCCCATCCCCCTTCCCATGAAAGCTCACAGCAATCTCCTCCCCTGTTTCCTGACTGTTTGTTCATACCTTTGCCCATGCCCATGTTTTATAGTCCACAAGGCTTATTTGTGCCTGCTGAGAGAGTTCTGAAGAGAGTACACAAATCTGCTGTGCGTGACTATAATTTATAACCCAGGGAAGTGATTCTAAAATATATTTATTATATTTACTGTAGATTTTGGATTTCTCTGGTTTCTGGAGAAATTGGAATGACTGAGGTGAAAGTTTAAATGAATTACAGTAGTGATTTAATAACTGTTGGTAGGAAAATTTACAATTCATTCATAAAACAGTAGTATAAGATCAGAAGTAGTTTTGGATGCCGTGCTTCACAGGTGGCTGCTGGCCAGTTGCTCAGAGCCCTTTTTACGAGCCTTTCTGGGACGGGGGGGGGTCTGCTGGTGGGTTTTTTTTCCCTCTCCTTTTCATGAATCGATGCCTTTTGAAGTGAAGGCTCTGGGGATGATCCTGGGTCAGCACCAGAGTCCCCTGCAGACAGAAGTGTTTTCTCCATAGGGAGGAGTTTTAACTTCATCTCCCAGCTCCTGTGAGGTTGCCGTTTTAGCTGGGGCAGGTAAAGCACTTCTGTGGGGCTCTCCCAGGCACAGGGAGAGTGTCAGTCCATTACAGGACTCCTGGCAGAAGAGGTACCGTTTGGAGCAGAGAGAGCCAGGCCTGCCCCTGGGCAGGGGGTTGTCATCCTCTAGCAGTGAGGAATGCAGAAGAACGTCTAAGCCCTGTTCTACATGGGTACATGGGAGGGGGGTCGACCAAATCCCTGGAATCTGGCAACCTCAACTATGGAATATTTGCCACCACTCCACAATATCATTTAAGATACTGGGCCTGAACAACCATGTTGTTACATCAATTTTGCCCTGGTGGTCTAATTAAACCATTGTAGTCACATCAGCATAAAATTCTATAATGGAGTAGTGAATCACACCCCAGGTATTCAAAGAGTGAGCTCAAAGTTCACTTTTATCTTCTGTAGTTCGCTTTCGTCTCTAATGATCTTTGAACCTTGTCATGTTGACTTATTGTTGATGTAACATGTACTTTCATTGTCCAACAGGAAAACTGTCTTCTGTCTGAAAGGGACAGATAAAAAGAGAAAGAGTGTGAACTAGGTCCCTTTCTCAGCTGGAAGTTAAAAGGCAGACACAGAGACCGGATTCCCTTCAAAGAGCAAACGTAAGTCTGAACATGAGCACTATTGGTAATAAAAACATCTTCTGTTTGATTGTATTGTGAATGCAATGGTTTGAAACTCTAGTCAAATTATGATTTTTCAATCATTTTTCTTCATCTCTTTGCTTAATTTCACTTTCCTCTATATAAAGGTTTGTTGATCACATTATTTGACTAGCATCATCCCCCATCACTGATATAAGAGAGGTCAAAAGATTGTTCTGAGGCGGATCGAGTTATAGCTCTACAAAGAGAATTTAAACTAAACTGTTACTGATTTCTCCAGTACCTAATCTTTGTTCATCCAGAGTGACTAGAAAGTAAGTAGCCCGTTACAATGTCATGCTGGTACCAAGGTGGAGGAATACTGTATGCTTCCCTTAGTTCTTTCCTTCACAAAAGGTAACACAAAAACTGATGACTTTTATTTGCCCATTTTAACCTCCTCATTTGAAGGAACATGTAAGGATTTTGGTGAAAATTGGTTGGAAAAATAATTAATCTAATTATTTCTTTAGAAAGGATTTGTAGCAATACTATTTAGTAATGTGCTTATTTAAGTCTGCTCAAGTGTATTGATGAGCACTACAAGCAATGACAAACAAAGAAATCAGAAACTGAGTCTATGTCATGCCCATCAGAACCAATTGCCAAGTAGTAACTCAATATAGTCATCACACTCCATCACACCAACATACCAACAACCTCTATAACACACTCCATTTCATTTCAACATTACTACACATTAAAGAACTGAAAGCACACAATTCTAAGCCTGTGTATAGGGATTGTGTAGTGTCCCTTTAAATAGTTTGTGAGCCTGTACTCTATACATGTTACTTTGTTACACAACTTCTTATGACTGTACAAATGCAATATGTTTGTATGTACTTTAATAATGTGTGATGTATAATTATTTTCTGAGTCTTTCAATATCTAAATATAAATGTCTGTGTTTTTTATAAAGTAAAAAAAAAGTTTAATATGTGATCAACTTTGCATCCTTTGCTTGCCTTGTATATGATATGACTATAAATTTAAATCAAGAGCCAGATCCTTCCCCCCCTATTTTACATGAACTGCTGTATTTCACCACACAAAGCACGGAGAAAGCTGGATTAACTGGTGAGATGGGGCTTCTCCAACTATAACCCTATACCACCTTCTCCCCATCTCTGGTGTCAAGTGCATATCAGGAGTGTGGCCAGGAAAGGGAGCCTGGCTGAACCCCTACAATATGCTCAAGATTACGGGTTGATGGAGCAGTCCCTTGGGGGCATTAACAGCTAGCACAGTTTATTGGATCCCTGATGCAGCCCCCTCTCACCACTAACCCCCAAAGTGGATTAGGATGTAAAAGGAAGCTTAAAGTCACCTTTGAAACCCATCATCTTCTGGATTCAGCCTAAATTTTGTTATTAAGTTCTAAATACAGTATCACTCCAGCTAGTGTCTGGCCACACTCAAGTTGTCTGAGCATCATTTGTCCAATGGTGCAGGACAGGGGGTGACATCTGGGGCATGAGGGCACAAACAGGATGTTTTATAAGGACCCTTTGGGGGTTCAAGGGCTACCCCAGGTGCCCATGAGTGAGTTGGATGAGAGTCCCTGCTAAAGCTGGAGGCGCAGCGTAATATGCCTCTTATTGTCTGCTGTGCACCCTGAAAACAGACACCATTAGGGTAATGATCTCTACACACACACTTGTGCCTGAGTGAAAAACAGAGCGTCAGAGATAGACAGCATTTAGTGAAGGTTAATAAGATCAGTACATGGAAGGAGGAGAGCCAGGATTTATTCAGAGGCCAGGAAAAGGAAAGTAAAGGCTAGAGGCACATAGACCAGAGCCTAGGAGCATGGGAGCAGTAGGTCGATGTTGCAAGGTGTCATCTGACTGGGTCTATACAGCATGAGGCAACATAAGTGTCAGGGAGAGGGAGGCCAAAGCCCCTTCAATCCCCATCACAGTCTACCACCTCAAAGGACTTTATTCATAGTCTATGTCTATCTATAGTACTTGTGTGGCTTCCATCACCACAGTATCTGAGCACCTCACAACATCCCTGTGAGCCAGGGAAGGGCACTGAGGATCAGAAGCACTAAGGCCCAGATGTGTAAAAGTATTTAGGAGTTGTGGCGCTCAGTATTGCAAAGTCTAACTGACTTAGAAGCCTTAATCTACTTTTCAAAAGAGATTAAGACAGGAAGAAGCCAAAATCCCATCCCTAGCACACTGACTACTGGCTATACACAGATTCCAGCTCACCCTAACGTCATCCCTCTGAAGTACTGAAAGGTGGAGCTAATAGACTGAGCTGGAGGAGCCATGCCGTGTCCCTGCTGCTCAGGGTCAGCACTTAATCCATGCCACAAGGGCCTTGGAAAGGACCATCAGGACTCTACAGATAGTGGACACTCTGCTGCATCTCTGACACTTGGATGTTTTCTAACTGCTCTGATCCATAGGGTCACAGACACATCGACTTCCCTAGAGACAGCACCACAGTGTACCGTGATTCTGAGCAAGAGAGAAATCCCCCTTGGTATTACACACTACAGACACTACTGACATTCCCAAGAGAAGCCAAGGGGAGACAGCATAGCCTGGACAAGTAGGCGATGGCTATTACAGATGTGTGTGACACAGAGATGGCATTCACAGCTGAGCATGTGGATACCCAGGATCAAGCCATTAACCCCCCATGATGGACTCACATGCTGTCTTGACTCCATACAGTCACTGGGAGGAACCCTCCTTCAGTGTGACAGACCTTCTCAGGGGTCTACTCTCTCTCCAGGGGTTAAGCTCAACCACCTCCTGGAACCGCACCTCTCTGAGCCTCCAGAACACCTGTCTCTTGCCATGGGCCCCCTCAGGGAATCCACTCACTTTGGACCCTCATGTACATCATAGTCTGGGTGCTCTGAAACTGCTCTGGGAGAAGCTTAGCCAGGATTCTAGTGCAGTGTGACTCCCCTCATGGAGTGCTGGCAAGAAGCCTCTTCAGATTTGGCATTTCCTGGGTCCAACCTTGGAGCGTTCAGCATCCTCTGTTCACACCGTGAGCGCTCTGCAGCGAGTCCATCTGAATGGGACACCTGGGGAAGCCTTGCACGCCCCCAAAGTGCCCTGCACCCCAACTTTGCAGTCAGCAGTGACTCTCAGCCAGTGTTGTAAAAGAGAAGGTTTATTAGTTGACAGGAACACAGCAAAGAACAGAGCTTGTTAGAACAGAAATCAGAAACTTTCAGCAAAGTCTATTTTGGGGGTATCCAGGGCCTGGTGCCCTGGACTCCCCCCTCCAAGTCCCAAACAGAAGACTTATCAGTTCCAGCTTCCTGACCCCAGACACACCTGTTGCCCTTACTCATTTATTTGTCTCTTTCCCAAGCCAGCACGTCACCTGGTCTGCATCAACACCTCCAGCTGATTCTTGCAGAAGACGGGGGTCCAGCCATTAGTTGTCAAGCTACAGAGTGTTGGCCATTCTCTGTCCCGGGGAGCCAGTCAGCAGTCATACCTGCCCTCTAAGGATTGCTGCAATAATCACACACTCTTATCCCACCTCCTAAATACATGAGTTACACATGGGGAATCTGAGACACACACTGTGTTCAGAGAAAACATTAAGAACATTCCCACTTCCTCACACCCCCCTCAGCATTCATCCAATTCACAACCAGCTCACAACCAGCTCACAGCTCCTGCTTTTGGGAGGGGTGGAGGGCTTTCATGGAAGCTCATTTTCTATTGGGGCATTTCCATAATGACTGTATTAATTTCTGGCTTTTTTTAGTAGTGCAACACATAGTCTCCCCGGTACTGGTCCCCAGCCCAGCAGGCAAGGCCTCCATTGCCACTGTAGATCAGACAAACTTTACCCCAGTGAGAGTATTGCTGCACTTGGGTGATTTGTCACTTATCCTGTGAACGCTGAACTTCATAATTTCACCTGGACTGTGCCCTTATCAACTGGGGATTTATTGCATAGCTGGCTTTATTATTTAACTATAGAAACATCTTGGGGTTTCTTTTGCCTGTTACAAAGATTTTTGAGAAGAGATGAGTGAAAATCCCAGCCCACAGGGCAGATTTTCAAAGGCACATATGGAAGTTGGTATGGAAATCCCAGTGACTTTCTGTTAGGCTCCTTTGAAAATCCAACCCTTAATCTCCTTAACAGTTTCTACTAACCCCCTCTGTTTTTAGTTGCTTAAAATAGCAAACTTTAATTGTTTGGGATGAAATAATCTATGCTTGGTCTTTCCTTAGGGTTACATTAGTTTTTGGAAGTTTCAACAAAAGATATGTATCCTTTCTGAGAATGAGGCTGGGGAAAATATGATGTCATCACATAATTAGAGATTGAATTATAAAGTTAGAGGAACAAGAAGGCAGAATTAAGATTGCACAGGCAAATTTAAACGTAGTATTTCTAAATCTGTAGTGTTTTCATTTGCTGTCTTCTTTCGTTCTTTCACTCTTTTGCATGCATTACAAAATTAAAGAGACCGGGGTGGGGGGGAACCCACCCCACAAAGATCGTATTCACCCAGGGCTAGCTCCACAAAGGGACTGAGGTGGCAGCTAGTGGGGATTTGGAAGCTCTAAAAGTTGCGCTTGGTGCCTGAAGTGGCAATTGGGCACCTAACTTGGTTGGCAGCTAAATTTCCACCAGTATAGTAATCCAGGCCCCTAAATTTCTTCTGGTGGATATGTATAAAACTGCCTTAATCTGATGGGATCCACAAATCTGGCATTTCCCTGTGGGCCCTGACCCAGCGTGCAGCATGATGGTAGTGATGCTTCCCCTCTTATACCCAATAGCCCAGTGGTTTGAGCACTCACCCAGGATGTGGGAGAGTGAGATTTAAACACCCACTCTGCCGAATTTAGAGTAGGAACTGTACCCCTGTCTTTCACTTTCCAGCTCAGTGCCATAACCACAAGGATATCAGGCATCACAGGGTGCTGATTTCTCAGTCTGTCCTATTGAAGCTGTTCAATTTTGTATTACCTAATTAAATACTTATTTAGGCCAGAGAAAGTAAGAAAGATAAATTGACTCTATAGCCCAGTGATTGGGCCATGTCCTGGGAGAGGGGAAAAGTATGTTTCAGTTCCAGTAAATTGTTACGTATTTTATGAACAGTTGAACAGCTTAAACATGACAGACTGGGGGAGGGAGGGAGATCACACCAGAATAGCCTATGGGCCAGTGTTTAGGACATTCAGTGGGGAAAGGGAGCAAGTCCCTGAGTTCAAGTCCCTGCTCCAAATTAGGCAGTGTGGGATTGTGACCCTCATTCTTTCACTTCTAGGATGAGTGTGCCAATCAGCAGATGTTTGAATAACCATGGCAACACAGCCTTGATTTTTTTGTGAGAAAGAGTTGACCCAGCTCAGGTGACTAACTCCATGAGAGGATTGGTGGCTGTGAATCCTGAGCAGAGAAAGGTGCCTTACTACCTTTGAGGGGTTGGACTTATTATTATTTGTATCACCACAGTGCCTAGGAGCCCCATCCCTGAACGAGGACCCCATTGTGTTAGGTGATGTACATTATGTATTAAGGGTGTTACAGTAGTGCCTAAGTGCCCAGTCACTGAATAGGACATTGTCACAGGGCCTGGCTTCTCTCCCACCTTTCTCTGAGCAGAAACTGAGCAGACTCCAGTGGCTGTGCCTTCACCATACCATTTTATTTACATTGCCTCCCACTTCCACAACAATCCCCATGCTATTTTTAGCACTGATAGGGCCTTTTGGCCCTCTCCCCAGGACCTGGGGGAAGAGAGGTCTCCCTCCTTGAGGTCTCCATGTAACTTGGCTCAACTAGCCCTCGTCCCCTCTCTCTCTCTCTTGCTTTGGGGCTCCCTTCCTGCCTCTTTATCAGCCTCGGGCTGATAGGGCAGTTGGCTCCTTATTCCACCCAGCTGGCCAACCTGATTTCTAATTACCTGCAGCAGCTTTCTCAAGGGTAACAAATTAACATCTGACTGGTCAGAGTGCAGGCTCACCTACGTACCTCCTGCCCTCTGTCTCAGATCCCATTGTGCTAGGCACTGTACATTATTTATCAGGCATATTACGGTAACACCTAGTGCCCCAGTTGTGGACAGTACCCCATTTGCTAAATCCTGTGCATCATTTAGTAGGTGTGTTATAATAGTGCAAGCAGAGATTTATCATGAAAGTGTTTGGCAACCTTATTTATTAGGTTATTGATGTGGTGACTCTAATGACATATTAGTAATCTCTTTAAAAAATAAACATTTAAAACAGTAAATCATAACATAAAAATGTATGTTGAATAATGGCCCTCCCCTATCATATCTTGGTAAACTGTTTTGTTGCTTAAATAAATCTTCTGGCTATGATTTAAACAACATGTATGCTTTAAACAAAAATGAGAAAAAACAATAGTCAAGTATGCACTGATTTCCAAAAACTTCACTGAATTTTATTATGCTTTATATTCCTTGGTGTCAATACACCCTCTACATCTTGTCTGTTATAGTTAACAAGGTTTTTATAAGAACTCTCAGTCGAACTTTAGACAAATAAATTAGTTACAAGAAAAAAGGATGAACTAACAAGACTTATTTATCCTTTTGAAAGGCATAATGCTCCATAATGAATGGAGTTCATATCTGAATTTTAATGCTAAACAATTAATTTTAATGGAAAATAAACATCAGAAAATCTTATATTTTATTTTTTACTAATTTATCTGCTAATTTAATAATCTTTTGTTGATAAAATGTGTACATTATATTATCTCTGTTTTGAAGAAGAATGAAAGAGCTGCACAATGGTGCTAAACTTAGACTCTGACAAAAGGAGTTTTGCTCATATACAGAATACACATAACAGATAAATATGAAGACTTTTTTCTTTTATAGGAGGAGCCAACATGACAGAACCCAGGAAAGAAATGGGTAAGTCTCAAAGGATTTTTACCACTTTCACTGAAACACAGAAATTCTCTATGAATTGGAGGTGGACACAGCATTGTCAAAACAGTCGGGTTTATTAGTCAAGTGGCACACAACCTAGGAAGTCCTCAGTCTAGCACAGAGGAAGGGACGTTAAAGCAGAGCCCATTCCGGTTAACCCAGAGTCCAGCCAAGCTGTAGTGACCCCCTTGGTTCAAACTTTGTCTGTCTCTCTGTCTGATCTCCTTTGTCTGACTCCAGGTCAGAGCCCTGACTCCTTCCAGCTAACTCTGATTCCCACACTTCACACCTTCCCAGTCCTTTGTTCTCCAGCTGGGAAATGTTGCTCAGGCCTGGTCTACACGACAGAGTTATGTCAATGCAACACAGCTTCAGTCGCGCTAGCTGTGCATGTGTCTACACTTAAATGTGTCTCCCACTGATGTAAGTGCCCCTTTGTGCTAACTTAATAACACCACCTCCCTGAGCACTACAGAGCCACACTCGATGTACTTAGGTCAACACAGTGCAAGTGTAGACATTGTGTAACTTACGTTGATCTTCACTGACCTCCAGCAGATGTCCCAAAATGTTCCACACAGACCGCTCCAGTCTCCTCCACTTCTAAAGGTTTATGGTCATGCCTCATCCTTCCACTGAACTCCACCTTTGGAGTACTTTCATGAATCAGAATAAGACACTCCCCCTGGAATTCTTACACCTTTCATCTAATCAGGTTCAATTAAATGATATTTTATGAAGATCAGGGTTTTTTTTTCCCCAGCTCAGCACAGAATTATGGAAAATTCCAGCAGACACAATAAATCTATAATGGACATTGCAGACTGTCGGCTATCATTTTGGCAAACCTCAAATATCCAGCATTCTAGACAGATTGTCACTTGCAGAGGCTGATCACAAGATGTTCTAATCATGAATTTGCTGAAAGGCTGAAGAAGATTATTGATTATGCTCTAAAATTTCTGATTTAAAATCCATGAAAACTTTCAACAAAATAAAAAATAAATATTTTAAAAAATATTTATTATTTTGTCCATTTCTTTTTCCCTTACAGACAATGTCCTGCTGAGGAATGGTAAGTTTGCTTTGATATCAAAGTGGTGAAAGGCCCATTATGAAAATTCGCACTGTATCCTTCCTGAAATTACAGTCCCTCATTCCAAACATAGTCCACTATTTTAACTCCTGCCTGAAGTCTGAAGTGTAAGTTTATTTGTGTATACACCTATTGGGTTTGTGTCTATATGTCCCCGCCAAGTCAGAGATACGTTGTGGTCTCATTCCGTAAACGAATTGGTGCTAAGTCTATCTGAGCTAGCTATGTAATTCTGGATAAATTTAGGGACAAAGCCTTGTGAAAGGGTACATGATCTTCTGTGGTCAGTTCTACCAGTTGCAGAGTGGTAGCTGTGTTAGTCTGTATCAGCAAAAACAATAAGGAGTCCTTGTGGCACCTTAGAGACTAACACATTTATTTAGGCATAAGCTTTTGTGGGCTAAAACCCACATCTGATGAAGCCCATTGCTTCTTGTTCTATCTTTAGGGGCTAAGATGAACTAGTTTTCTCCCTCCTCCTTATGACACCCTTTTAGATACCTGAAAACTGCTATCATGTCCTCTCTCAGTCTTCTCTTTTCCAAACTAAACAAACCCAATTCTTTCAGCCTTCCTTCATAGGTCATGTTCTCAAGACCTTTAATCATTCTTGTTGCTCTTCTCTGGACCCTCTCCAAATTTGTCCACATCCTTCCTGAAGTGCGGTGCCCAGAACTGGACACAATACTCCAGTTGAGGCCTAACCAGTGCAGAGTAGAGCAGAAGAATGACTTCTCATGTCTTGCTCACAACACATCTGCTAATGCATCTCAGAATCATGTTTGCTTTTTTTGCAACAGCATCACACTGTTCACTCATATTTAGCTTGTGGTCCACTATAACCCCTAGATCCTTTTCTGCTGTACTCCTTCCTAGACAGTCTCTTCCCATTCTTTATGTGTGAAACTGATTGTTCCTTTCTAAGTGGAGCACTTTGCATTTGTCTTTATTAAACTTCATCCTGTTTACTTCAGACCATTTCTCCAATGACAGTACCTCTTGGTATATGGCAGTTTCATAGATTCAAGGACTGGAAGGGACCTTGAGAGGTCATCAAGTCCAGTCCCCTGCCTGCATGGCAGGACCAAATATTGTCTAGACTATCCCTGATAGACATTTATCTAACCTACTCTTAAATATCTCCAGAGATGGAGATTCCACAACCTCCCTAGGCAATTTATTCCAGTGTTTAACCACCCTGACAGTTAGGAACTTTTTCCTAATGTCCAACCTAGACTTCCCTTGCTGCAGTTTAAGCCCATTGCTTCTTGTTCTATCCTTAGAGGCTAAGGTGAACAAGTTTGTATAACAGTCTATTATGACTGTCTAAAGCAAGTTTATCTAAAGAAACATTTTTGATATATTTCTAACTCTGCATTTCCTCCCTGTACAGGGTCTCATAACTTATAATGATGTTTAGATGGAAAGTCACTTGACATTCCTCTTCTGACTAAAAAGTTTTCAGGCTATATATGTCTGTTTATCTAATCTCAACATATCCCATTCTCAGATAACGAGAAAGCAGAAGTTAGTGAACACAAAGGAATTATTGCAAATGTTTTGGCTCTCGGGAGTCGGCCCATCAAGAAGATGATCCAAACCTTAAATCCTTTTGGTGAGGAGTGGTAACTTTTACTTAGGGATAGAACGTAGAAATGTTTCTGGTGTGAAAGGAGTCAGCAAGGGTGAATTGAAGTGTCAAGGATTCCCGCTCTTGTGCCAGGAAGAGGAGAAAAGCAGAATCTATTACCTCCTCCACCCCCCAACAGAAATATTTAATTATTTTTACAAAGTGGAGCAGCTCCAAAAGAGGAGATCTCCCTGGTGAATGTGGGGTGGTCCACATTCAAGTCCTTGCTCTGCATTAGGCAAAAGAGGGGTTTAAATTTGGGTTTTCCACACCATGGTAGAGTACCCTAACCACTGCACTGTTAGATATTCTGGGTTTGGGCCTACTCTGGTTTTAACCAAAAATTTCATGCTAGACCTCAGAAACCTTCCTGACAAAATACGTTCCTGTGAAATATTTTAGTTTTGACAAAAACGTATTTTCAGACACATACAAGCCATTTGAAAATGTTTCCCTCAGCTCAAATTCCAGATGCCTTTGGGAGAGAGGATGGATGGAATGCTTCTGGTGGGTCCTAAAGGCATTGCAGGAGGGGCTACATTTGTGGGGTTAGGGAGGATAACAATGAATTCAGAGGCCAAGTGCCAGGACTGAGATTTGTGGTTGTGATGGTGAAAATGAGTTAAAATCTATACACTGTGAACTAGTGAAATATTAATTGTGTAGAGACAGAGAATGGATGTTGGGATGTGTGTGTTAGGCTGGACTGATGTTAGGGGAGGTGGTGGGCTGAGGATGCAATAGGCTGATTTGTGGAGGCAGATAAGTTACTTAGTGGCCTGAATGGAAACTGATCAGATTAGTGAATTTTCCAGGGGATAAGGAAAAGTGTGTGTGGGGGAAAATAATGAATTATTGGTAGACACCTGATGACTGAGGAGGCTTGGGGTATGTGTGCAGAGAATACACTAAGGGGCAGAGGCACAGGATAGACTTATAGAAATTTACGGCTGGAGGGTCCTCAAGAGGTCTAGTACAGCCCCGTGAATTGGGGCAGTACCAAGTAAAGCTAGACAATCCATAACAGGGGTTTATCCAACCTGTTCTTAAAAAACTCTGATGATGGTGATTCAACAGTCTCCCTTGAAAGCCTATTTCGGAGCTTAACAACCCTTCTTATTAGAAAGTTTTTCCTAATAACTAACCCAAATCTCCCTTGCTCAGGGCCGGCTCCAGGCACCAGCGGATAAAGCACGTGCCTGGGGCTGCACATGCTAAAGGGCGGCATTCCATCCATTGTTGGGACGGATAATCTGTCTTGCTACAGATTAATCACATTGCTTCTTGTCCCACTTTCAGTGGACATGGAGAATTCTTCATCACATCCCTCTTTATACCATCCCTGTACAGATTTGAAGACTGTTATCAGGTCCCACTTCAGCCTTCTTTTCTTCAGACAAAACATGCCAGGCAGCTTTTATAATCTTTTCTCATAGTCAGGTGTTGTTTTTTTTTTTTTCATTTTTGTTGCCCTCCCCACCTGATCGGTAAGCACATGGTAAAAAGTGAATAAAAAAGCATTTAAAAACATTAAAAACTAGGTTTAAAAAGGGAATTTACTAAGGCAGAGCCTGTTTAGTATGCACATGGCCAAAAAGTATGAAGGGGTACTAAGAAAAAAGTATTTACAATTATTAAAAACTAGGTTTAAAAAGGGAATATACAAAGGCAGAGCCTGTTTGGTAAGCACATGGTAAAAAAGTGAATAAAAAAGCATTCAGTATCAGGGTAGGTTAAGAAAAAAAGAGGTTCAAAGAAAGAACAGGGCAAGAAAAGGGAAAAGAGAGCCCCCTTTGCAAAGGGCAAAGATAGACAGCACATGGTTGAGTCGGAGAGAGAGAAAATGAGAGAGAGAATTCTCACCTTTTAAATCTTTCTGTCCCTGGTTCAGACCCTCTCAGACTTGTTATCACCACCTTTGAATCGGACCAATTAGAGTTTGTTTTACAACAGCATCATAGAATTCATTTTTTTTAAATCAATTCTAGAGTCCCAAGAATTTAAACAAGAGCCAACTCCCTCCTCTCCCCCTCCCCTCCTCCCTTTTAACTGTTTTATTCTTATCTAAAGAAACAGATCTTTAGCTCTTTTATCACCATGTAGCCCTTTTACAGAGGGTTTTTTTATAAAATTTAAAACCATAAGCTTTTAGTAACAAGCAAATTTTAAAAGTTCTCCCCTAGGTTTTAGACTAACAGGTGTTATTTTTTAGTAAGCATAGGGTGACCAGATCACCCAAGTCAAATATCAGGACGCGGGGGGAGGGGGAGCAGGGTGATGCGGGGGGGGCGTGACGGGGGGGCAAAAAAAACCCACCCTTCCTCCGCAAGCACTGGAGGGAGGCCCGGGAGACTCAGAGGGAGCGTGGGGCTGGGGTGAGTAAGAGTCCAGCCTGGTCCTGAGCAGGCAGGACTCAGTTGGGTGGTAGGGAGAGGAGGGGGGCGGCCCGCGGGGCCAGGCGGCAGCTGTTCTCCCCCCCGTGCAGCGGGACTCGGGAGCAGCCACTGCTGCAGCTCCCACTGCCGCGGGGGCAGGAAACGGCCATGGCGCTTGGCAGCTGCGGCTCTGGCGCCCCCGAACCCCCCGAGCCGGGGCCTGCTGCGGGGACCCAGTAGCGCGCACGCTGCGCCCAGCCCCTGGCCAGTCGCGTCTGGGCTGCTGCCCAGCTGGTACTATCCCGCGGCGGCCCCGGAGTGGGGGCAGCAGGCCCCAGCCCCCCCGTCCCGCTCGGGTCCCGCAGGGGAACGAACGGGGCTGGGGTGCCGATGCCTCCGCCCTGGGGCCGCCAGGATTGCACCAGCTGGGCAGCAGCCCAGACGCAACTGGCCAGGGGCTGGGCCCAGCGTACGCGCTACTGGGTCCCCGCAGCAGGCCCCGGCTCGGGGGGTTCGGGGGCGCCAAAGCCGCAGCCGCCAAGCTCCATGGCCGCTTCCTCCCCCGCGGCAGTGGGAGCTGCAGCAGCGGCTGCTCCCGAGTCCCGCTGCCCGGGGGGGAGAACAGCCGCCGCCTGGCCCCGCGGGCCACCCCCCTCCTCTCCCTACCACCCAACTGAGTCCTGCCTGCTCGGGGCCAGGCCGGACTCTTACTCACCCCGGCCCCGCGCTCCCTCTGAGTCTCCCGGGCCTCCCTCCAGCGCTTGCGGAGGGAGGAGGAATGGTGAGCCCGGGGAAGAGGCGGGGATTCGGGGAGGGAGCCAATCGGGGGAGGAAGGGGTGGAGTCGGGGCGGGGGGGGTGCGAGCACTTCCGGGCTCCAGGCTCCGGCGCATTTCCTTGTTTGTCCAGTGTCCCGACCGCACGTCGGTCGGCACGCAGGACAAACAAGGAAATATCGGGACAGTCCCAATAAAATCGGGACATCTGTTCACGCTAAGTAAGCACAATGTGAAACAGGCTTTTGCAGCAAAACTCCCATTAGCAAAGCAGCCTCTGTGAGTCAGTGGATCACAGAGAAGGAGTTTACTTCTTTACCTGATTTTTAACAAACACATGTTAAAGTTACATTAAGTTTTGCAAAGGTATAATGACTTGAAAAGACAAACCTAAGACACATCCCTTTTGTATGTGTTGTAATAAAAAATTATGCAGAAGCACCCTAGGTTTAAAACCCCAGGTTTTTAGTGACAGACGGTTTATATTCTCCTTATTTTGTAAACCAGTGGATTAGATAGAAGCAGATTGCTTCTTCCCCCACTTTTTAACAAATAGAGGTAAAAGGCTTGTAAAGGAATAAACACTTGAAAAGACAAGCCTACCTGAAGTCCAATATCTTCATTTAGTCCCTTAGGCATAGGTGTTTCAATAACATGTAAGTTTGCAGAAACAACCCAGGCTTAAAAACACAGAAAGCCTGTTTATAAAAGTTTTCCCCTAGGTTTTAGGCTAGCACTGGTCTTTTATTTTTTTTTTTAGTAAGGACAGCAGGCTTTTGCAGCAAAGCAGCTGTCAGCAAAAACATCCTCTGTAAGCCAGTAGATCAGAGATAAGAAGGCTGCTCCTTTGCCTGCTTTTTAACAAATACAAGTGAAAGTTATATTAAGTTTTGTAAAGGAATAAACACTTTAAGAGACAAGCTTATATGAAGACAGAGCCCTTTATTTAACATTTTCACATGCGTGTTTCAATTAAAAAAGAGAGAGCATGCAGAAAACACGCCGAGGTGAAAACCACAGAACCTTAGTAACAGCTAGTTTATATCCCCCTTATTTTGTAATCCAGTGGATTAGAGAGAAGTTTAGTTTTCTTTTCACTTTTTAACAAATTTATGTGAAAGTTATAGTAAGCTTTTATTTTCCTAGAGCTTTTAGATTTAAGTATCAGTTAATTTTTTTGTTGCATTATTAGAAGGTTTTTGTTTTTAAATGTTTGCAACCCGTGTGCTGAGACACAGGTACAAGGTCCTGTGTTTGTTTTGGGTTCATAGATTTTATTAAACACAGGCTGGAGCTGGAGCTTTCTTTACATTTTAAAAACAGATAAGACTAATTAGGCTAGCCAGTGCTTCATGCACTATAGTCTGCCTTAGCAAGGCTCTAGGGGTCACTCCTTTAGTTTGCTTGTTTTTTTACACAGACTTTTTTCCTAACTTTTTAAACGCTGTTAAAGTTTTAAAAAATGGGGAGATTGCATTGAAAGATACTTTATGAAAGTCATAACAAGTATTTTATTCCATTTACTGACTGTAAAAGACAAAAACCACCTCTTTGTGACTGCATGAAGCTTAGAGATAGCCTATCTGAAGAATACCCTCAGCCCTTGACTTTCCCTCATACTTTTAACACTTGCTAACCATGCAGTGTTTTATTATATAAAGGTTTTTAACATTTAACACAAAAATACAGAATTGACTGAGATGTAACATAACATGACCTTTTTAAAGGATATTCTGTATGCTGTGAGACCTATTTGAAGCATTATGTTTTTTTAAAGTTTATTATGAAAAAGCAGTTTTGCCTGAGCTGTAACAAAATAAGTCCCCTTTTAGGGATATTTTGTAGAAGTTTAGTGAACTAAAAAGGCTTAAGATACTAGCCTGTTCTTTTAAAAATAGTGGTTTTAAAGTACCAAACCAACAACTGGGTAAGAATATGAAAACTAGCAATTGAGGGGAGTTTACATATGTGTTTTAATTAAAAAAAAAACAAGCTTGCTTTTTAAAGTTTGGATTTATAAAAAAACACAAGAAAAAATAGCTTATGTAAAAAAATTAGCTGTTTTTTACCAGAGATATGGGAGCCTTCCTCATCTCCGCTCTCCACACACACACTTTCCCCCCCCCCTTCTTCTTTTTTTAATGTTGTTTTTTTTTTAATTTAAACCAAGGACAAACAATTAAAAAAAAAAAGCCAGAGCCACAGAGATCCCCTTAGTAAATTCCCCCTTTTAAACCTAGTTTTTAATGTTTTGAAATGCTTTTTTCTTAACCTACATTGGTCTTGAATAGTTTAAATGCTTTTCTATTCACTTTTTACCATGTGATTACCAATCAGGTTTTGCATTTCCCTTTTTAAACCTAGTTTTCAATATTATTTAACTCTTTTCTTAAACTAACCCTTTAAAAACAAATATTTCCTTTTTTCTTTAAGTTCTATCTTTCTATTCTTTCATAACCTGCCTTTACCAGCCTCTTTTCTTGAATAACTTACATCTCTTCTTTCAAATATCCTTTTTTCTCTAAACCTTACTCAAACTTTCTTTTTTCATCTTTAAACTCTCTCACTCCTTTCAAGCTTTTTCTCTCAATGTAACTGTCATAACTATAAAGGGAAGGGTAATAGCTGTCCTGTGTACAGTACTATAAATCCCTCCTGGCCAGAGACTCCAAAATCCTTTTCCCTGTAAAGGGTTAAGAAGCTCAGGTAACCTGGCTGGCATCTGACCTAAAGGACCAATAAGGGGACAAGATACTTTCAAATCTTGGGGGGGGGGAAGGCTTTTGTTTGTGTTCTTTGTTTGGGAGTGTGTTCTTTCTCGGGACTGAGAGGGACCAGACATCAATCCAGGTTCTCCACATCTTTCTAAGCAAGTCTCTCCTATTTCAAACTTGTAAGTAAATAGCCAGGCAAGGCGTGTTAGTTTTCCTTTGTTTTCTCAACTTGTAAATGTACCTTTTACTAGAGTGTTTCTCTTTGTTTGCTGTACTTTGAACCTGAGACTAGAGGGGAGTCCTCTGAGCTCTTTAAGTTTGATTACCCTGTAAGGTTAATTTCCATACTGATTTTACAGAGATGATTTTTACCTTTTTCTTTAATTAAAAACCTTCTTTTTAAGAACCTGATTGATTTTTCCTTGTTTTAGATCCAAAGGGGTTTTGGATCTTGAGTCACCAGGAGTTGGTGGGAGGAAGGAGGGGAATGGTTAATTTCCCCTTGTTTTAAATCCAAGGGGTTGGATTTGTTTTCACCAGGGATTTGGTGAAGGTTTTTCAAGGTTTCCCAGGGAGGGAATCCATTGAAAATGGTGGCAGCCGAACCAGAGCTAAGCTGGTAATTAAGCTTAGAAGTTTTTATGCAGGCCCCTACATTTGTACCCGAAAGTTCAAAGTGGGGATCTCAGTCCTGACAGTAACCAAGCACAAACACACACAACACATCCCCTATTCAAACACACACACACAATTTTTTTTAATGTTTTTAAAGGTTCTTTTCTTAAACCATCGCAATAATAAATAGTTTAAACGCTTTTTTATTCGTTTTTTTTTACCCTGGGCTTACCAAACAGGCTTTGTCTTAGTAAATTTTCTTACCCTACCCTGGTATTAAATAGTTTAAAGGCTTTTTTGTTCATTTTTTTACGCTGTGGTTACTAAACAGGCTCTGCCTTAGTAAATGCCATTTTTAAATCTAGTTTTCAATATTATTTAACTCTTTTCTTAAACTAACCCTTTAAAAACAAATATTTTTTTAAGTTCTATCTTTCTATTCTTGAATAACCTGGTTTTACCATCCTTTTTTCTTGAATAACTTACCTCTCTTCTTTCAAATTTCCTTTTTTTCTCTAAACCTTCCTCAAACTTTCTTTTTTTCATCTTTACACTCTCTCACTCTCTCCTTTCAACCTTTTTCTCTCCATGTACCCAAGCACAAACACACACAACACTTCCACTAGACAAACACATACACACACACATTTTTTTCAGAATGGCCGACGGCGCCAAAGTTTGGCGCTACCGGAAACGGGGTGGAAAGGTGGGGCATAAGCCCTAAATGGGCCCTAATTGGGCATACAGACCTGTCAAAATTGCATGGTGATGAATACTATCAAGCAGTATACTACTCACCTGACACTCCATTTCTGTCTTAAAAGTTTCCAGGCTATACATTTCTATCTATTTATCTAATCTTGATATATTTCCTTTTCAGACAATGAAAAAGCAGGAGTCAGTGAACACCAAGGAATTATAGCAAATATTTTGGCTCTCAGGAATCGGCCCATCCAGCTGTACAATAAGATGATCCAAACCCTTAATCCTTTTGGTGAGGAGTGGGAACTTTTACTTGGGGGAAGGGTGTAGAGATGTTGCAAGTATGAAAGGAATCAGCAAGAATGAATTGAAGCAACAAGGATTCTTGCTTGAGAGGATAAAAGCAAAATCTATTACCTTACTCCCTCCCCAAACAGATTCCTTCCTGCCTCTTTATCAGCCTTTGGCCGATGGGGCAGATGGCTCCTTATCCAACCCTGCCAGCCAAACTGATTGTTTAAATACCTGCATCAGCTTCCTCAAGGGGAACTAATTAACATCTGACTGGTCAGAGTGCCGGCTTGCCTCTTTGCCCCCTGCACTCTGACTCATATCCCATTGTGCTAGGTGCTGTGCATTATATATTAGGTGTCTTATGGTAGTGCCTGGAAGCCCCAGTCATGGAAAAGAACATTTTGCTAGGCACTGTACATTATTTATGAGGTGTGTTACAGAAGTGTAAGCAGAGACTTTTAATGATAGTGTTAGTCAGTCTTACCCATTAGGCCACTGGTGTGGTGACTATAATGAAATATTAGTAATCTGTTTAATAAAAAATAAAAATTTCAACCGTAAATCATAACATCAAAATGTGTGTGAATAATGGCTCCCCCTATCATAACTTGGCAAACATTTATGTTGCTTAAATAAGCATCCTGGTTATGAGTATGGAATTGAATACGTAACAGAGATAAATTTAATATCTTTTTTTAAATTTTATTTTATAGGAGAAGCCAGCATGACAGAACACAGGAAAGAAATAGGTAAATCTGAACTGAATTTCAACACTTCAACTGAAACACAAAAGGAGAGCTGGACAATATATTTCTTCAAATCAACATTTCACATATAAATATTTGTTCCTGGTTATGTTAGGGTCCAAGAATTGCTATTAATAAATTTCTAGACTTTTCTAGCTCTTTCTTACTCTTTTTGAGCAGTTTGTTCCATTGGGAAGGTGATGTTTAGTAAAGAGATTTGTATGGAAGGATGGGGAAAGGCTGGAAGTCTGGCATTCATAAGAGGTAGAGCTAAGGTTGTGATGCATAATGTGTGGTGTACAGAAATTATAGTAACGATAAAGTGTGATTTTTTCGGATTTTGATTTCTTATAATCTACAATTTTGATAATTTATTGAGATATGTAGCTGCAAAGTCATTTTACATTTTAAAACTTGTAATACAAGACTGTGCAAGGCTAAATATATAGCATTTCTTTTCTTGTACCTGAGAGATGATGAGTAAAGTCCATCATACCGTTTACTGTGGATGGTCCTGTAAGTAAAGGAAGTAAACCAGAGAACCAGGTTGGCAGGGAGCAATACATTGGTATGGTGATAGGTATAATAGGGATGTGTGCTGGGCCAGCATATCAAATGACGATGGTACCTCTTAGTATATGGCAATTTCAACAGCAGTCTATTATGTCTCTGTCTAAAGCAAGCTTATCTAAAGAAACATTTCTATTAGCTTTCTAATTCTGAGTTTTCTCTATTGTACAGTATCACACAATTTAAAATGATGGTTAGATGCAAAGTCACCTGACACTCCATTTCTGACTTAAAAGTTTCCAGACTATACATGTCTATCTCTTTATCTAATCTTGATATATTCCCTTTTCAGACAACGAGAAAGCAGAAGTCAGTGAACACCAAGGAATTATAGCAAATATTTTGGCTCTCAGGAATCAGCCCATCCAGCTGTACAATAAGATGATCCAAACCCTTAATCCTTTTGGTGAGGAGTGGGAACTTTTACTTGGGGGAAGGGTGTAGAGATGTTGCAAGTGTGAAAGGAATCAGCAAGAATGAATTGAAGCAACAAGGATTTCTGTTCTTGTGTCTGGAAGAGGAGAAAAGCAGAATCTATTACCTTATTCCCTCCCCAAACAGAAATATGTAATTATTTTTACAAAGTGGACCAGCTCCAAGAGAGGAGATTGACCCCATAGTCTGAGGGTGAGGAGATCTCCTTCATAAATGGGTGACACACATTCAAGTCCTTGCTCTGCATTAGGCAGAACAGGGACTTAACTTGGGTTTTCCACACCATGCTGGAGCTCCCTAACCACTGCACTGCTTAAAAATATTGTTGTTTGGGCCTCTTCTGGTGTTGACAAGAAATTTCACTCAAGACCTCAGAAATCTTCCGGACAAAATAAATTTCTTTGAAATATTTCAGTTTTGACAGAACAGTATTTTCAGCTAGAAAGAAGCCATTTAAAAATGTTTCCTTCAGCTCGAATTTCAGATGCTTTGGGGACAGAGGATGGCTGGAGTGCTTCTGGGCTGTCCTAGGGACATTGCAGGAACGTTGCATTAGTGGGATTAGACACGATAACAATGAATTCAGAGGCCAGGTGCCAGGACTGAGGTTTCTGGTTGTGATGGTGAAAATTAGTTAAATGCATACACTGTGAACTAGTGAAATATTAATTGTGTAGAGACAGAGAATGGATTGTTGGGATGTCTGTGTTAGGCTGGACTGTTGTCAGTGAAGGTGGTGGGCTGAGTGAAAACAGAAGGTAGACTGTGGAATTGTACGGCTGATTTGCGGAGGCAGATAAATTCCACTCAGTGGCCTGAGTGGAAACTGATCAGGTTAGTGAATTCTTCAGAGGCTGATGGGTTCACTTGGGGAAGTGGCGGGAAATAATGAATTAATTGCAGACACTTGTCTGAGGAGATTTGGGGTATGTGCTCAGAGAATACATTAAGTGAAGAGAAACAGGATACACTTATAAAAATGTAGAGCTGGTAGGGGCCTCAAGAGGTCATCTAGTTCAGCCCCGTGTTCTGGGGCAAGACCAAGTAAAGCTAGACAATTCCTGACAGGTATTTGTCCAGCCTGTTCTTAAAAACCTCCAGTGATGGTGATTCCACAGCCTCCCTTGAAAGCCTATTTTGGATCTTAACAACCCTTCTTGTTAGAAAGATTTTCCTAATATGTAACCTAAATCTCCCTCCTGCAGATTAAGCCCATTGTTTCTTCTCCTATTTTCAGTGGACATGGAGAATTCTTCATCACACTCCTCTTTATACCAGGCCTGTAAACGTTTGAAGACTGTTATCAGGTCCCACTTCAGTCTTCTTTTCTACAGACAAAACGTGTCAGGCAGTTTTTATAATCTTTTCTAATAGTCAGGTTTTTTTTTTCCCCATTTTTGTTTCCCTCCACCCCACACGACTCAATCCAGTTTGTCCGCAATTTTCTTAGATTGTGGTGCCCAGAATTTGACACCGTATGCAGCTGAGGCATCCCCAGTGCCAAGTAGAGTGAGACAATTTCCTCCCACATCTAACATACAACACTTCTATTAATACACTCTGGATGACAGTAGCCTTTTTTCTCAACCACATCATCTTGTTGACTCATATTCAATTTGTGATCCACTCTAACCCTCACATCCATTTCTGCATTATCACCACCTACCAGTTATTCCCCATTTTATAGTTATGTATTTGATTTTTTCTTCCTAAGTGAAGTGCTTTGCTTATTAAATTCCATCTTATTAATTTCGGACCATTCTCTAATTTATCAAACTTATTTTGAATCCTAACTCTTTCCTGCAAAGTGCTTGCTAACTCTCCTAGGTTGTCATCTGCACGTTTTATAAACATATATGTCACTCTATTTTCCAAGTAATTTATGAAACTTTTGTATAGTAGTAGTCCCAGGACTGACCCCTGCAGGACCCCACTAGATATAAACTCCTTGTTTGGCAGTGAACATTGATACCTACTTTTCTGAGTATGGTCTTTCAACCAGTTTTGCACTCACATTATAGCAACTTCATCTGGACAGAATTGTCCTAATTTGTGTGTGAAAATGTTATTTAGGACTCTGTGAAAAGCCTTACTAAAGTCAACATCACATCTACAGGTTTCTCCCATCCAGTAGGCCAGAAACCTGTCAAGGAGGGAAAATGGTTGGTTTGTCATGATGTGTTCTTAATAAATCCATATTGACTGTTACTTACCACCAAATAATCTTCTAGCTCTTTACCAATTGAGTTTCTCTGTTTGCCCTTCTCCAGTCCTCTAATCTTTCATCTGTCTTCCAGGAGATCTGTAAAATAATCACTAAGAACTCTGAGATTACTTCAGTTACTTCCTTATGTACCCTAAAATGAATTTCATCAGGCCCTGCTGACTTAAATACATCTATATTATCTAAATATTCTTTAACCTGTTCTCTCCCTATTCTGGCTCGTGTTCTTTCTCCCTTATTGCTAATATTAATTATATTAATCTGGTCACAATTAAACATTTATTAAAGGATGGTTGAAGGCAGAGGATAAATTTAAGTGGTTGAGAGACATTGCAAAAGAAATAGAGGGAGAGGACAGGAGAGCTGAGGGAGTGCTAAGGACAGCCAAAGAAAGATAAATCTTAGGGAAGCTTTGGGATGGAGAACTACATATAAGATGTGGGTGAGGGTAGGGACACAGAAGAAGTGGGACAGAAAAGGGGCATGGGGTGACTAGAAGAAGGGTGAGTAAGCAGGAAAGAGAACAAGGAAAAATAACTAACAACATGAAACGGACAAAGAGTGAGGAAGATGACTGAGAACTTATGGGGAAGTTGAGGGCAGAGTTGAACGTGATGGGAAGATAGGTAGGAGAGAGAAAACTGTGATGGACAAGCATGGAGGGAGAGATTTGGAGAGGGAATGGGGAGAAAGATAGATATCTGTAGGAAAACAGGGTAAGGGAAAAGGGAGACAGGCCAGGAAAGAAAAGAGGTTGAGTGAAGAAAAAGGGTCTGATTTTGAGTGTCTGCTGGTCCCTTTAGAGTCCTCCAGCAGTCAAGAACTGTCCACCCAGTGATAACCCAGCTATAGGGATACTCCTCAGAGGCCTAGCTTTGGTAGAATGACTCTATTCCATCCTCTTTAGAGACATTGGTGTTAAGGTATTGATGGGGCATGGCCGAGGTTATTTTGAGGACATGAGGGTTTATGGCACGAGTTCAGTCCCCTCCAATTTACCTGTAGCATACACCGAGGACTGCTCCTATCTCTGAAAGGCCCCTAAATCCAGGAGGTGCCAAGACAATACAGTCACCATTTGTTCCCATCCCCTTAATTTTTCTGGGAACTATGACTCAGTTTGAACTAAGAATTAGACCTGGAATATTATTTAGGAAGAACAGTAGCTTAAGTAGCGTTAGGTAATTTAATATATTAAAAGTATCCTTTTTTTCCAGACCAAATCCAAGAAGGAAATGGTGTGTTTACACTGCTTTCTGAAATGCAACCTCACACAAAGGAGTTCTATAATCTATCTATCTATCTATATACATTGGGGTATCCCAAGTGGAAGCTAGCCCAGAGAGTTAAGTTTGCTTAGATATTTAATCAATGTGTTGAAAACTCCATGCAGGAAATTGGCACCCTACTGTTTTGAAGTCACAGTCCCTCTTTCCAAATATAGTACATTATTTAGCGGACATTTCGTATAACTTCCAACTGAACTCTGCAGTGGAAGTCTATGTCTATATAGTTTTTTGAGTGTTTTTGTCTACTGATCCCAGCCACAAGAGGGGCACCTTGTGCTAGGTAGTGTGTAGGTAGTGTGCTAGGTAGACATGAAAGATGTTGCTGTGAGTGCCTTAGATCAAACACTAATAGGTATTAGATCCACCTGAGACACCAAGTAATTCAGGATGCATTCAGTGACAAGGCCTTGTGAAAGGACAGGAATGGCCCATTGTCCGCAGTGTTTAGGCCTGCTCTGTCATGTCTTCAGCCTCACATCCCAGACCTGTTGCTTCCCGAAGAAAAGGAGAGTCTTCAGATCAGGCACCCAGAGTAGGCCAATGTTTAATGGAGCCTTGATAATTCTGCTCCTCCTCCCCAGTAA
This sequence comes from Malaclemys terrapin pileata, assembly GCF_027887155.1. Classification (NCBI taxonomy): domain Eukaryota; kingdom Metazoa; phylum Chordata; order Testudines; family Emydidae; genus Malaclemys; species Malaclemys terrapin. The sequence continues at coordinate 8,567,516 of NC_071524.1, read as the reverse complement.
TTCACCAATCATTCCCCCAACCATTTCTCCTTCTTCACCCCTCACTTACCTTCCCATCTTTCCCAGGCTTTCATTCCCCCAGTGTGTGCACAGTGAGAACTTCCCTAGAGTGCAACCAAATTACTGGGCTTCTCTGGAGAAGGAAGAGCTGTTTCCTTCCTTCATGGGATAGCAGATGGTGAAGACCAACTGTTGAGACACAAAGACCAGTGAGCTGAGTGAGGTGGCCATGGGGGTAGAGGATAGACAAAAGCTGAGGCAGGTGAATGGGCAGCCAGCAAGTGGCTACTTTCACATGTGCTGTGACTGCATAGTAACGTATGGAGGTGGTGCAGTACCCCTAGGAATATGGCAATTATTAGCATCCTACTGTGTCTGTACCCAAACAGACCTGGAAAAACAGGCTTGTGAAATCTCCATCATTAAATTCTGTATTCTGTACAGTGTGTGATAATTTACTATGATGTTTAAATGCAAAGTGGCCTTTCCATTCCTATTCTGTGTTAAAAGACACCAGGCTCTATGTGTCTAGTGTGTGGGTCTATTCATATCTTAATGTTTCAGGTTGTGGGAAGGCAAAAGACAGTCCATTACATTCCCCAGGGGTACCCAGGTTTGTGCGGCATGTAAACCCCCGCCCCCATCCTTAGTCTTGTCTGTGCCTTCCTGCAACTGTCAACCTCTGGCAAAACAAGCACAGTCTTCCAAGCCCCATCAGGCTTTGCTTCATCTGTACAGATAGAGATTGGCGCACACCAACCTCCTTGTCTTTGGAGTGTTCCCAGCATTGTACAGTCCCTGGTCCGCTGAAGGCTCACAGGATTACCAGACCTGCTCTTTTCAAAGGAACAGTACACCCCAGTTTGTGAAATTCAACTCAGGACTCAGGACTAGCCTTTTGCTTAACACCATAGTAGAGATATATTTGTAGTGAAAACTAGTATTAGTTTATTATCATGTAATAGAGATTCAAGGAATAGTAAGTAAAAAACAAATGGTTACATATAAAACAAAACCACAATATGCTTTCTAGAAACTAAATTTAACTGCCAGGTTATCCTATGGGCTAAAGAAATTTTTCACACTAAAAGTTTTCTGTAGAATTTTCAAGCAAGCCTGGCTGATACCCCTTTTTTCATGAGGAAAGGCTGCGGTCCTTTTGCTTCCTCAGTGAAGGGTTTCTGGGTGTATTCTCTACACTTTAAAGGGCACGGCACCTCCAGATAAGATTAATCATAGAATCATAGAAGATTAGGGTTGGAAAAAGCAACAGAGGGTCCTGTGGCACCTTTAAGACTAACAGAAGTCTTCTGTTAGTCTTAAAGGTGCCACAGGACCCTCTGTTGCTTTTTACAGATTCAGACTAACACGGCTACCCCTCTGATACTTGACACCATGCTAGGGTTGGAAGAGACCTTAGGAGGTCATCTTGTCCAATCCCCTGCTGAAAGCAGGACCAACACCAACTAAATCATCCCAGCCAGGGCTTTGTCAAGCCGGGCCTTAAAAACCTCTAAGGATGGAGATTCCACCACCTCCCTAGGTAACCCATTACAGTGCTTCACCACCCTCCTAGTGAAACAGTTTCCTAATATCCAACTTAGACCTCCCCCACTGCAACTTGAGACCATTGCTTCTTGTTCTGTCATCTGCTCCTTCCTCCCCTACTGTTTCTTTTTCTCAGTTCCTCTCTGAAATTCTTCTTATTCAGTTCAGCCTAATGAGAGGGATCTCATTGTGAATAAGACAATACTCAATTTACATACAAAATTATAGATGATCAAACATCTCTTTGTCTGACAGAAGACCTTTTCCCCCCCAACTTTGCTGATGACCAGTCTCTACAGACTTTAAGGACATATTTTCAGTGTGTGTATATATATAAAAATAAAAGAGCAGGACCAATCCTCAGACAGATTTGTTGCCCCACATCCCTGAATGGTCTCTTCAAGGATTGAACTCACAGTCCTGGATTTAGCAGGCTAATGCTCAAACCACTGAGCTATTCCTCCCCCTTGCCTCCTTCTTCTTAAATAGCTTATAGCCATTGATTTTAACTTCCCAGTTGTGTGAATCATTCCTCCAGGTCACATGGAGACCAACTAGATTGAATTTATGCTCATAAATGAGCAATTCCAAGTAATCTTGTTTGTTTCTCAGGCTCCTAATGTTATAATACATTTAGAGTGCTGTTCACAAAAAAAAAAACCAAACAAACACATGAGGTGAGGAGCTGCCTAAGCTACCTAATGGGAAATGCTGACAAGAGGGTTGTGTACTGATCCCTGCCACTATCATGGAGTTTGGCCCCTAAATCCAGGCTACAGGGAGGTATCTATCTCTGCTGGCAATCCACTGCTAGGAACTATCTCTGAGAGTCAGACATCTTAGGTGCCTAATGTTTTTCTTGTGAGAGTGATGTAGGCAGGCATCTAACTTCACACAAAACTGTCAGAGGAAGTGCTGGGGTTCCCCACTTGCCAAGTTTTAGCCCGGTGGTTAGAGCCCTCATCTTGGGTGTAGGAAACCCAGGTTCCTTTCCCCAATCTGTCTGATGGCAAGAAAGGATTTGAAAAGGGTTCTCTTGCTTCTCAGGTGAGTGTTGTAAGCACTGGGCTATGGGATATTCTGAATTAGGGAATCCCTCAGTCTCTCCTACAGAAGCTGTCCCACTGTGGATAAATAATAGTCACCTAAGTCCAGGATTTAGGTGTCTAAGTACCTTTGTGAATCTTGCCCAGGATCTGACAAAGTATTGAGGTTTACATGTAAAGTGACCTTACTTTCCTTTTGTTCCTTAAAATACAACAGGCTATACATGTCTAAATATACATCTCTGCACATGTCCCTTTTTCAGGTATTGCAAAAGCAGAAGACGATCGATCCACAGGGATTGTTGCACGGATTTGTGAACGTGGGAGCCAGCCTTTTCAACTGTTCGAGAAGTTCAGACGATTCTCAGTTAACCAAGGTGAGGGGTCAGAGTTTTATGGGGGGGGACAAGCGTGAAAAAGGTAGGTAGGCTGAACTGCAATGCTGAGTGTTTCTGCCCATTTGCATAGAGGAGGAGAAGAGCAAAGTCCCTTTTCAACTCCAGCAACAACACCTCTGTTAGCATGGGAAGTGGGAAAAGAAAGGCAGCTTGCAGAAGAACTGAGGAAGAGGCAAAGGATCTGTTGGGTGTGGGAAGGCAGGCAGGCAGCTGGCTGGGGTGGGGAGAAAATCAGTTTAATGTGGCTGAACAGAAAGCACAGCTGGTGTGGTGCTGATGTCAGTAAATGGTGGGCAGCAGATGCATTAGGAATGACGGCAGAAAGAAGACTAATAAATTGTTATCTGGCCAGTTGTCAGGGCTGGTCCATGGGCTGCCTGTGTGTGTGGGTCAGTTACCAAATCACAGTCAGGAGATGATGGCAAACTTGGGGCTGAGCTGCATCAGGAAGCCAGGAAATCATGGTCACTTGCTGAGCTGCAGCCAGGAGCCGTATAGCGGAGACAGGAATGAACTGGGGTGAGAAGCCAGACTCTGGCACAGCAAGGCAAGTTCTGGAACAGAAGCACGCAGATAGTCAGCATCCCCATTATGACTTCCTTATTTATATCCAGCATAGCCCAATCATTGGGCTGCAAGGGGCCTCCACTCCTAACCTACTGGTTGGTACTTCCTGTAGTGTCTGGCTTCACCAAATTCTCCACCAGAAACCCAGCTGGAGCTTCTGGTGGTGATGTGGCAGTGTTGGTGTCCTGAAATCTCCATAGTCCCCTCACTCACCTTTCCATCTGTCCCAGGCTTTCATTCCCCCAATGCATGCACACTTAGAACTTCCCTGGAGTCAAACCAAATTACTGGGATTCTCTGGAGATATTTTTTCCTTCCTCACTCAGCTGGCAGATAGAGGAGACCAACTGGTGAGATACAGACACCAGTAAGCTGAGTGAGGTAGTCACAGGAGCCCAAGAGAGAAGAAAAGATGAGGGAGGTGTATGGGCAGCCACCTGGTGGCAACTTACACATGTGCTGGGCCTGTATATCAAATGATGATGGTACCTCTTGGTATATGGAAATTTAGACTTCGTCTAAAGGAAGCTTATCTGAAGAAATATTTCTGATAGATTTCTAATTCTGAGTTCCTCCATTGTGCAGTGTCACACAATTTAGAATGATGTTTAGATGCAAAGTCACCTGACACTCCATTGGACTTAAAAGAATCCAGGCTCTACATGTCTATCTATTTATCTAATCTTGATATATTCCTTTTTCAGACAATGAAAAAACAGAAGTCAGTGAACCGCAAGGAATTATTGCAAATATTTTGGCCCTTGGGAATCGGCCCATTCAGCTATACCATCAGATGATCCAAACCCTAAATCATTTTGGTGAGGAGCGGGAACTTTTATTTGAGCTGAGGGGGATGTTGCAAATGTGAAAATCCATGAGGTGCCAAGATAATGCAGTCACCATTGATCCCATCCCCTTAATTCATGTGGGAAGCATCTCTCAGCTTTAACTAAGCATTAGGCCTGAAACATATTTAGGAAGAAAAGTAACATAAGTCGAGCTAGGTACTTCAATATATTAAACACAACATTTTCCCCAGACCAAATCCAGGAAGGAAATGGTGAGTTTACACTGTTTTCTGAAATGCAACTTCACACAAAGGAGTTCTATAATCAAAGGACTCTCTCTCTCTCTCTCTCTCTCTCTCTAAAACATTGAAGTATCCCATGTGAAAGCTAGCTCAGTTAAATTCTCTGGTTCTCAAGGAACCCAAACATATTTTTGAAGGAACACAGAAATAAGAAAAGTTTCACTTTATATATTATATATAAACTGACCCTAATAACTAACGTAACACTATGAAAATGTATTACAGAATTATTCCCAATAATTAAAATAAAAATAAAATGTATTTAATTGAAATCCAGTAAAATCCCAAATTAATATATGATATGCAATATTCCTTATAACCAAAGGCTGGTGAGTTGGTAGTATATAGTCTAAATACATATCTTTGGTGCCAGGAAGTTATGCAAGCCAATTCTGTATTTAAACATCTTGGTCAAAGAAAGACTGATGTAGGGGAAAAGGAAAACAATTCCCAATTTAATTTGCTATGGTTTACACTATTCTCAAGAAATCTGCCATAGTAGTTTTTGCTTAAACCAATATTCTGTCTTCCTCTCCAAAGAGCTAGTCACGGGACAATTTTTGGTACTATTTATGAAGAATTTTTTCCAAGAAACCTAATTTGTAATTATTGGTGAAAAAAATTTTTGGTGAAATCAACAAAAGTTTCTCCAGACCATAAATACAGTTTTCTTTAACTCCTTCACATGAACATGTGCATTTTGCTAGGCACTGTACATTATTTATGAGGTGTGTTACAGAAGTGTAAGCAGAGACTTTTAATGATAGTGTTAGTCAATCTTACCCATTAGGCCACTGGTGTGGTGACTATAATGAAATATTAGTAATCTGTTTAATAAAAAATAAAAATTTCAACCGTAAATCATAACATCAAAATGTGTGTGAATAATGGCTCCCCCTATCATAACTTGGCAAACATTTATGTTGCTTAAATAAGCATCCTGGTTATGCGTATGGAATTGAATACGTAACAGAGATAAATTTAATGTCTTTTTTTTAATTTTATTTTATAGGAGAAGCCAGCATGACAGAACACAGGAAAGAAATAGGTAAATCTGAACTGAATTTCAGCACTTCAACTGAAACACAAAAGGAAAGCTGGACAATATATTTCTTCAAATCAACATTTCACATATAAATATTTGTTCCTGGTTATGAAACAACACAGAAGAACATTTGTGAAAGGACTGGGAAGACCCGTGGTCTGCAGTATTGTATTCTGCCAGGACTTAGGGCAGTTCTGGTGTGTCTTCAGCCTCACACCCCAGATATGCTGCTTCTCCAGGAAAAGGAGGGTCTTCAGGTCAGGAACACAGAGTAGGCCAAAGTTTAATGCAGCCTTGATAATTCTGCTCCTCCTCCCCAGTAATTCATCAATCATTCCCCCAACCATTTCTCCTTCTTCACCCCTCACTCACCTTCCCATCTTTTCCAGGCTTTCATTCCCCCATTGCATGCACACTGAGAACCTCCCTAGAGTGCAACCAAATTACTGGGCTTCTCTGGAGAAGGAAGAGCTGTTTCCTTCATCCATGGGCTAGCAGATGAAGAAGACCAATTGTTGAGACACAAAGACCAGTGAGCTGAGCGAGGTGGCCATGGGGGTAAAGGAGAGACAAAAGTTGAGGCAGGTGAATGGGAAGCCAGCTAGTGGCTACTTTCACAAGTGCTGTGACCTCATGGTAACTTATGGAGGTGGTGCAGTGCCCCTGGGAATATGGCAATAGTCAGCATCCTATTGTACCTGGGAGAAAAGAAGATCAGAGTCCATCACCAAGTCCATGATATATATATAACTCTCCTACTCCATGTCAGATCATTGGTATACTTTGTCCTGTGTCATGCCTCAAACACTTACTTTTATTGAATTTCATAGTGCTGCAGAGCAAATTACATCAAGCAAAATTTGGGCTTTGAGCCTTTTACATCTCATTATTAACTGCTCATTAACACAACATTTTTCACATTCCACAGAAAAGTGATGTTAGTCATCTTCAGCTGAGTTTTGAAACACTGCTTCGATTCCAACATTTCTTCATGTCCCATAGGTGATCTTCAGTAAAAAATATATAAGTTTGTGAACAACTTCACTCACACAGAAGCAGGCTCTGTGCTGAAACTAAAAATAGCAGGGTGGACACAGTGGCAAAGGCATCAGTTCAGGCTAGCCACTGAAGTACAATACCACCTGACCATCTGGGTACTTACCTAGGCAGATATGCCAAGCCACTGTCTGGGCTGCTGCGGCCACCCAGCTGTTCTTAGGTACTAACTCAAATAACGCTGACTCATGGACATGAACCCAATCTGGGACTCGCACCACACAGCTGTTGTGTAGAAATACCCTGCATGTCAAAAAGTAAGTGAAGCCAAGCAGGGAATCCATCCATTACTGTAAATTGGGATACTACAGTACATACTGAAAGATTTGTATTATTTTGATGTAAATTTTATTTTTATGTTTTTCAGACAAGCTTGAGAAAGAAAATGGTAGGTTTACTCTGATTTTGAGTTTATATTTACTCACATGGAGCACAAATTACTTGTACATTGTGGGTGTCACTATAGGTTCTTCAAAAGATGAGGGTTCAAGTCATTGCCCATAAGGTATCTGTGGTGAAGGGTGGCTGGGAGAAGGAAATTTGTAAACAGGAGTCATTGGGGTAAGGGCTTGGTCTTCAGTTTTGTGAGAACATAGGACCTTGATTTTATTTAGTTATGGAATGCAAGATTCTGAGCTGTGACTGAATCTAGGTGATGTGTCACGTATGGTGTGTAAGAGAGAAGATAAATGAGAAGACTGATGATTGGGGAGGTCTGCAGGGACAGCTCCCTCAGTGAGGTAAGGTAGAACCCGTACACCCAATTTCTAATTGAAATTACACTGTGTTGTTTTTTTTTTGCAGACGAACTCCGGAAGGAACTTGGTAAGTTCTCTTTGATTTCTTAGCTGCTACTGTCCTTCAGAAGAACGTTCTTAAGTGAAAAGAGATTTTTTTTTTCATTTCATTGCCTTTCCTCAGTCCAAGGAGAGTTCATTAGCCATTTCTTTTTTTAACGGCATAAGAGAACTGTAATGACTTTCTCTCACAGGAAGTTGGTTGGTTACCCTAGAATATTTGTACTTCTTTTCTTTCGTCATTAATGCCTTGCCTCCTCTTCTCTCCATTTTAACTTTCAGTGTGTGCAGGAGCCCAGCATAAGTTTTCTATAGTAGTTATTTTTTCATGATGTAGTTTATTTTCAGGATATGGTATTTATTATTAATTAGGAAAATCATTTTCAGAGGAAGGCAATTATATAAGAACATAAGAGGCAGGAGAGGGATATCTATTTTAAATGTTGCATACTACTGTTTTTAGTAACCCTTTTAATTAAAAAAATGCTTATTTCAGATGCTTAGCCACACAGCAGCTTGTCCCTGCTGCTTTGACTATGCAAACCTCACAAACAATGGAAACCAAATAAATAATAAATAATAAAATAATAATAATTTATAAAACAATGGATCTGAGCAATATGGGATTCACCTTGGACTGGGAATCTTTGTATGTGTACAGATACTATATATGCTCCTATATCATCCTTCTGGCCTAGTGCAAGGGGCGTGGCCAGGAAAAGGAGACACGGCAACCCTAGCAATACCCAAAAGAAATAAAGAGAGACAGGGCAGAGGCGGAGGCTCAGATTAGCCACCCAAGTACAATGGTGACCAATCCCCTTGGTACGTCTATGTAGATATACAGTGAGTGTCACAAAGGGAGTACAGCAGTGTACTACATCACATATTGAATAGTTAAATGACTGTACTTTTTTTCAAATAAATTTTAATTTTATGTTTTTCAGAAGAGTTTCAGGTTTGCTTTGATTTTTGAGATTATTGTTAATCAGATTGAGCGTGATTATGTTTTCTTTAATATTCTCAACCACATTGCAGCATCTTCATGCTGCTTTGACTACACAGACTTCTCCAAAAACAATGGATTAGAGCACTAAGGGATTCCTCTTGCACTGGGAAATCTTTGTACATGTACAGCTACTATTTCACCCTCCTTCTGGCCCAGTGCAAATGGTGCAGCAGGAAAAAGGGGCATGGCTCAACAACCATACTACCTGCTTTCTGTTGGTTACCAAAACAGTTTAGAGCATCCTTTAAGCTGCTGTATTTTGCACAGTGTGGACATCTCATGTAGATGTGGTGTACTATATCTGCATGTGTGCATCCTAGGAACATTTTTGTGCATATAAATATCTACATTTCTTTCTGCTGAACATTAAACAGCCATTTAATGCTTCCTCAGTCTGAAGCTTACTACTGCCTGAGGCAGGAAAATCTTTAATAAGGGACTCTTTTAATTCAAAGTCTGTTATTTCTCATTCTAATTGCAGAATGGAGAAGAGCTCGTAATAAAACAGGTAACAGAAAAAAAAATTCTTCCAGACTGAAGAAATCATTGTGTGAATACAGCAACCAAATCAGAAACATCCCATAAAATGATGTTATCCTGAGAACAAATCCTGAGAGCCATACTCAGTTCCACAGAGTATTTACTTGGGGGGGGGGAAAATCACATTTATATCAGGGCCTGTTTCTGACCTAATACCAATTTCACACCAGTGTAATTTCATGGATTTATGTGGAGTCACTCCTTATTTACACTGATGTGAGGTCAGGATCAGCAATAAATTAGAGTTTTTTTCTGAGGAAACACTGAGTCAGGGACTCAGAATTTGGAGCAGGGTAAAAGCACAGATCAGGTGGCGGAGGTAATGATGATTCCTTTGATCATAGTAATAAGAGTACTGATGAGAAGGGCTACAATGTTGCGTAGTTGTGGCCAAGAATGAAATGTGTGAGATCGTGATGGCATTCAGTACTGATGAAGACAGTGGTGAAAAGTTACTCTGGGAGTGGTGGTGTTGAGTTCAGATTGATGCTGATTATGGTGATGGTGGAAAAAATGAATATGGTACTGAGTGATGATCATTAAGGGGATGATGAAAGACAGTTGCAATCATGGTGATTCATGCCAGATAAGAATATGTCAGTGGTTATAGTAATTTTCATTGTATTGCAGTTTTCTTCTGATCATCTCAAAGCTCTTTGAAAATATTAGTCCAGCTGGATCTGTCCCTCAGTGAAGCTGGTATTATACACAGTCTATTGAGACTACTTAAGAGATTTGAACAACTCACTCAGTGAGTCAGTGTCAAAGAGAGGAATAGAACTCAGGAGTGCTGATGCTCAATCCCCACCTTTGGTTTCTAGACAAAACTATTTTAATTACAAAGATAGTCCATTATAACATTGATGGTACAGTAATAAAGACAATCGAGAATGACAGTGATCCAATATAATAGGTGAAAGAATTTTTTTCTCTACAATATGATTGGCTGTTTGGAGATTAATGTTTGTTTTTGTTTTTTCTGAGGCCCTAGTTCATCAGGGTACTTAAGCCAAGGACTAAATATTAAGCACACATGAGAATGGTGCCTCCTCATCTGAGCACATCTACTGATATATAGCCGTGTCAGTCCCAGGATATTAGAGAGACAAGGTGGATGAGGTAATCTTTTATTGGATGAACTTCTGTTGGTGATAAGAAGAGCTCTGTGTGGCTCGAAAGCTTGTCTCTCTCACCAACAGAATTTGGTCCAATAAAAAATATTGCCTTACACACCTTGTCTCTCTCACATCTATTGGATCAGGCCCCAAAGGCAGGCTAGACAGAGGACCACCTACTTTGTCAATCCTGCTGGAGCGTGGGCATGAGTTAGGTGCCAAGCTGCCAGGCAATGTCAGGACTCAGGGGGCTGGGTGCATGCCCAGTTGTGAAAGTTTAGGGAACTTGGGAACTTTAATGGTGGAAATCTAGGTGCTTAAGGAATGTATGTGCCTGCAGGGTTAGGCAGCAGCTGGGCAAGGGATTTGTGAATGCCAGTGTCACCTAAAAGCTGGATGTAGGTGGCTATATCCTTCTTATGAGTGCCACCCAAATAATTCAAAATCACGTCCAGTTTCATGTGAACCTCAAACAACTGTCATGTATCTGAACTATTCCAATACAACAAAAAAACATTGTCAAGTAGGCTTCAATCAAGCAAAATTCCCACCTAAGAAAGGAGTGCAGGATGGGGTCTACCCTGTAAAATTCTCTTAACCCAGCTCAGACGGACATTAGACCAGTGCTTTTGAAAACCCAATCTCTCTTTGCAGATGACATCACTCTCAATGCAGAGACAGCCCACCCCTACCTCTCCATTGCTGGGGATAAGAAGAGCTTGAAATATGAAGTGCAACAGCAGAAAGTTCCACCAACTCCAGAGAGGTTTGATTCGACTGTCTGTGTGTTGGGCTCTGAAGGATTCTCCTCTGAAGAGCACTACTGGGAGGTGGATGTTGGGAGTAGCACTGACTGGGATCTGGGAGTGGCCAGAAAATCAATACAGAGAAAAGGAAAAATTTCCTTGTCCCCTAAAGAGGGATTCTGGGCTCTGGGTCTGAAGGGGAGAGATTACTGGGCAAAAACAGATCCTTGGACCCGGGTCACAGTTCAGAAAAAGCCCAAGAAAATTGGAGTTTACCTTAGTTACCAAGAGGGGCGGGTGACCTTTTTCAGTTTGGCTGACATGTCTGTGTTGTTCACATTTAATGATTGTTCATTCTCAGAAGTGGTTTATCCGTTCTTTAAAAATTCCCACAAAGAAACAGCAATAAGAATTTCTTCAATTAAAGAAGAGGAATAAATTTAAAATAGCCCAGTCTCTGTTTTGGTGATCAAACTAAGCCAAAGCTCCTGATGTGTTATGTAACCGTTGACCAATCCAAAGTAACAAAATGCTTTGGAGCCAGAAAGGTGATCTGAAAAATCATTGCCTATGAAATCATAGTTACATACATTGCTAATTCTGCAGGAATGGCTTCCCATAGGAAGAATGGAACTGAACTGGAATCTGTAAAACTGAGCTCTCCCAAACAGAACTAGAAATGTCATTTATTTCCATTGCTAACTACTAGTTTATCTGGGTAAGGTATATTAGCAGCTAAGAGTAAACAAACAATAACCTACATTATACTACTGTATCTGTGCTAAATTGTATAACCAGTCTTTGAGTTAGGTATAAATACAGGTGGGTTATGTTCACAATTTAATGTCAGCATATTTCTGTTCAATAAATGGACCAGATTCATGTCTGACTAATAATAATAATCTGGGTCTATATTCAACTGAGTAAGTCTCTCTGCATGTGCCCCTCCCCATGCCATCAGAGATCACAGAAGCTCAGCTACCATCTGCTCCTGGATTTGAATATATCAGCATTGTTGTGATGTTACTCCAGAAGCCTTATAATGTGCCTGGAGCAGCTGCTTGGAACCTTGCCAAGACCCTCAATCTGATCACCATCTGGGTAGAAGAGCTGGTGCAGCAAGCTCTTTTGGTCAACCATTGGAACACAAGATTTTTGTGTGCACATTGCTAAGCAGTTGTACATGAAGGGTGAAAACTGGGATTCCTACCATCACCAGGTAAAGAGCTAACATCTCAGGAGCCCTCACATTAAAACAAAGAATACCAGGAAAAGGTCCAGCAGTGGAAATGTAGCCTGCTCATTTTTGAAGAGCCAGACCAGATTTTGATCAATTACACCATTACTGAACTCAAGGAGATTGGGGACCCTGTTATCATAGAATCATAAGTGAATCCTAGTGAAATAGTGTTTCCTAATATCCAACCTAGACCTCCCCCACTGCAACTTGAGACCATTGCTCCTTGTTCTGTCATCTGCCACCATTGAAAACAGCCAAGCTCCATCCTCTTTGGAACCCCCCTTCAGGTAGTTGAAGGCTGCTATCAAATCCCCCCTCACTCTTCTCTTCTGAAGACTAAATAAACCCAGTTCCCTCAGCCTCTCCTCAAAAGTCATGTGCCCGAGCCCCCTAATCATTTTTGTTGCCCTCCGCTGGATTCTCTCCAATTTGTCCACCAGCTTTCTGTAGTGGGGGGGCCCAAAACTGGATGCAGTACTCCAGATGTGGCCTCACCAGTGCCGAATAGAGGGTAATAATCACTTCCCTTGACCTGCTGGCAATGCTCCTACTAGTGCTGCACAATATGCCCTTAGCCTTCTTGGCAACAAGGCTACACTGTTGACTCATATCCAGCTTCTCCTCCACTGTAATCCCCAGCTCCTTTTCTCTTTAGCAGTCGGCAAACTTTTTGGCCTGAGGGCCATATCAGGGTTCTGAAATTATATGGAGGGCCAGGTAGGGGAGTTTGTGCTTCCCCAAACAGCCAGGTATGGCCCGGCCCCTGCCCCCGACCATCCCCCCAGGACCCCAGCTCCATCCAACCCCCCCCCCCGTTTGCCACCACCTGACTGTCCCCCCAGAACCCCTGCCCCCTATTCAACCCCCCTGCTTCCTAACCACCCCTGGGACTCCTCTCCCTATCCACCCCCCCTACTCCCCACCCCTTGACCATGCCTCCTGGAGCACCGGGGATGGTGGAGCATCAGTGCTGGGGGCATGGCGAGCTGAGGTTGTGGGGGGTGGGGGGGACAAAAGGGGTGGAGCTGGGGACTAGCCTCTCTGGACAGGAGCTCAGGGGCTGGACAGGAGAGTCCTGCGGGCCGGACGTGGCCCATGGGCTGTAGTTTACCCCCCAGCCTGTAGTAGTGCCTGTTGCCCGCTCTGTTGCTCCCCACCCCTCCCACTTCACTTCAAGGACAAGCTGCAAGAGTTTTTGGAAAAGACACATGAGGGAGGTCAGAGAACAGCTCTTCCCAGAAAGTCAGGATCTCTTTGGGACTCAGGAACCTGATGCCGGCCAGGTAGGAAGTGAGCCTGATTCCTGCCATGTAGAAACCGAGCTTGATTCCCAGCCAGAAACACATCTGGGACTGAATAGGAAGATCCTACTGAGGGAACCTCATCATGTAATTGTCTTCAATATGTTTATTATTATTATTAATTATTATGTTACACTGTAATTCTAGCTTGCAATGGTTGTAGCTGTTTTTAACAGATGTGAGCTAGGAGCCTTTCTGAGTCTCTGGCCCCCACTTCCCTCCCTCTTTTCATTCACACTCCTCATTTGGCCCCCTGTACAGGTTTACAAAATAGCAGCGGCTTCAGCCAGGCAATCAGTTTGCTAATGGTCCAACTACTGACCGCATTCAAGTCCACGCCACAGAGGCACATGCCCATCTACCCATTTACCTTTCCCCTCCCTGCATCTGTCATGCCTGGCAAATGCTCCTCCCACTAAACCCCATTTACCAGCTCAAAATGGTGACCAGTGGGATGGTGCAGCTGCAATCTGTATCCCACCTACCCTCCTATGGCAGAGTTGCATAATGAAAACATTCAATTATGAAGAATTCAACAGTTTATTGAGACTGTGGTTACAGGAAAAGAAAATGAGTACTTGTGGCACCTTAGAGACTAACAAATTTAGTATTTTCAGATTCTGTGAGGTAGACATGGACATTGCATTCCTGTAAAGGTATAAAGACTACAGATCCCTGCTGTGGTATAAATGCACTGAAACTCACATTCTTACAGGAAAAGAGCTTTACTGTTTTTATTGTAGGGATAGCAAAGCTTTAAGTGTCTTAAATTTCAAAGGCTTGCATAGAGAAAGAGTAAGCAGTTAAGGCTTCGGACAATCAGTGCATAACCCAGTCTATTTTTATCTGCACTTTCACCATGATTTTAGAGGATATAAAGCAAAATCGAAGTCTGAGAAATTGCTTAATTTTGATCCACGCATTATGAATGGGCTGCCTACAGGGGAGAAAAGGGGGCAGCTGCCCTGGGGGGGCCCAGCAATTTAAAATGGCCCGGGGCTCTTGGCCGCTGAGCCCCAGGCTTTTCAAATCACTGCCAGAGCCCGGGGGCTCCCATCTGCCACCGCCGCAGCACCAGGGCTCCTGGCCACCACAATAGCAGCATCCATGAAGGGCTGGCTGGGGGAGTATGGTCCCCACTCCCCAGTCCTGCCCCGTCTGCCTGAGACCCCATCCCTTCCAGGGGTCAGAGCTGCCCTCACACCTTGGCCAGGAAGGACCCGGTCTACCGGTAAGTCCCTCTATGTACTTTCACCCCTGCTCAAAGTTAAAGCTTAAAGTTAAATGTTTTGCTGAATAACAGCTTTCATTGCAAAAACTAATATTTGTAACCTCATAGACTCATAAACTTTAAGGTCAGAAGGGACCATTATGATCATCTAGTCTGACCTCCCGCATGATGCAGGCCACAAAAGCTGGCCCACCCACTCCTGGAATAATTCTCTCCCTTGACTCAGCTGTTGAAGTCCCCAAATCATGATTTAAAGACTTCAAGTCGCAGAGAATCCTCCAGCGAGCGACCCCTGCCCCATGCTGTGGAGGAAGGCGAAAAACCTCCAGGGCCTCTGCCAATCTACCCTGGAGGAAAATTCCTTCCCGACCCCAAATATGTCGATCAGCAGAACCCTGAGCATGCGGGCAAGATTCTCCAGCCAGACCCACATTGACCATTGATACTAATTACCAGCGATGGCATGTTATTGACTTATTGACTAAAATCATGTTATCCCATCAAACCATCCCCTCCATAAACTTATCAAGCTTAATCTTAAAGCCAGAGAGGTCTTTTGCCCCCACCGTTTCCCTCGGAAGGCTGTTCCAGAACTTCACCCCTCTGACGGTTAGAAACCGTCGTCTAATTTCAAGTCTAAACTTCCCGACGGCCAGTTTATATCCATTTGTTCTCGTGTCCACATTAGTACTAAGCTGAAATAATTCCTCTCCCTCCCTGGTATTTATCCCCTGGTGGAACATAAACTATTCAAAGCAAATTTACTATTCCCAGAGAATAGCAGTAATGTACTTGTTATGTATTTGTACTCATAGGTGGCAGGTTTGTAGAAATTTTGGTGGTACCCAGAACCTGCCCCCCCAAAACTCTGCCCCCCACCTGCCTAAGGCTCTGGGAGGGAGTTTGTGGGGGGGAGGAGGTCTGGGATGTAGGCCCTGGGCTGGGGGTTAGGGTGCAGAGGGGTGCAGGGTGCAGGCTCTGGGATGGAGTTTGGGTGGGGGAGAGGCTCTGGGGTGCAGGATGTGGGATGGAGTTTGGGTGCTGAGTGCAGGCTCCGGGCTGAGCAAGGGGGTGTGGGTGAAGGAGGGAGTGAGGGGTGCAGGCTCTGGGGTGGAGTTTGGGTATAGGCTCTGGGCTGGGACAAGGGGTGAGGGTTCAGGAGGGGGTGAGGGGTGCAGGCTCTGGGAGGGAGTTTGGGGTGGGAGGGGTGCAGAGGGAGGGGGTGTAGGCTCTGGGAGGGAGTTTGGGCGCAGGAGGGGGTTCAGGGCAGTGGGGCTGAGGATGAGGGGTTCATGATGCAGGAGGGGGCTCAGAGCTGGGGCAGAGGATTAGGGTGCAGGGGGATGAGGACTCTGGCTGGGGCTGGGGATGAGGGGCTTGTGGTGTTGGAGGGGGCTCAGGGCTGGGGCAGAGGGTTGGGGTGTGGGGTGGAGCTGGGGATGAGGGGTTAATGATGCAAGAGGGGGCTCAGGGCTGGGGCAGAGGATTAGGGTGCTGGGGGATGAGAACTCTGGCTGGGGCTGGGGATGAGGGGTTTGGGGCTTTGGAGAGGCTCAGGGCTAGGGCGGAAGGGCAGGATAAGGGCAGCCTGCGGCAGCAGTTGATGCCGGGAACCAGCAGAGCAGAGTCAGCGTGAGCTGCAGGTTCCGGGACCAGGGGGAGGTGAGCGGGGGCAGCAAGTGGGGGCCGGGGGACCCTCGGGGGAGGCGTGCAGGGGTGGCATATGGAGCTGGGGGAGAGACCCGGCCCCAAACATTCGTGGAGCCGGGTCCCTGGGCCGTGAATATTGCTGGAGCCCAGCACTAGGAGAGTATATAACTCACCGCCCCTGTTTGTACTTGGAAGTGTCTAATTTTAATTTCAGAAATCAATCAGGGCCTATTATCACCAAACTACTGAGCCAGCATTCATCTCAACATCAACACAAATATGAGTTTTATACGTATTTTAGCTAAAATGTGAATTTTTACTTGAAAATGGGATCCAATAACCTATTATCTATACCTGCATTACAGCTCTTGTGACCTGTGTATCTTTACATATATCTTTTGTTGGTGATGAAATTTGTACCTTTATTTCCAGTATTAATGCATGCTGATCACAGTTCCAGTGTGAAGTCTGGTCAGACATTTTCAACTTAACAGGAGTTTTAAGCTTCTGTTTTGTAAAAATCTCATAGAAAAGGCAACAAAAAATAGAATTGAAACTCTGAGCAGAACTATTTGAGTTTCTTATGGTGGTGTGATAAAAAAATGAATTGATGCAGAGAGAATAATAAAGAGTTCAAAAATTGCCCAGTTAGCAATTTGTCATCAGTGTGTCTCACTTTTCTTTGGCTATCAAGCTAGCGGGAGCAAAAATAGCAGTGTAGCTACACAGGTAGCAGCAGTGGAGGCATGGTTCAGCCATGCCCAGTACAAACTTGCCTGAAACTTTCTCTATTCAGTCCAGGATTTTCAGTGTATAGAAAATGTATGTGCACTAAATGCCTCAATAACAGCTATGTGGGTGAAACAAGACAATCACTACATTCTTGAATGAACTCATACAGGAAAATGATAAAAAACAAAAATACTCTGTATCTGACCTGTCAGTCCTCATCCTCAAAGGAAACCTGCACAACACTTTCAAAAGACAATCCTGGGAGCTTAAATTCATAACTTTACTAGACATTAAAAATCACAGATTTGATTAGACACACTGGATATAAGGTGTATTACAACAATTTATAACCCACTATCAAACACACATGCCCAAGCTGCCTTTCCCACCCCTCCCTTCCTTTCTCCCCTATGACAGGAGGGGTGTTAGTGGACCATTTCACCTTAAATGTTGCCTTGAAATATGTGATAACTACTTATGATAGACAATCTGTCCCACCATGTATTTAGTTGTGACATTCTGATTACATTTCCAAAACCTGAAGAAGGTCTCTGTGTAGCTTGAAAGCTTGTCTTTCTCACCAACCAAAGTTGATCCAATAAAAGATACTACCTCACCTAGAAGTCTTGTGGCACCTTAAAGACTAACAAATTAATTAGAGCATAAGCTTTCGTGGGGTTCAGCCCACTTCTTCAGATGCAACAGTGCAAGCTGGAGTTTGGCAGGTGACTAAATATATATTTACAGAGATGGGTTTGTAGCATTATTATGCAGAGGACCAGTGCTAACGAGGTCAAAACAATCGGGGGGATGTGGCCCATTAGTAACTGTTGGTGAGAAGTTGTGAATACCAAAAGAGGGAGAGAATTTTTTCTAGTGAGCCAGCTATTCCCAGTCTTTATTCAGGCCCAGTCTGATACAATCAAACTTGCAAATGTATTCCAGCTCAGCAGATTCATGCAGAAGTCTGTTTTTGAAGGTTTTTTTAACCTTTTGAAGGTTTTTATGGCAACTTTCAAGTTTGTCACTGAGTGTCCAGAGAGATTAAAATGTTCTCCCACTGTTTTTTGAATGTTCCCATTCCTGATATCAGATTTGTGTCCATTTATTCTTTTGTGTAGAGACAGTCCGGTTTGGCCAATGTACATGGCAAAGGGGCATTGCTGGCACAAGATGGCATATACCACATTAGTGGATGTGCAGGTGAATGAGCCCCTTATGATGTGGCTGATGTAGTTAGGTCCTGTGATGATGTCCTATAGTATTAGTGAATAATTAACTAGGTGAGGTAAGTTTCAGAGGGGTAGCCATGTTAGACAGTTTAAGCAAAAACCTACAGACCCCACCTAAAGCCTCTCCAGCACATCATCAAGCTATCCTGGAAGACCTATCCTGGAAGATGATCCTTGCTCTCACAAACCTTGGGAGGTGGACCAATCCTCGCTTACAGACAGCCCCCCAACCTGAGGCAAATACTCACCACACACAGCACAACAGAAACACCAACCCAGGAACAATCCCCTGCAACAAGCCCCGTTGCCAACTCTGTCCACATATCTACTCAAGTGACATCATCACAGGACCTAACCACATCAGCCACACCATGCTCATTCACCTGCACATCCACTAATGTGGTATATGCCATCATGTGCAAGAAATCTCACTGGACACTCAGTGACAAACTTGAAAGTTGCCATACTTAAAAAAAAACAAAAACCTTCAAAAACAGACTTCTGCATGAAACTGCTGAGCTGGAATACATTTGCAAGTTTGATTGTATCACACTCCTCCTGAATAAAGACTGGGAATGGCTGGCTCACTAGAAAAAAATATCTCCCTCTTTTGGTATTCACAACTTCTCATCAACAGTTAGTAATGGGACACATCCCCCCTGATTGTTTTGACCTCTTTAGCACTGGTCTTCTGCATAGTAATGCTACAAACCCATCTCTGTAAATATATATTTATTCACCTGCCAAACTCCAACTTGCACTGCTGCATCAGAAAATGAAAGCTTATGCTCTAATAAACTTGTTAGTCTTTAAGGTGCCACAAGACTCCTTGGTGTTTTTGCTGAAGCCGGCTAACACGGCTACCTCTCTGAAACTTACCTCACCTAGTTAATTATTCACGAATACTATAGGACACCTGAAAACAATTTTCTAGGAAGGGGAGACAGTCATGATAGAGAAAGCTGTTTGATTTCAAAACACAACAGGAGACCTTAAAACGTCCTAACTGCAAATGTAAGTTTAAAC